>NC_041380.1:471557935-471597885 GCF_002162155.2 Triticum dicoccoides | reverse complement strand
GTTTTTCTAAAAAAAACATTCGGTTTTATTTTTTTCAAAACCCTAGATCTGTTTTTCTCCAGTTTATTTTTTTAGCGAGTGTTCGCTCGTTCGTTCGATTTAACAAACGCTTCTTCGTTTAGATCTAGATAACGAACGTTCGTTCGTTAATCTGTTCGTCGTTTTCTTTTTCTCGGATTTATTCTGCGATTTTTTTGATCGCGATTTCTGATCCGATCTTAATTTCTATTTATCTTTCCACTTGTTTATCGGAATCAGGCGACTCAAGCGCCTGGAGTTTCGTCTCGAAACCCTCTTTCCGGTTAATCAACTCAAACAAGTTTTTGTTACTGCAAAATTTGACCTAGTTTCAGATTAGTAAACGAAGTGGTTTCTTTCGCCGTTTGACTTTCGTTGCTTCGTTTGATTTGATTCTTTTTGCGTACTGGAGTTCTTAAGTTGAACTTTCTGGTCAACCTCTCTTATTTGAGTTTTGCTTGTGCATCGTTACTTGTTACTTATGTATGTTATTGTTTGCTTACGATAGAATTTCCGGAGTGCGAAGCGTGTTACTACGAGTCTCTAGGATTCGCGGATCATCAGCAAGGCAAGTAACACTTTGATCATATCCCATCATTACCCAGTTTTTATGCATTAGTTCCAATCCTCAAACATTGCATTATTAGGATGTCATTAACTTGTGGGTTGGGAAGTAGTTGCTGAGGCAGAACCTATTGCCCTGTTATATTCAAACCCTTGGGAGTTACCTCTACGTAGTGCTTATATTGCTATGCTATGCTCGTAGACGTGGTTTGGGTTTGAGTGAAATTCATGACAGATGTGAGATTGTTAAATAATGGTTCAACTTAAGGTGGCAACTTAATCAAACAATTGGGTGGATTGAGGCACCTGGGGAACCCAGTGTTGTCTGTATTTTTTTGGAAATCCCGGGGTACCCGTGTGATCTTCCTATGGACCGCCACCCAGGCTCAAAGGGAACTGGGATGATTCATGCTAGAAACTTCCATGTGCAGCCACAAGCTATTATGGGCTCTAGCATAGTTGAGTAAGTTACATGAAGCTCTTGAAGAGGTAGATCAGCAGGTAGTGGGTTTTGTAGGTTTGGTATGGTCTACCCGGAGTAGAGAGTTAACGTTTCTGAAAGACCGTGTCTCGGTCATCCGTTTCTCAAACACCATGTAGTGAGAGAAATCCAACGGAAGCGATCGAGTCTTATGGGGAAAAGTGCGCAAACCTCTGCAGAGTGTACAATCTAATCATGGTTAGCCGTGTCCCCGGTTATGGACAATTCTTGAGTATCTAGTATTTGGGTTATCACATGTATCTCACCATATTTAATTAATACTGTTGGGTTGGTAATCACTTTAATTTGGATTGAGTTGGGGGTACCATCTCAATGATGTTTCAACCACCAAGATAGTAAAATAAAAATCTATTCCTTTATTGTAGGAAAAAATTGGCTTTTCGCAAAAACTATAACCATAGAGCTTTCCACCAGCCATATATGCATGTAGTGATAGCATTATTCTGTTTCTGCTCTATTGTGTTATATTGCGAGCATATTCCAGGTGCTGACCCGTTTTCGGGCTGCAACATATTATGTTGCAGACTTTTCAGACGAGAAGTAAGGTTCATTAGGTCGTTGTCGTGCAGCTCAGCTATGCTGTTGGAGTTGATGGACTCACCTTATCTTCCAAGCCTTCCGTTGTTATCGCATTAGATGGCCTTAAGCCATATTATTGTAATAAGTTCTCTTTGGAGACATTCGATGTAATAGTGTGTGATTGCTACTCTGTTATAAATCCTTTGAGTACTATGTGTGTCAGCATTACCAATCCAGGGATGATACTAAAGCACAGAGACTTGACCATCTGAGGTCGGGTCGCTACAAGATGGTATCAGAGCACACGCTGAGTGTAGGACACGACCACTAAGATAAATCCTAGGTCACACTTCTCTTCTCATTTCTGACTCCTCTCCATTTTCTACTCTTTAGGATGACCGAGATGAAGAATAAGTTTTCACAACCGGATGAAGATACACCTTTTGGACGCCACTTGAAGGAAGTCACTAGGTACTTGAACATTGGAATACCAAGCTTCATCGGGACGTACAATGCCACGTTACCTAAAGAGGAGCGCTGGATGATTCAAGTACAAGTTCCAGGAAGGACGTTCTCGCCAACTTCTAAACCCATAGAATTTTCCTTTGACGCACCAACCTGGAGTTTAGGAAAGAGTATGGCAGCTCACATCACCATGGGACGCATTGGAGAAGTTTACAACAGGGAGCTTAAGGACACTATCTACCAAATATGTGGGCACCAAGACGAGCAATGGGAAGTAATCAGCACTAAGAAGGATAGATCCATTGCAGCTTTCATCCAGGAGTTAAACCAGCACATTCGACGTCAGGAGAACCAGATGTGTGTCGACATGATGGACTTGAAGAAGGCGAAGACTAGGATCATTGAGCTGGAGGAAGAACTCATGTTTACCCGCGATGGATATGAGGAGGAAATCAAGACCCTACTGGAGAAGAATGACGACTTAGTCAAGAAGATCGGAGTATTCATGGGAGGACCAACACCAATAGAAGAAGAAGAAGAACCCAAGGAAATACGCCCCGAGGACTACATCATCATCGACGACACCGACTCCGACCCTAGTGATGATGACTTTGAAGACGAAGCTGGAGCAGACATCATGGAGTCTTCCACCGATCAAAATTTCTAGATGACCACCAACTATTAGTAGTATTTTCCCCATGTATATAGTAATAGTGAGCACTTTTGCGATAGTTCTAGACCGTTTGTATGCCCTTGCTTGATTGATTGAGTGAAATGATTGTGTTTGTCTCATGTGCATATGGGTAGTGCTTTCTCATTAGACCTCTTGTATTCTAAATCTCTTCCATCTAAACCCATCAGATGCCTCCGAGACGTGACACCGGTTTTGCCTTCCCGTCGGAGCTCACCCAGTTGATCCAGCAGCAGAATGCCTTGATGCAATTACTAGTTCAGAACCAGGGCAAAAACAACAACAACCCACCACCAGTGGACAACCTAGCCCGTTTTCTAAGGTTACAGCCGCCGGTGTTTTCCAGTAGCACCGAGCCTATAGTTGCTGATGATTGGCTACGCCATATTGGAAGGGAGTTGACCACCGCAGGTTGCACGGATGCTGAGAGGGTGCGCTTTGTCGCACATCAATTGGATGGACCAGCCGCCTCATGGTGGGAGATTTACACAACCACTTTTCCTGTAGCCAATGTCACTTGGGACCAGTTTCAGCAAGCTTTCCGCACCGCCCATGTCTCCACTGGAGCTATGCAAATGAAGAAGCGGGAGTTCCGCAACTTACGCCAGGGGAACCGTACTGTGGCTCAGTACGTGGATGAGTTTAGCAAGTTATCTCGCTACGCCCCTGATGATGTGGCGACAGATGCCGCGAAGCAGGAGAAGTTTATGGAAGGGCTGAATGATGAGATGAGCATGCAGTTGATGGTAGCAACCTTCAACAACTACCAGGAGTTGGTAGATAAGGCTCTTATGATTGAAGGGAAACAGCAGCAGATTGAGAGCCGCAAGTGAAATTATGGACAAGGGAAGTATAACTCAGGAGCTCAGCAGAAGCCTCGCCTAACCCCGAACTCGGGAGGACTTGTTCATAACCATGGAGGTCACAACCACATTGGAGGGGGATCACATAACCACAGTGGTGCTAAGAATGGGAATGGGAACAGAGCTAACAACAATCAGAACTGCTCCAACCCGTCCACTCCCGCCAAAAGAGACTTAAGTCAGGTTACCTGTTTTAAGTGCGGGAAAACAGGGCACTATGCCAATGATTGCCCCAAAGGAAGGAATGGAAATGGAAATGGAAGCGCTGGGAAGAAGCCCAATCCATTCAACAAAGGACAAGTGAACCACGTTAACATGGAGGAGGTTGAAGAGCAGCCGGACGCGGTAATAGGTATGTTTTTGGTTAAGTCATTTACCACTCTTGTTCTTTTAGATACTGGTGCATCGCATTCATACATATCAAGGGGATTCGTGGATAAGTTTAAACTACCAACCCAAACCCTTAGGACCCCTCTTTTAGTGAGTTCACCCGGAGCAGAATATGTGGCTAGCCGATGGTGTGACCAGATACCCTTAACCATTGGCACACATGTGTTTCTGTCCGACCTAATTATCTTGAAGTCGCAAGGATTGGATGTAATATTGGGTATGGACTGGATGTCAAAGTATGGAGGAAGCATTGACTGTGCAAGTAAGTCGATTTATCTCACCACCCCGGAGGGAAAAAGGATTAAGTATGTGTCTAGGCATGTGCCTAAAAGGAGCCAAGTGAATGCCCTTACGGGAGTTGTTCAGGAGGAAGTGCCGGTAGTAAAGGATTACCCGGATGTTTTCCCAGAGGAGTTACCAGGCATGCCACCGGACAGAGATATTGAGTTTTTGATAGAGCTGTTACCAGGAACAGGACCAATATCCAAGAGACCCTATCGGATGCCCACGAATGATCTGGAGGAAATTAAGAAACAGATCAAGGAGTTATTGGAGAAAGGATACATCCGAAGGAGTTCATCACCTTGGGGAGCCCCAGTACTTTTGGTTGAGAAGAAAGATAAATCCCTAAGGATGGTTGTTGATTATCGAGCCTTGAATGAAGTGACGATAAATAACAAGTACCCACTGTCAATGATCAATGATCTGTTTGATCAGTTGCAAGGAGCTAAAGTGTTCTCAAAGATCGATTTACGATCAGGGTATCATCAGTTGAAGATACGAGAGAAGGACATACCAAAGACGGCGTTCACAACGCGATATGGATTATACGAGTACACGGTCATGTCGTTTGGACTGACTAATGCCCCTGCCTATTTCATGAGCATGATGAACAAGGTGTTCATAGAGTATTTGGACAAGTTTGTTGTGGTGTTTATTGATGATATCATGGTATACTCAAAGAACGAGGAGGAGGACGAAGAGCATTTGCGTTTAGTTCTCGAGAAGCTCAAGGAACACCAGCTGTATGCTAAGTTTAGCAAATGCGAGTTTTGGCTGAAGGAAGTCGGATTCCTTGGACATGTTATATCAGGAGAAGGTATAGCAGTAGACCCCAGCAAGGTTCAGTCAGTGAGATCCGCAGTTTTCTTGGACTCGCCGGATACTATCGGAGATTCATTGAGAATTTTTCCAAGATTGCAAAACCAATGACTAAACTGTTGAAGAAGGATACCAAGTTTAAATGGACAGAAGATTGTGAAGCAAGTTTCTAGGAGTTGAAGAAACGTTTGACAACAGCCCCAGTGCTAGTACTGCCAGATATACACAAGGAATTCCAAGTGTATTGCGACACCTCTCGCTTAAGACTTGGATGTGTGCTTATGCAGGACGAAAGAGTTGTTTCGTATGCCTCACGACAACTAAAACCTCATGAGTTGAACTATGCTACGCATGATTTGGAGCTAGCAGCCGTAGTGCATGCGTTGAAGACTTGGAGACATTACCTTATTGGAAACCGTTGTGATGTGTACACGGATCACAAGAGTTTGAAGTACATCTTCACCCAGAAGAAGCTGAACCTTAGGCAGAGGAGATGGTTGGAGCTTATAAAGGATTATGACATGAAGCTACACTATCATCTAGGAAAGGCCAATGTCGTAGCAGACGCATTGAGTCGGAAGAGTTATGCTAATATCCTTGAAAGTAAAGGACTGCCGAAGGAATTATCAAAGGACATCATGGAACTTCGATTAGAGATTGTACCTAGAAGGTTCATTGCCATAATGGAGGTTCAGTCGACATTGCTGGACAAGATTCGGGAAGCTCAGAAAGATGACAAAGAGATTGCCGAGATAAAGGAGAAGATGGGCAAAGGAAAGGCCAAAGGTTTTTGTGAGGATGGGCACGATACCCTATGGCTTGAGGACCGAATTTACGTGCCCAATAACCAGGAGATCAGAAAGTTAATACTTCAAGAGGCGCATGACTCACCATACTCGATACACCCTGGAAACACCAAGATGTATTTGGATTTGAAGGAACATTTCTGGTGGACTGGTATGAAGAAGGATATTGCCGAGTATGTAGCCGTATGTGATGTATGTCAGAGAGTTAAGGCAAAACATCATAAGCCAGCAGGACTCTTACAGCCTATGCCGATACCCGAATGGAAGTGGGATAAACTTGGCATGGACTTTATCACCGGATTACCCAGGACTAAAACAGGATATGATTCCATATGGATAGTAGTTGATCGTTTGACCAAAGTAGCTCACTTCATCCCAGTGAAAACCACCTATACAAGTGCAAAGTTGGCCAAGATCTATATGTCCAGGATCGTATGTCTGCATGGAGTTCCGGGGACCATCGTATCGGATCGCGGAACACAGTTTACTTCAAAGTTTTGGCATCAGTTACACCAGACTTTGGGAACGAGATTGGAGTTCAGTATAGCGTTTCATCCGCAGACAGATGGACAGACTGAGAGAGTCAATCAAATTTTGGAGGACATGTTGAGAGCCTATGCGCTAGATTATGGATCTAGTTGGGATGACAATTTTCCGTATGCAGAGTTCTCATACAACAATAGTTACCAAGCCAGTTTGAAGATGGCACCGTTTGAAGCCCTTTATGGACGCAGGTGCAGAACACCGTTGATGTGGGATGAGGTAGGAGACCGACAGTTGTTTGGACCAGACTTGATTAAAGAATCTGAGGAGAAGGTAAAACTGATCCGAGACCGACTGAAGATTGCTCAGTCCAGGCAGAAGAGTTATGCAGACTCAAAACGCAAGGAGGTAACCTATGAAATCGGAGAGAGAGCATATCTGCGAGTATCGCCCTTGCGAGGAGTGAAACGTTCTGGAGTGAAGGGAAAGTTAGCCCCGAGATTTGTAGGACCGTATTGCATTTTGGAATGGATGTGAGAAGTTGCCTACAAGTTGGAGTTACCTGAAGGATTGTCAGGAGTCCACGATGTGTTCCACGTTTCACAGCTAAAGAAGTGTCACATCGAGATGGCTGATATACCATTAAGAGATACAGTACCCTTGGAGGCGATTCAGTTGGACAGTGATTTGACTTACGAGGAGAAGCCAGTTAAGATTTTTGAGTTTGCTAGCAGAGTCACCCGCAGTAAGGTTATCAAGTTTTGCAAAGTTCAATGGAGCCACCATACCGAGGATGAAGCTACCCCGGAACGAGAGGATGATCTCCGCAAGGACCACACATACCTATTTTCTAGCCAACCCGAATCTCGAGGGTGAGATTCATCTTAAGGGGGGTAGGTTTGTAACATCCCAAAATTTCAATTTGGAATGTTATACATAGATCATCCATGCATATCATGTTCTAGTGCATTTCCGTTCCGCAATCCTCGAAATCCTAAGCAACTCAAGGACCCACGGAGAGAGTTGGGGATTTTCCGGTTTTCATATTTGATTTTTATCAAATAATGAAACGAGGATTTTGGTTTTAATCATTTTTCTCTCTGAAAAATATTTCATATTAAATCAAATGAGTGGAGATAATATGACTTCTCCAAAATAATTGAAATAGTGGAGGAAAAATATTAAAATCATTTATTGGATTTTATTTGGTTTTATTCGGATTTTATTTGCATTAGAAAAATTGCATGTTTTCAAAATTGCATTTTAGGGCCAAGAAAATGTTCAACTCGTCCTAAATATTTTATTTAGACGGTGAAAATTTGTTTTGGCATTTTAAGGTTTTTTTTAAGTCGGCGAAGTTTTTTTTTTTAAAAAAATGGGGTTCCCGCGCCGACTGGGCCTAAGGCCCAGCCGCGCCAGGCCGCTGCCGCCGACTCAGACAGAGTCCGAGCCGGACTCCGCCTCCGCCTCCGCGCCTTGTCCCCTACTCCAAGTCGCCGCCCCCTCCTATATATACGCGCCGCCCCGGCCTCCCACCACCACACCACCACCGCCGCCGCACCCCGCCCCGAACCGCGCCGCGCCTCCCGCCGCCGCCGCTGCAGCGCGCCGTTGCCGCCCGCCGCCCACCGCACCCCGCCGCCCAAGCCCTCGCCAGAGGTAGCCGCCGGTTCCAACCGCCGGTTTTTATTTTTTTTCAAAACCCTAGATCGGTTTTTCTCCGGTTTATTTTTTAGTGAGTGTTCGCTCGTTTGTTCATTTTAACGAACGCTTCTTCGTTTAGATCCAGATAACGAACGTTCATTCGTTAATCTGTTCGTCGTTTTCTTTTTCTCGGATTTATTCCGCGATTTTTCTGATCGTGATTTCTGATCCGATCTTAATTTCTGTTTATCTTTTCGCTCGTTTATCGGAATCAGGCGATTCAAGCGCCTGGAGTTTCGTCTCGAAACCCTCTTTCCGGTTAATCAACTCAAACAAGTTTTTGTTACTGTAAAATTTAACCTAGTTTTAGATTAGTAAACGAAGTGGTTTCTTTCGCCGTTTGACTTTCGATGCTTCGTTTGATTTGATTCTTTTTGCGTACCGGAGTTCTTAAGTTGAACTTTCTGGTCAACCTCTCTTATTTGAGTTTTGCTTGTGCATCGTTACTTGTCACTTATATATGTTATTGTTTGCTTACGATAGAATTCCCGGAGCGCGAAGCATGTTACTACGAGTCTCTAGGATTCGCGGATCGTCAGCAAGGCAAGTAACACTTTCATCATATCCCATCATTACCCAGTTTTTATGCATTAGTTCCAATCCTCAAACATTGCATGATTAGGATGTCATTAACTTGTGGGTTGGGAAGTAGTTGCTGAGGTAGAACCTATTGCCCTGTTATATTCAAACCCTTGGGAGTTACCTCTACGTATTGCTTATATTGCTATGCTATGCTCGTAGACGTGGTTTGGATTTGAGTGAAATTCATGACATATGTGAGATTGTTAAATAATGGTTCAACTTAAGGTGGCAACTTAATCAAACAACTGGGTGGATTGAGGCACCTGGGAACCCAGTGTTGCCTGTATTTTTTTGGAAATTCCGGGGTACCCGTGTGATCTTCCTATGGACCGCCACCCAGGCTCAAAGGGAACTGGGATGATTCATGCTAGAAACTTCCGTGTGCAGCCACAAGCTATTATGGGCTCTAGCATAGTTGAGTAAGTTACGTGAAGCTCTTGAAGAGGTAGATCAGCAGGTAGTGGGTTTTGTAGGTTTGGTATGGTCTACCCGGAGTAGAGAGTTAATGTTTCTGAAAGACTGTGTCTCGGTCATCCATTTCTCAAACACCATGTAGTGCGAGAAATCCAATGGAGGTGATCGAGTCTTGTGGGGAAATGTGCACAAACCTCTGCAGAGTGTACAATCTAATCATGGTTAGCCGTGTCCCCGGTTATGGACAATTCTTGAGTGTCTAGTATTTGGGTTATCACATGTATCTCACCATATTTAATTAATACTGTTGGGTTGTTAATCACTTTAATTGGGATTGAGTTGGGGGTACCTTCTCAATGATGTTTCAACCACCATGATAGTAAAATAAAAATCTATTCCTTTGTTGTAGGAAAAAATTGGCTTTTCGCAAAAACTATAACCATAGAGCTTTCCACCAGCCATATATGCATGTAGTGATAGCATTATTCTGTTTCTGCTCTACTGTGTTATATTGCCAACATATTCCAAGTGCTGACCCATTTTCGGACTGCAACGTATTATGTTGCAGACTTTTCCGATGAGGAGTAAGGTTCATTAGGTCGTTGTCGTGCAGCTCAGCTATGCCGTTGGAGTTGGTGGACTCACCTTATCTTCCAAGCCTTCCGCTGTTATCGCATTAGATGGCCTTAAGCCATATTATTGTAATAAGTTCTCTTTGGAGACATTCGATGTAATAGTGTGTGATTGCTACTCTATTATAAATCCTTCGAGTACTGTGTGTGTCAGCATTACCGATCCAGGGATGACACTGAAGCACAAAGACTTGACCATCTAAGGTTGGGTCGCTACACTAACAATGCAGATGAGTATGAGGCCTTGCTCCACGGTCTTCGGATGGCTAAGGAGATGAACTTAAGCCGGGTGAGGTGCTTCGGCGACTCAGGTCTGGTAGCTCAGCAAGTTTTTGGCACTTGGGATTCTAAGGATCCACTCATGGTGGCTTATCGTCAAGAGGTTGATACTATTGCTGGGCATTTCAAGGGTTATCAGGTTGAACATGTTGATCACAGGAAAAATGAGGCGGCTGATGCTTTAAGTTGGCTAGGGTCTCAGCGTAAGCCGGTGCCACCTAATACTTTCCTAGATATTCTGCGTAACCCTTTTGTCAAATTGCCTATAGAAGAGGATCTCGCTATTCCTGACCCGGAAGCACAATTGGTGGCGGCTCTTCATGCTATCCCTGAGTGGATGGTTCCATATTTGGCTTATATGACCCGGGTCGAGTTACCTGAGGATGAAACTTTGGCCAGGCAGATAACCCGGCGGTCTAAGTCAATGACTATTGTCAATGGAGAGTTGCCTTATCGCAGTGTTACAGGGGCGTTTCAACGTTGTGTTTCTCCTCAAGAAGGCTGTGAGATTCTGCGAGAGATTCATGAAGGAGATTGTGGTCATCACGTCGGTTCTAAGTCTCTCGTAGCCAAAGCTTTCCGTCATGGATTTTATTGGCTGACGGCTCACGCTAATGCTCAGGATCTAGTCAGTAAATGTGATGGCTGTCAGAAGTTTTCACGACAAGCTTGTGCCAGCTCAAGAATTGAGGATGATTCCAATTGCTTGGCCGTTTGCAGTCTGGGGGCTTGATATGGTTGGACCTTTCAAAAGGTCCAAAGATAAAAAGACTCACCTTTTGGTGGCAGTTGACAAGATTACAAAATGGGTTGAAGCAGAGCCGGTCAGTAAGTGTGACGCGGCGACGGCGGTTCAATTCATCAAAAAGGTGATTTTCAGTTTTGGCTTTCCCCATATCATTATCACTGATAATGGCACTAATTTATCCAAAGGTGCTATGAAAGAATTTTGTCAACGTGAGCATATCCGGCTTGACGTATCATCAGTGGCTCACCCCCAGTCTAATGGTCAAGATGAGAGAGCCAATCAAGAGATCCTGAGGGGCATCAAGCCCCGGCTTATGGTTCCTTTACAGAGTACGCCGGGTTGTTGGGTGGAGGAGTTACCCTCAGTGTTATGGAGTATCAATACTACCCCCAACAAATCTATGGGTTACATGCCTTTCTTCATGGTTTACGGAGCGGAAGCGGTTCTCCCTAGTGACATCTGTCACGACTCGCCCCGTGTGGCGGCTTATGTTAAAGCTGACAATGAAAAAGCACGTCAGGATGCACTTGACCTGTTAGATGAGGAGCGTGACCTTGCGGCGGCTCGTTCAGCGATTTACCAACAAGATCCACGCCGTTATCACAGCCGCCGGGTTATCAGACTGATATGCACAAGCTATCCCCACCTTGGGAAGGGCCCTTCGCGGTCAGCAAAAATCTGAACAATGGGTCATACTATCTTATCGATGTTCGAGACCACAAGGACTCACGCACGTCGGAGGAGGAGACCCGCCGGCCATGGAATATTGCTCATCTTAGGCCTTATTACACCTAAGCTACTGGCTCTTGAGATGTACATATTTATA
This sequence comes from Triticum dicoccoides, assembly GCF_002162155.2. Lineage (NCBI taxonomy): Eukaryota > Viridiplantae > Streptophyta > Magnoliopsida > Poales > Poaceae > Triticum > Triticum dicoccoides. The sequence goes on along the minus strand of NC_041380.1, from coordinate 471,586,298 downwards.
TCACTGTATATACTATGAGAAATATAATAAAATCAGCACCTCTGATAATTCAGGGCCTCTGTTGTCTTCAAATCTCAGAAACTGAGCCTTTATTGTCATTGCTAATGCGGCTTGACGCCCGGTTTACCGGGACCAAAGAGATTTTTGTTGCACAGCATGACTCAAACATAGGTACCCGGCGAGCACAATGTTTGGGAACATAGTAATTTCAAAAAAATTCCTACACACATGCAAGATCATGGTGATGCACAACAACGAGAGGGGAGAGTATCGTCTACGTACCCTTGTAGACCGTAAGCGGACGCATTATGAGAACGTGGTTGATGTAGTCATACGTCTTCACGATCCGACCGATCCAAGTACCGAACGCACAGAACCTCCGAGTTCAGCACACGTTCAGCTCGATGACGTCCCACGAACTTTGATCCAGCAGAGCTTCAAGGGAGAGTTCCGTCAGCACGACGACGTGATGACGGTGATGATGTTGCTACCGACGCAGGGCTTCGCCTAAGCACCGCTACGATATGATCGAGGTGGATTATGGTGGAGGGGGGCACCGCACACGGCTTAGAACAATCAACTTATGTGTTATAGGGTGCCCCTGCCCCCATATGTAAAGGAGCAAGGGGGGAGGCCGGCCGGCCCTTGTAGGGCGCGCCAGGAGGAGGAGTCCTCCTCCTAGTAGGAGTAGGACTCCCCTTTCCTAATCCTACTAGGAGGGGGAAAGGAAGGAGGAGAGGGAGAAGGAAGGAGAGGGAGGAAAGGAGGAAAGGGGGGCCGGCCCCCTAGTCCAATTCGGTTTGGGCTAGGGGGGCCGCGCGCCCTCCCTACTCTTTTCCACCACTTGGCCCATGAGGCCCAATACTTCTTTCCCGTATTCCCGTAACTCCTCGGTACTCCAAAAATACCCGAATCACTCGGAACCTTTGCGATGTCCGAATATAGTCGTCCAATATATCGATCTTTATGTCTCGACCATTTCGAGACTCCTTGTCATGTCCCTGATCTCATCCGGGACTCCGAACTACCTTCGGTACATAAAATCACATAAACTCATAATACCGATCGTCACCGAACGTTAAGCGTGCGGACCCTACGGGTTCGAGAACTATGTAGACATGACCGAGACACGTCTCTGGTCAATAACCAATAGCGGAACCTGGATGTACATATTGGCTGCTATATATTCTACGAAGATCTTTATCGTTCAAACCGCATAACAACATACATTGTTCCCTTTGTCATCGGTATGTTACTTGCCCAGGATTCGACCGCCGGTATCTCAATACCTAGCTCAATCTCGTTACCAGCAAGTCTCTTTACTCGTTACGTAATGCATCATCCTGCAACTAACTCATTAGTTGCTTTGCTTGCAAGGCTTATAGTGATGTGCATTACCGAGAGGGCCCAGAGATACCTCTCCGACAATTGGAGTGACAAATCCTAATCTCGATCTATGCCAACTCAACAAGTACCATTGAAGACACCTATAGAGCACCTTTATAATCACCCAGTTACGTTGTGACATTTGGTAGCACACAAATTGTTCCTCCGGTAATCGGGAGTTGCATAGTCTCATAGTCATAGGAACATGTATAAGTCATGAAGAAAGCAATGTGAGTAAACTAAAACGATCAAGTGCTAAGCTAACAGAATGGTTCAAGTCAATCACATAATTATCCTAATGATGTGATCCCGTTTATCAAATGACAGCTCATGTCTATGGTTAGGAAACATAACCATCTTTGACCAATGAGCTAGTCAAGTAGAGGCATACTAGTGACACTCTGTTTGTCTATGTATTCACACATGTATTATGTTTCCGGTTAATACAATTCTAGCATGAATAATAAAAATTTATCATGAAATAAGGAAATAAATAATAACTTTATTATTGCCTCTAGGGCATATTTCCTTCAGTCTCCCACTTGCACTAGAGTCAATAATCTAGATTACATAATGATTCTAACACCCATGGAGCCTTGGTCAATGGGTCTGCAACATTCAGATCCGTATGTATCTTGCAAATCTCTATGTCTCCCACCTGGACTTGATCGCAGATGGAATTGAAGAGTCTCTTGATGTGTTTGGTTCTCTTGTGAAATCTGGATTCCTTTGCCAAGGCAATTGCACTAGTATTGTCACAAAAGATTTTCATTGGACCCGATGCACTAGGTATGACACCTAGATCGGATATGAACTCCTTCATCCAGACTCCTTCATTTGCTACTTCCGAAGCAGCTATGTACTCCGCTTCACACGTAGATCCCACCACGACGCTTTGTTTAGAACTGCTCCAACTGACAGCTCCACCATTCAATATAAACACGTATCCGGTTTGCGATTTAGAATCGTCCGGATCAGTGTCAAAACTTGCATCGACGTGACCATTTACGACGAGTTCTTTGTCACCTCCATAAACGAGAAACATATCCTTAGTCCTTTTCAGGTATTTCAGGATGTTCTTGACCGCTGTCCAGTGATCCACTCCTGGATTACTTTGGTACCTCCCTGCTAAACTAATAGCAAGGCACACATCAGGTCTGGTACACAACATTGCATACATGATAGAGCCTATGGCTGAAGCATAGGGAACACTTTTCATTTTCTCTCTATCTTCTGCAGTGGTAGGGCACTGAGTCTTACTCAACTTCATACCTTGTAACACATGCAAGAACCCTTTCTTAGCTTGATCTATTTTGAACTTCTTCAAAACTTTATCAAGGTATGTGCTTTGTGAAAGTCCAATTAAGCGTCTTGATCTATCTCTATAGATCTTGATGCCCAATATATAAGCAGCTTCACCGATGTCTTTCATTGAAAAACAATTATTCAAGTATCCTTTTATGCCATCCGGAAATTCTATATCATTTCCAATCAACAATATGTCATCCACATATAATATTAGAAATGCTACAAAGCTCCCACTCACTTTCTTGTCAATACAAGCTTCTCCAAAAGTCTGTATAAAACCATATGCTTTGATGACACTGATAACCCACAAGTATAGGGGATCGCAACAGTTTTCGAGGGTAGAGTATTCAACCCAAATTTATTGATTCGACACAAGGGGAGCCAAAGAATATTCTCAAGTATTAGCAGCTGAGTTGTCAATTCAACCACACCTGGAAACTTAATATCTGCAGCAAGGTATTTAGTAGCAAAGTAATATGATAGTAGTGGTAACGGTGGTAAAAAGGTAATGGTAGCAAAAGTAATATTTTTGGTGTTTTATAGTGATGATAACAATAGCAACGGAAAAGTAAATAAGAGAAGAACAATATATGGAAAGCTCGTAGGCAATGAATCGGTGATAGAGAATTATGCCGGATGCAATCGATCATGTAACAGTCATAACCTAGGGTGACATAGAACTAGATCCAGTCCATCAATGTAATGTAGGCATGTATTCCGAATATAGTCATACGTGCTTATGGAAAGAACTTGCATGCCATCTTTTATCCTACCCTCCCGTGGCAGCGGGGTCCTATTAGAAACTAAGGGATATTAAGGCTTCCTTTTAATATAGTACCGGACCAAAGCATTAACACATAGTGAATACATGAACTCCTCAAACTACGGTCATCACCGGGAGTGGTCCCGATTATTGTCACTTCGGGGTTGCCGGATCATAACACATAGTAGGTGACTATAGACTCGCAATATAGGATCAAGAACTCTCATATATTGATGAAAACATAATAGGTTCAGATTTGAAATCATGGCACTCGGGCCCTAGTGACAAGCATTAAGCATAGCAAAGTCATAGCAACATCAGTCTCAAAACATAGTGGATACTAGGGATCAAACCCTAACAAAAATAACTCGATTACATGATAAATCTCATCCAACCCACCACTGTCCAACAAGCCTACGATGGAATTACTCACACATGGCGGTGAGTGTCATGAAATTGGTGATGGAGGAAGGTTGATGGTGATGATGGCGACGGATTCCCCTCTCCGGAGCCTCGAACGGACTCCAGATCAGCCCTCCCGAGAGAGTTTAGGGCTTGACGGTGGCTTCGTATCGTAAAACACGATGAATCATTCTCCCTGATTTTTTTCTCACCGAAAGTGAATATATGGAGTCAAGGTTGAGGTCCGTGGAGCATCAGGGGGCCCACCCAAGGGGGGCAGGCACGCCCCCCACCCTCGTGGACAGGTGGAGCCCCCCTGACGTGGATTCTTCTTCCAGTATTTTTGATATATTCCAAAATAATTCTCCGTTGATTTTCAGGTCATTCCGAGAACTTTTATTTCTGCACAAAAATAACACCATGGCAATTCTGCTGAAAACAACATCAATCTGGGTTAGTTCCATTCAAATCATGCAAGTTAGAGTCTAAAACAAGGGTAAAAGTATTTGGAAAAGTAGATACGGCAGAGACGTACCAACTCCCCCAAGCTTAAACCTTTGCTTGTCCTCAAGCAATTCAGTTGATAAACTGAAAGTGATGAAGAAAAACTTTTACAAACTCTGTTTGCTCTTGTTGTTGTAAATATGTAAAGCCAGCATTCAAGTTTTCAGCAAAGATTATGAACTAACCATATTCACAATAACATTTAGGTCTCATGTTTACTCATATCAATGGCATAATCAACTAGCGAGCAATAATAACAAATCTTGGATGACAACACTTTCTCAAAACAATCATGATATGACATAACACGATGGTATCTCGCTAGCCTTTCTGAGACCGCAAAACATAAATGCAGAGCACCTTTAAAACTCAAGGACTGACTAGACATTGTAATTCATGGTAAAAGAGATCCAGTCAAGTTATACTCAATGTAAACTAACAGTAATGGATGCAAATGATAGCGGTGCTCTCCAACTGGTGCTTTTTAATAAGAGGATGATGACTCAACATAAAAGTAAATGGATAGGCCCTTTGCAGAGGGAAGCATGGATTTGTAGAGGTGCCAGAGCTCGGTTTTGAAATAGATATGAATAAAATTTTGAGCGTTATACTTTCATTGTCAACATAACAACCGAGAGATTTCGATATCTTCCATGCTACACACATTATAGGCGGTTTCCAAACAAAATGGTAAAGTTTATACTCCCCCTCCACCAACAAGCATCAATCCATGGCTTGCTTGAAACAACGAGTGCCTCCAACTAACAAGAGTCCCAGGGGGAGTTTTGTTTGCAGTTATTTTGATTTGATTTGCATAAAGCATGGGACTGGGCATCCTGGTGACCAACCATTTTCTCGTGAGTGAGGAGCGGAGTCCACTCCTCTTGAGAATAACAGAAAACCCACAAGTATAGCGGTTCACAACAGTTTTCGAGGGTAGAGTATTCAACCCAAATTTATTGATTCGACACAAGGGGAGCCAAAGAATATTCTCAAGTATTAGCAGCTGAGTTGTCAATTCAACCACACCTGGAAACTTAATATCTGCAACAAAGTATTTAATAGCAAAGTAATATGATAGTAGTGGTAACGGTAGCAAAAGGTAATGATAATAAAAGTAATGTTTTTGGTATTTTGTAGTGATTGTAACAGTAGCAACGGAAAAGTAAATAAGCGAAGAACAATATATGGAAAGCTCTTAGGCAATGGATCGGTGATAGAGAATTATGCCGGATCCGGTTCATCATGTAACAGTCATAACCTAGGGTGACACAGAACTAGCTCCAATTCATCAATGTAATGTAGGCATGTATTCCGAATATAGTCATATGTGCTTATGGAAAAGAACTTGCATGACATCTTTTGTCCTACCCTCCCATGGCAGCGGGGTCCTAGCGGAAACTAAGGGATATTAAGGCCTCCTTTTAATAGAGTACCAGACGAAAGCATTAACACATAGTGAATACATGAACTCCTCAAACTATGGTCATCATCGGGAGTGGTCCCGATTATTGTCACTTCGGGGTTGCCGGATCATAACACATAGTAGCTGACTATAGACTTGCAAGATAGGATCAAGAACTCACATATATTCATGAAAACATAATAGGTTCAGATCTGAAATCATGGCACTCGGGCCCTAGTGACAAGCATTAAGCATAACAAAGTCATAGCAACATCAATCTCAGAACATAGTGGATACTAGGGATCAAACCCTGACAAAACTAACTCGATTACATGATAAATCTCATCCAACCCATCACCGTCCAGCAAGCCTATGAAGGAATTACTCACGCACGGCGGTGAGCATCATGAAATTGGTGATGGAGGAAGGTTGATGATGACGATGGCGACGGATTCCCCTCTCCGGAGCCCCGAACGGACTCCAGATCAGCCCTCCCGAGAGGTTTTAGGGCTTGGCAGCGGCTCCGTATCGTAAAACGCGATGAATCCTTCTCTCTATTTTTTTCTCCCCAAAAGCATATATATAGGGTTGGAGTTGAGGTCGGAGGAGCTCCAGGGGGCCCATGAGGTAGGGGGCGCGCCCCCACCTTCATGGCTAGGGTGTGGGCCCCCTCGTGTTCATATTTTGCAAGGATTTTTTATTATTTCCAAAAAGACGTTCCGTGAAGTTTCAGGTCATTCTGAGAACTTTTGTTTCTGCACATAAATAACACCATGGCAATTCTGCTGAAAACAGCGCCAGTCCGGGTTAGTTCCATTCAAATCATGCAAGTTAGAGTCCAAAACAAGGGCAAAAGTGTTTGGAAAAGTAGATACGACGGAGACGTATCAACTCCCCCAAGCTTAAACCTTTGCTTGTCCTCAAGCAATTCAGCTAACAAACTGAAAGTGATAAATAAAAACTTTTACAAACTCTGTTTGATCTTGTTGTTGTAAATATCTAAAGCCGGCATTCAAGTTTTCAGCAAAGATTATAAACTAACCATATTCACAATAACGCTTAGGTCTCATGTTTACTCATATCAATGGCATAATCAACTAGCGAGCAATAATAATAAATCTTGGATGACAACACTTTCTCAAAACAATCATAATATGATATAACAAGATGGTATCTCGCTAGCCCTTTCTGAGACCGCAAAACATAAATGCAGATCACCTTTAAAGATCAAGGACTAACTAGACATTGTAATTCATGGTAAAAGAGATCCAGTCAAGTCATACTCAATGTAAACCAACAGTAATGAATGCAAATGATAGGGGTGCTCTCCAACTGGTGCTTTTTAATAAGAGGATGATGACTCAACATAAAAGTAAATAGATAGGCCCTTCGCAGAGGGAAGCAGGGATTTGTAGAGGTGTCAGAGCTCGGTTTTGAAATAGAGGTGAATAATATTTTGAGCGGTATACTTTCATCGTCAACATAACAACCAAGAGATGGCGATGTCTTCCATGCTACACACATCATAGGCGGTTCCCAAACAGAATGGTAAAGTTTATACTCCCCCTCCACCAACAAGCATCAATCCATGGCTTGCTCGAAACAACGAGTGCCTCCAACTAACAAGAGTCCCAGGGGGAGTTTTGTTTGCAATTATTTTGATTTAGTTTGCATAAAGCATGGGACTGGGCATCCCGGTGACCAGCCACTTTCTCATGAGTGAGGAGCGGAGTCCACTCCTCTTGAGAATAACCTGCCTAACATGGAAGATACGGACAATCCTAGTTGATACATGAGCTATTCGAGCATACAAAACATGATATTTATTTGAAGGTTTAGAGTTTGGCACATACAAATTTACTTGGAATGGCAGGTAGATACCGTATATAGGTAGGTATGGTGGACTCATATGGAACAACTTTGGGGTTTATGGAATTGGATGCACAAGCAGTATTCCCACTTAGTACAAGTGAAGGCTAGCAAAAGACTGGGAAGCGACCAGCTAGAGAGCGACAATAGTCATGAACATGCATTAAAATTAATCCACACCGAATGCAAGCATGAGTAGGGTATAATGCACCATGAACATAAATATCGTAGAGGCTATGTTGATTTTGTTTCAACTACATGCGTGAACATGTGCCAAGTCAAGCCACTCGAATCGTTCAAAAGAGGATACCACCCTATCATACCACATCACAACCATTTTAATAGCATGTTGGCACGCAAGGTAAACCATTCTAAGTTCCTAGCTAATTAATCATGGAACAAGAAACTATGATCTCTAATTGTCATTGCAAACATGTTTATTCATAATAGGCTGAATCAGGAATGATGAACTAATCATATGTACAAAAACGAGAGAGGTCGAGTTCATACCATCTTTTCTCATCTCAATAAGTTCATCATATAATCATCATTATTGCCTTTCACTTGCACGACCGAACGATGTGGATAATAATAATAATGCACGTGCATTGGACTAAGTTGTAATCTGCAAGCATTCAATAAACAGGAGAAGACAAGGCAATATGGGCTCTTTGTTAGATCACCAATAATGCATATAAGAGCCACTTCAACAATTTAATTATGGTCTTCTCCTATCGACCCCCAAAGAAAAAAGAAATAAAACTATTTACACGGGAAAGCTCACAACAAGCAAAAAGAAGAACAGGAAATCTTTTTGGGTTTTCTTTTTAATTACTACTACAAGCATGGAAATTAAAACTAGCTAAAAGCTACAACTAATTTTTTCTTAAGGTTTATTAAACACACAAGAAGAAGGCATAAAAAGGAAATAAACTAGCATGGATGATACAATGAAAAAATATGAGCACCGACATCTAGCAATGAGTGTGTGAACATGAATGTAATGTCGGTGAGAAATACGTACTCCCCCAAGCTTAGGCTTTTGGCCTAAGTTGGTCTATGGCCACGGTTGGCTTGGCGGATATCCATAGTAATAGTTGGGGTCGTACTGCGAAGAAGAAGACTCTGATTGCCATTGGCCGACAATCATTTCCGGATCCCACTGGTAATTAGACTGTCGTGGAGGATCAACTTGTCGTTCCGACTCTGGCTCTGTGGCTGATGTAGGGTTCCGGTAAGCGTGAATGTCCTCCGGCGAGACGAGGTACTGGCCTGTAGGTAAATCAAGCAAGGAAGGAGCAGGCAAGGTGATAGTCTCAGGATGACGTTTATCAAAGAACAATTTGTATTTAAGCTCCCCTTCCCTATTCTTTATAATAAAATCATGCGCTACCATACTCTTATAATCTAAATAAACAGTAGGCAGCAATTTTTCTTCTTTTTCATAGTGCCTAATGGGTATGTTATAATATGCAGCAAGGCGTGAAGCATAGATACCACCAAAGATGGGGCCCTTTGTATAGTTCAGACTTAACCGTTTAGCAATAATATCGCCCATACTAACAGAGACATCACGGAATAAACCATGGAACAAAATAAAAATATCAGGAAACTAAGGTTTCCATAGTTTACGCGACCAATTAAGCAAGGACTAGCAAATATTGCAAAGTAGCGTAAAACAGGAAAATGTATGCTAGTGATTCTTGCATCGAAAACCTTCCTAGTTTCCCCTACAGTGATAGTGTCAATAAACCCATCCACATCTTTATGATGTGGTTCCTCTAAGCTACCCTCAAAAGGTATTTTGCAAACCCTGCAAAATTCATATAGTGACATCTTCTTAACCACATCATATAAATGAAACTCTACTGAAGGAGGTGATTCCCTAGGATAATAGTAGAAGTTTTGCACAAAAGTATTGGTGAGTAAGAGATACTATTCGCGTTGGTCGCGGAGGAAGTCGGTGAGGCCTGCATTCTTAGCCAATTCATAAAAATCCTCATAAATCCCGGTTGCTCTCAAGAAATCAGCGGAGGGCCATTCACACGGCCTAGCCTCCGTAGTGCGAGGCAAATTATATTTGGGCTTATTTGCTTCTTTATTTTGCTTTTCCTTTGAGCTTTGGCTCGATGAGCCCCTCAAAAATCTCTTCATTATTTTCTGATAAATTCTGAAATTTTTAGTAACTTCAAATAAAAGTAAACCAAACTCAACAAAATTGATAGCAACTGCTCCTATAAGTGCCTAGAGCCTATATCATGCATCAAAACTACTTGGAACCATATAAATTTGACATGCAAGCTCAAGAACAGGGTCACCTAGGCAGCACAAATTTGCAATGAATAAAGCACTAGAACAAAAACTAATTGGACCAATGGAGGAGTCACATACCAAGGAACAATCCCCCAAGCAGTTTTGTGAGAGGTGCTTTGAGCAAGGAGATCGAAAATGGCAGCAAAATGAGCTTGGACTTGGGTTTGAACTGGATAATCGTGTTTGTGGGAGGAAGAAGGAGTGTGTGGGTGCAGGAATAAGTGGAGGAGGTCCACCGTGGGCCCATGGGGCAGGGGGCGCGCCCAAGGGGGTAGGGCGCGCCCTCCACCCTCGTGGCCAGGTGGATGCCCCTTGCTACGTTCTCAGTGCCAAATATTCTCAAATATTCCAGAAAAAAACATATTTAAGTTTCAGGGCATTTGGAGAACTTTTATTTTTGGGGTATTTTTATATTACACGGATAATTCAGATAACAGACAGAAAATACTATTTTTATTTTATTTAATATAAATAACAGAAAGTAAAATGAGGGTACAGAGAGTTGTGTTTTCTAAATTCATCCATCTCATGATCATCAAAAGGAATCCATTAACAAGGTTGATCAAGTCTTGTTAACAAACTCATTCTGAATAACATGGAACCGGAGAATTTTCGAATAACACTAGGTTACCTCAACGGGGATATGCACATCCCCAACAATAAGAATATCATATTTCTTCTTGACAGTTGGAAGAGGAAATTCAAAACCTCCAAAAATAATTGATGGAATTTTTCCAATAGAATTAATACTGTGGACTTGAGGTTGTTTCCTCGGAAAGTGTACCATATGCTCATTACCATTAACATGAAAAGTGACATTGCCTTTGTTGCAATCAATAACAACCCCCGCAGTATTCAAAAAGGGTCTTCCAAGAATAATAGACATACTATCGTCCTCGGGAATATCAAGAATAACAAAGTCCGTTAAAATAGTAACGCTTGCAACCACAACAGGCACATCCTCACAAATACCGACAGGTATAGGAGTTGATTTATCATCCATTTGCAAAAATATTTCAGTAGGTGTCAACTTATTCAAATCAAGTCCACGATATAAAGAGAGAGTCATAACACTAACACCGGCTCCAAGATCACATAACGCAGTTTCAACATAGTTTCTTTTAATGGAGCATGGTATAGTGGGTACTCCTGGATCTCCAAGTTTCTTTGGTATTCCACCGTTAAAAGTATAATTAGCAAGCATGGTGGAAATTTCAGCTTTCGGTATCTTTCTTTTATTAGTAACAATTTCTTTCATGTACTTAGCATAAGGATTCATTTTAAGCATATCAGTTAATCGCATACGCAAAAAGATAGGTCTAATCATTTCAGCAAAGCACTCAAAATCCTCATCATCCTTTTTCTTGGATGGTTTGGGAGGGAAAGGCATGGGTTTCTGTACCCATGGTGCTCTTTCTTTACCATGTTTCCTAGCAACAAAGTCTTTCTTATCATAACATTGATTCTTTGATTGTGGGTTATCAAGATCAACAGCAGGTTCAATTTCTATATCATTATCATTGCTAGGTTGAGCATCAACATGAACATTATCATTAACATTATCACTAGTTTCAGGTTCATTACCAGATTGTGTTTCAGCATCAGAAATAGAAACATCATTTGGATTCTTAGGTGTTTCAGTAATAGGTTCACTAGAAGCATGCAAAGTCCTATCAGTTTTCTTTTTCTTCCTTTTAGAAGGACTAGGTGCATCTATATTATTTCTCTGAGAATCTTGCTCAATTCTCTTAGGGTGACCTTCAAGATACCAAGGTTCCTGAGTCATTCTACCAGTTCTAGTAGCCACTCTAACAGCATAATCATTATTGTTACCATTCAATTCATTGAGCAAATCATTCTGAGCTTTAAGTACTTGTTCTACTTGAGTGGTAACCATAGAAGCATGTTTACTAATAAGTTTAAGTTCACCTTTGACATTAGCCATATAATCACCCAAGTGTTCAAGCATATCAGCACTGCGTTTTAATTCTCTACCAAAATAAGCATTGAAGTCTTCTTGCTTAACCATAAATTTATCAAACTCATCTAAGCATGGGCTAGCAAACTTAGTAAATGGGATTTCAGCTTTATCATATCTATAGAGAGATTTTACCTTTACTAGCTATGTCCGGTTATCAAGACCATGTATTTCTTCAATAGGAGATGGGTTAAAATTATGCATTTCTTCTATAGGCGGTAAATTAAGACCATGTATTTCTTCAATAGGAGGTAAATTCTTAACATCTTCAGCTTTAATACCCTTTTCTTTCATGGATTTCTTTGCCTCTTGCATATCCTCAGGGCTGAGAAATAGAACACCTCTCTTCTTCGGAGTTGGTTTAGGAATAGGCTCAGGAAGTGCCCAATTATTTTCATTAGTCAACATATTATTTAATAGAATTTCAGCTTCATCCAGTGTTCTTTCCCTGAAAACAGAACCAGCACAACTATCCAGGTAATCTGTGGAAGCATCGATTAGTCCATTATAAAAGATATCAAGTATTTCATTTTTCTTAAGAGGATGATCAGGAAAAGCATTAAGTAATTGGAGAAGCCTCCCCCAAGCTTGTGGGAGACTCTCTTCTTCAATTTGCACAAAATTATATATATCCCTTAAAACAGCTTGTTTCTTATGAGCACGGAAATATTTAGCAGAGAAGTAATAAATCATATCCCGGGGACTACGCACACAACCAGGATCAAGAGAATTAAACCATATCTTAGCATCACCCTTTAATGAGAACGGAAATATTTTAAGGATACAAAAGTAACGAGCTCTCTCATCATTAGTGAATATGGTGGCTATATCATTTAATTTAGTATGATGTGCCACAATAGTTTCAGATTCATAGCCATAAAAAGGATCAGATTCAACCAAAGTAATTATATCAAGATCAATAGAGAATTCATAATCCTTATCAGTAACACAGATAGGTGAAGTAGCAAAAGCAGGGTCAGGTTTCATTCTAGCATTAAGGGATTGCTGCTTCCATTTAGCTAATAACCTCTTTAGATCATATCTATCATTGCAAGCTAAAATAGCTCTAGCAGATTCTTCATCCAGAACATAACCCTTAGGAACAACAGGCAATTCATATTTATTAGGGGGAGAGTCTTTATCATCACTTTCATCAATATTATCAGTTTCAATAATTTCATTCTCTCTAACCCTAGCAAGTTGTTCATCAAGAAATTCACCAAGTGGCATAGTAATATCAAGCATAGAAGCAGTTTCATCATAAGTATCATCCATAGCAGAAGTGGCATCATCAATAACATGCGACATATCAGAATCAATAGCAGAAGCATGTTTAGGTGTCGCAAGCTTACTCAAAACAGAAGGTGAATCAAGTGCAGAGCTAGATGGCAGTTCCTTACCTCCCCTCATAGTTGAGGGATAAATCTTGGTTTTTGGATCTCTCAAGTTCTTCATAATGATAAGCAGATATAAATCTCAAGAGACTCAAAAAATAGAGCTATGCTCCTCGGCAACGGCACCAGAAAATAGTCTTGATAACCCACAAGTATAGGGGATCACAACAGTTTTCGAGTGTAGAGTATTCAACCCAAATTTATTAATTCGACACAAGGGGAGCCAAAGAATATTCTCAAGTATTAGCAGCTGAGTTGTCAATTCAACCACACCTGGAAACTTAATATCTGCAACAAAGTATTTAGTAGCAAAGTAATATGATAGTAGTGGTAACAGTAGCAAAAGGTAATGATAACAAAAGTAATGTTTTTGGTATTTTTTAGTGATTGTAACAGTAGCAACGGAAAAGTAAATAAGCGAAGAACAATATATGGAAAGCTCGTAGGCAATGGCTCGGTGATAGAGAATTATGCTGGATGTGGTTCATCATGTAACAGCCATAACCTAGGGTGACACAGAACTAGCTCCAATTCATCAATGTAATGCAGGCATGTATTCCGAATATAGTCATACATGCTTATGGAAAAGAACTTGCATGACATCTTTTGTCCTACCCTCCCGTGGCAGCGGGGTCCTAGTGGAAACTAAGGGATATTAAGGCCTCCTTTTAATAGAGTACCGGACCAAAGCATTAACACATAGTGAATACATGAACTCCTAAACTACGGTCATCACCGGGAGTGGTCCCGATTATTATCACTTCGGGGTTGCCGGATCATAACACATAGTAGGTGACTATAGACTTGCAAGATAGGATCAAGAACTCACATATATTGATCAAAACATAATAGGTTCATATCTGAAATCATGGCACTCGAGCCCTAGTGACAAGCATTAAGCATAGCAAAGTCATAGCAACATCAATCTTAGAACATAGTGGATACTAGGGATCAAACCCTAACAAAACTAACTCGATTACATGATAAATCTCATCCAACCCATCACCATCCAGCAAGCCTACGATGGAATTACTCACGCACGGCGGTGAGAATCATGAAATTGGTGATGGAGGAAGGTTGATGATGACGATGGCGACGGATTCCCCTCTCCGGAGCCCTGAATGGACTCGAGATCAGCCCTCCCGAGAGGTTTTAGGGCTTGGCGGCGGCTCCGTATCATAAAACGCGATGAATCCTTCTCTCTTTTTTTTCTCCCCAAAGCAAATATATAGAGTTGGAGTTGAGGTCGGAGGAGCTCCAGGGGGGCCACGAGGTAGGGGGTGCGCCCCCACCCTCATGGCTAGGGTGTGGGCCCCCTGGTCTTCATCTTTTGCAAGAATTTTTTATTATTTCCAAAAAGACGTTCCGTGAAGTTTCAGGTCATTCTGACAATTTTTGTTTCTGCACATAAATAACACCATGGCAATTTTGCTAAAAACAACGTTAGTCCGGGTTAGTTCCATTCAAATCATGCAAGTTAGAGTCCAAAACAAGGGCAAAAGTGTTTGGAAAAGTAGATACGACGGAGACGTATCAATAACCCGCCTAGCATGGAAGATACAGACAACCCTAGTTGATACATGAGCTATTCGAGCATACAAAACAGAATGATTATTTGAAGGTTTAGAGTTTGGCACATACAAATTTACTTGGAATGGCAGATAGATACCGTATATAGGTAGGTATGGTGGACTCATATGGAATAACTTTGGGGTTTATGGAATTGGATGCACAAGCAGTATTCCCTCTTAGTACAAGTGAAGGCTAGTAAAAGACTGAGAAGCGACCAACTAGAGAGCGACAACAGTCATGAACATGCATTAAAATTAATCAACACCGAATGCAAGCATGAGTAGGATATAATGCACCATGAACATAAATATCGTAGAGGCTATGTTGATTTTGTTTCAACTACATGCGTGAACATGTGCCAAGTCAAGCCACTCGAATCGTTCAAAAGAGGATACCACCCTATCTTACCACATCACAACCATTTTTAATAGCATGTTGGCACGCAAGGTAAACCATTATGAGCTCCTAGCTAATTAAGCATGGCATAAGCAACTATAATCTCTAATTCTCATTGCAAACATGTTTATTCATAATAGGATGAATCAGGAATGATGAACTAATCATATTTACAAAAACAAGAGAGGTCGAGTTCATACCAGCTTTTCTCATCTCAATAAGTTCATCATATAATCATCATTATTGCCTTTCACTCGCACAACCGAATATTGTGGATAATAATAATAGTGCACGTGCATTGGACTAAGCTGGAATCTACAAGCATTCAATTCAAGAGAGAAGACAAGGTAATATGGGCTCTTTGTTAGATCAACAATAATGCATATGAGAGCCACTCAACATTTTAATCATGGTCTTCTCCTCTTGACCCCCAAAGAAAAGAAACAAAACTATTTACACGGGAAATCTCCCAACAAGCAAAAGAAGAACGAGAAATATTTTTGGGTTTTCTTTTTAATTACTACTACAAGCGTGGAAAGTAAACTAACCAAAAGCTACAACTATTTTTTTGGTTTTTTCTTAATGTTTATCAAACACACAAGAAGAAAGCATAAAAAGGAGAATAAACTAGCATGGATATTACAGTGAAAAAGTATGAGCACCGACAACTAGCATGAGTGTGTGAACATAAATGTAACGTGAGTGAGAAATACGTACTCCCCCAAGCTTAGGCTTTTGGCCTAAGTTGGTCTATGGCCACGGCTGGCCTGGCGGATATCCAAAGTTGTAGCTGGGGTCGTACTGAGATGCAGCGGCTATTGCATCTTGGGCTGCAGCGTGGAGGCGAGTTGTCTCAGTCCTCCTCTCATACTCGTTTGCCTCTTCCCTGGTTATGACATATCTCCCTTTTGCCTGAAAGTCAAAGAAAGTAGGAGCAGGGAGAGGGACGTGATAGGTGCGTCGTTTGTCAAAGATTAGTCGGTACTGGAGAAACTGATCGTTCCTCTCAACAAACTGATGACGAACAGATGTCTACTACACAACCTTCTTCTTGTAGACGTTGTTGGGCCTCCAAGTGCAGAGGTTTGTAGAACAATAGCAAATTTCCCTCAAGTGGATGACCTAAGGTTTATCAATCCGTAGGAGGCGTAGGATGAAGATGGTCTCTCTCAAGCAACCCTGCAACCAAATAACAAAGAGTCTCTTGTGTCCCCAACACACCCAATACAATGGTAAATTGTATAGGTGCACTAGTTCGGCGAAGAGATGGTGATACAAGTGCAATATGGATAGTAGATATGGGTATTTGTAATCTGAAAATATAAAAACAGCAAGGTAACTAATGATAAAAGTGAGTGTAGACGGTATTGCAATGCGTTGAAACAAGGCCTAGGGTTCATACTTTCACTAGTGCAAGTTCCCTCAACAATAATAACATAATTGGATCACATAACTATCCCTCAACATGCAACAAAGAGTCACTCCAAAGTCACTAATAGCGGAGAACGAACAAAGAGATTATGGTAGGGTACGAAACCACCTCAAAGTTATTCTTTCCAATCAATCCGTTGGGATATTCCTATAAGTGTCACAAACAGCCCTAGAGTTCGTACTAGAATAACACCTTAAGACACAATCAACCAAAACCCTAATGTCACTTAGATACTCCAATGTCACCTCAAGTATCCGTGGGTATGATTATACGATATGCATCACACAATCTCAGATTCATCTATTCAACCAACACATAGAACCTCAAAGAGTGCCCCAAAGTTTCTACCGAAGAATCACGATGAAAACGTGTGCCAACCCCTATGCATAGGTTCATGGACGGAACCCGCAAGTTGATCACCAAAACATACGTCAAGTGAATCACGTGGTATCCCATTGTCACCACAGATACGCACGGCAAGACATACATCAAGTGTTCTCAAATCTTTAAAGACTCAATCTGATAAGATAACTTCAAAGGGGAAACTCAATTCATTACAAGAGAGTAGAGGGGGGGGGGAGAAAACATCATAAGATCCAACTATAATAGCAAAGCTCGCGATACATGAAGATCGTATCACCTCAAGAACACGAGAGCGAGAGAGAGAGAGATCAAACACATAGCTACTGGTACATACCCTCAACCCCGAGGGAGAACTACTCCCTCCTCATCATGGAGAGCACCGGGATGATGAAGATGACCACCGGAGAGGGATTCCCCCCTTCGGCAGGGTGCCAGAACGGGTCTAGATTGGCTTTCGGTGGCTACGGAGGCTTCTGGCGGCGGAACTCCCGATCTATTGTGCTCCCCGGTAGTTTTAGGGTATATGGAGATATATAGGCGGAAGAAGTACGTCACGGGCCACGAGGGGCCCACGAGGGTGGAGGGCGCGCCCCCTACCTCGTGGCCTCCTCGAAGCTTCCTTGACGTAGAATCCAAGTCTTCCGGGTTGGTTTCCTTCCAAAAATGAGTTCCGTGAAGTTTCAGGTCAATTGGACTCCGTTTGATTTCCCTTTTCTGCGATACTCTAAAACAAGGAAAAAACAGAAACTGGCACTGGGCTCTGGGTTAATAGGTTAGTCCCAAAAATAATATAAAAGTGCATAATAAAGCCCATAAACATCCAAAGTTGATAATATAATAGCATGGAACAATAAAAAATATAGATATGTTGGAGACGTATCAGCATCCCCAAGATTAATTCATGCTCGTCCTCGAGTAGGTAAATGATAAAAACAGAATTTTTGATGTGGAATGCTACCTAACATATTTATCCATGTAGTTATCTTTATTGTGGCAAGAATATTCAGATCCATAAGATTCAAGACAAATATTTAATATTGACATAAAAATAATAATACTTCAAGCATACTAACTAAGCAATCATGTCTTCTCAAAATAACATGGCCAAAGAAAGCTATCCCTACAAAATCATATAGTCTGGCTATGCTCCATCTTCACCACACAACATATTTAAATCATGCACAACCCCGATGACAAGCCAAGCAATTGTTTCATACTTTTGATGTTCTCAAACTTTTTCAATCTTCACGCAATACATGAGCGTGAGCCATGGACATAGCACTATAGGTGGAATAGAATGGTGGTTGTGGAGAAGACAAAAAGGAGAAGATAGTCTCACATCAACTAGGCGTATCAATGGGCTATGGAGATGCCCATCAATAGATATCAATGTGAGTGAGTAGGGATTGCCATGCAACGGATGCACTAGAGCTATAAGTATATGAAAGCTCAACAAAAGAAACTAGTGGGTGTGCATCCAACTCGCTTGCTCACGAAGACCTAGGGCATTTTGAGAAAGCCCATCATTGGAATATACAAGCCAAGTTCTATAATGAAAGATTCCCACTAGTATATGAAAGTGACAACATAGGAGACTCTCTATCATGAAGATCATGGTGCTACTTTGAAGCAAAAGTGTGGTAAAAGGATAGTAGCATTGCCCCTTCTCTCTTTTTCTCTCAATTTTTTTATTTGGGCCTTTTCTCTTTTTTATGGCCTCTTTTTTTCTCTTTTTTTTAATTTTTCGTCCGGAGTCTCATCCCGACTTATGGGGGAATCATAGTCTCCATCATCCTTTCCTCACTGGGACAATGCTCTAATAATGATGATCACCACACTTTTATTTACTTACAACTCAAGGATTACAACTCGATACTTAGAACAAGATATGACTCTATATGAATGCCTCCGGCGGTGTACCGGGATGTGCAATGATTCATGAGTGACATGTATGAAAGAATTATGAATGGTGGCTTTGCCACAAATACGATGTCAACTACATGATCATGCAAAGCAATATGACAATGAAGAAGCGTGTCATAATAAACGGAACGGTGGAAAGTTGCATGGCAATATATCTCGGAATGGCTATGGAAATGCCATAATAGGTAGGTATGGTGGCTGTTTTGAGGAAGGTATATGGTGGGTTTATGGTACCGGCGAAAGTTGCGCGGTACTAGAGAGGCTAGCAATGGTGGAAGGGTGAGAGTGCGTATAATCCATGGACTCAACATTAGTCATAAAGAACTCACATACTTATTGCAAAAATCTATTAGTTATCAAAACAAAGTATTACGCGCATGCTCCTAGGGGGATAGATTGGTAGGAAAAGACCATCGCTCGTCCCTGACCGCCACTCATAAGGAAGACAATCAATAAATAAATCATGCTCCGACTTCATCACATAACGGTTCACCATACGTGCATGCTACGGGAATCACAAACTTCAACACAAGTATTTATCAAATTCACAACTACTCAACTAGCATGACTCTAGTATCACCATCTCCATATCTCAAAACAATCATCAAGTATCAAACTTCTCATAGTATTCAATGCACTTTATATGGAAGTTTTTATTATATCCCTCTTGGATGCCCATCATATTAGGACTAAATTCATAACCGAAGCAAATTACCATGCTGTTTAGGACTCTCAAAATAATATAAGTGAAGAATGAGAGTTCATCTATTTTTTCAAAATAAAACTACCACCATGCTCTAAAAGATATAAGTGAAGCACTACAGCAACAACAAACTACTCCGAAAGATATAAGTGAAGATCAATGAGTAGTTGAATAATTATGCAACTATGTGAAGACTCTGTAACATTTAAGAATTTCAGATCATGGTATTTTATTCAAACAGCAAGCAAAACTAAATAAAATAAATTGACGCTCCAAGCAAAACACATACCATGTGGCGAATAAAAATATAGCTCCAAGTAAAGTTACCGATGAACGAAGACGAAAGAGGGGATGCCTTCCGGGGCATCCCCAAGCTTAGGCTCTTGGTTGTCCTTGAATATTACCTTGGGGTGCCTTGGGAATCCCCAAGCTTAGGCTCTTTCCACTCCTTATTTCATAGTCCATCCAATCCTTACCCAAAACTTGAAAACTTCACAACACAAAACTTAACAGAAAACTCGTAAGCTCCGTTAGTATAAGAAAATAAATCACCACTTCAAGGTACTGTAATGAACTCATTATTTATTTATATTGGTGTTAAACCTACTGTATTCCACTTTTCTATGGTTTATAAACTCTTTTACTAGCCATAGATTCATCAAAATAAGTAAACAACACATGAAAAACAGAATCTGTCAAAAACAGAACAGTCTGTAGTAATCTGGATCAAACGTATACTTCTGTAACTCATAAAATTCTCAAATAAATTTCTGGACCTGAGGAATTTATCTATTAATCATCTTCAAAAACAATTAACTAAATATCACTCTCTAAATAAAAATGGCAGCAGTTATCGTGAGCACTAAAGTTTCTGTTTTTTACAGCATGATCATAAAAACTTCACCCAAGTCTTCCCAACGGTTCTACTTCGCACAAACACTAATTAAAACATAAAAACTCAATAATAACAGAGGCTAGATGAATTATTTATTACTAAACAGGAACAAAAAGCGAGGAACAAAAATAAAATTGGGTTGCCTCCCAACAAGCGCTATCGTTTAACGCCCCTAGCTAGGCATGATGATTTCAACGATGCTCACATAAAAGATAAGAATTGTAACATAAAGAGAGAATCATGAAGAATATGACTAGCACATTTAAGTCTAACCCACTTCCTATGCATAGGGATTTTGTGAGAAAACAACTTATGGGAACAATAATCAACTAGCATAGGAAGGAAAAACAAGCATAGGTTCAAAACTTTAAGCACATAGAGAGGAAACTTGATATTATTGCAATTCCTACAAGCATATATTCCTCCCTCATAATAATTTTCAGTAGCATCATGAATGAATTCAACAATATAACCAGCACGTAAAGCATTCTTTTCATGATCTACAAGCATAGAAATTTTATTACTCTCCACACAAGCAAAATTCTTCTCATGAATAATAGTGGGAGCAAACTCAACAAAATAATTATCATGTGAGACATAATCCAATTGAAAGTTAAAATCATGATGACAAGTTTCATAGATATAATTATTCTTTATAGCATACAAGTCATCACAATAATCATCATAGATAGCAACTTTGTTCTCATAATCAATTGGAACCTCTTCCGAAATAGTGGATTCATCACAAAATAAAGTCAAGACCTCTCCAAATCCACTTTCATCAATATAATCATCATAAATAGGAGGCATGCCTTCATCATAATAAATTTGCTCATCAAAACTTGGGGAACAAAAAATATCATCTTCATCAAACATATCTTCCCCAAGCTTGTGGCTTTGCATATCATTAGCATCATGGATATTCAAGGAATTCATACTAACAACATTGCAATCATGCTCATCATTCAAATATTTAGTGCCAAACATTTTAATGCATTCTTCTTCTAACACTTTGGCACAATTTTCCTTTCCATCATACTCACGAAAGATATTAAAAAGATGAAGCTTATGAGGCAAACTCAATTCCATATTTTTTTAGTTTTCTTTTATAAACTAAACTAGTGCTAAAACAAGAAACTAAAAGACTTGATTGCAAGATCTAAAGATATACCTTCAAGCGCTAACCTCCCCAGCAACGGCGCCAGAAAAGAGCTTGATGTCTACTACACAACCTTCTTCTTGTAGACGTTGTTGGGCCTCCAAGTGCAGAGGTTTGTAGGATAGTAGCAAATTTCCCTCAAGTGGATGACCTAAGGTTTATCAATCCGTAGGAGGCGTAGGACGAAGATGGTCTCTCTCAAGCAACCCTGCAACCAAATAACAAAGAGTCTCTTGTGTCCCCAACACACCCAATACAATGGTAAATTGTACAGGTGCACTAGTTCGGTGAAGAGATGGTGATACAAGTGCAATATGGATAGTAGATATGGGTATTTGTAATCTGAAAATATAAAGACAGCAAGATAACTAATGATAAAAGTGAGTGTAAACGGTATTGCAATGCGTTGAAACAAGGCCTAGGGTTCATACTTTCACTAGTGCAAGTTCCCTCAACAATAATAACATAATTGGATCACATAACAATCCCTCAACATGCAACAAAGAGTCACTCCAAAGTCACTAATAGCGGAGAACGAACGAAGAGATTATGGTAGGGTACGAAACCACCTCAAAGTTATTCTTTCCAATCAATCCGTTGGGCTATTCCTATAAGTGTCACAAATAGCCCTAGAGTTCGTACTAGAATAACACCTTAAGACACAAATCAACCAAAACCCTAATGTCACCTAGATACTCCAATTTCACCTCAAGTATCCGTGGGTATGATTATCCGATATGCATCACACAATCTTAGATTCATCTATTCAACCAACACATAGAACCTCAAAGAGTGCCCCAAAGTTTCTACTGGAGAATCACGACGAAAACGTGTGCCAACCCCTATGCATAGGTTTATGGGCGGAACCCGCAAGTTGATCACCAAAACATACATCAAGTGAATCACGTGGTATCCCATTGTCACCACAGATACACATGGCAGGACATACATCAAGTGTTCTAAAATCTTTAAAGACTCAATCCGATAAGATAACTTCAAAGGGGAAATTCAATTCATTACAAGAGAGTAGAGGGGGAGAAAACATCATAAGATCCAACTATAATAGCAAAGCTCGCGATACATCAAGATCGTATCACCTCAAGAACACGAGAGAGAGAGAGAGAGAGATCAAACACATAGCTACTGGTACATACCCTCAGCCTCGAGGGAGAACTACTCCCTCCTCGTCATGGAGAGCACCGGGATGATGAAGATGACCACCAGAGAGGAATTCCCCCCTTTGGCAGGGTGCCAGAATGGGTCTAGATTGGCTTTCGGTGGCTACGGAGGCTTCTGGCGGCGGAACTCCTGATCTATTGTGCTCCCTGGTAGTTTTAGGGTATATGGAGATATATAGGCGAAAGAAGTACATCAGGGTGCTACGAGGGGCCCATGAGGGTGGAGGGCGTGCCCTAGGGGGGTGGGCGCGCCCCCCTACCTCGTGTCCGCCTCGAAGCTTCCTTGACGTAGACTCCAAGTCTCCCGGGTTGGTTTCCTTCCAAAAAAGAGTTCCGTGAAGTTTCAGGTCAATTGGACTCCGTTTGATTTTCCTTTTCTGCGATACTCTAAAACAAGGAAAAAATAGAAACTGGCACTGGGCTCTGGGTTAATAGGTTAGTCCCAAAAGTAATATAAAAGTGCATAATAAAGCCCATAAACATCCAAAGTTGATAATATAATAGCATGGAACAATCAAAAATTATAGATACATTGGAGACGTATCACGAACCATAGCCTAAAAATCTAAATAAATAGGAGGCAACTCAATATCATACCCACGTATGGGTATATCAAGAAAATTAGCTAGACGGGTTGCATAAATTCCAGCAAAGAAATCTCCATTAAATCTATTATTATGCAACCTATGTGCAACAATGGCTCCCAAATTATAGTGTTTATCTCCTAATACAGCAGTCCTGAGAACATTGAGGTCAGGGACACACATGTGACATGCTTCATCCTTACCATTTATGCACCTACCTATGAAGAGAGCAAAATAATGTATAGCAGGAAAATGAATGCTCCCTATGGTAGCTTGTGTTATATCTCTAGATTCCCCCACAGTTATACTAGCAAGAAAATCTCTAAACTCGGATTTGCAAGGCTCACTAGTGCCGCCCCATTGTGGAAGTTTGCAAGCAGTATTAAAATCCTCTAAGTCCATAGTATAAGAATTTTCATAAAGATCAAATAGGACAGTTTGAGAATTGCGTGATGATGAAAATTCAAACCTTCTCACAAAGGAATCAGTGAAATAGTGGTATTGGCGGCACTTATCTACCTCGAAGCTCTCAAGATCGGCATTACGCACATAGGCGTTAAATTCTTCCTTTATTCCTGCTCGATCCATAAAGTCCTCTGACGGCCATTCACAAGCCCGCACCTGAGCTTCCCTCGGTGGTTCATCGTCGGCATCGCGTATTGCAAGCCTGGGTCCTTGCTTCCTTGAAGGACCACCTTGGTACATTTTCCTAAATATATTTCTTCCTTTGAAAAATTTCTGAAATTTTTAGTAACTTCAAAATAAAAGTGAACCAAACTCAACAAAATTGATAGCGGCTACTCCTACAAGTGCCTAGAGACAATATCATGCATCAAAACTACTTTTGACCACATAAATTTGACATGCAAGCTCAAGAACAGGGTCACCTAAGCAGCAAAAATATGCAATGAATAAAGCACTAGAACAAAAACTAATTGGACCATTGGAGGAGTCGCATACCAAAGAACAATCCCCCAAAGCAGTTTTGTGAATGGACCTTTGAGCAAGGAGATCGAAAATGGCAGCAAGATGAGCTTGGACTCGGGTTTGAGCTAGCTAGTGATGTTTGTGGGAGGAAGAAGGAGTTTCTGGTAGCTGGAATAAGTGGAGGGGAGCCACCATGGGCCCACGAGGCAGGGGGCGCGCCCTGGACCCTCATGGCCAGGTGCTTGCTCCTCCTGCCGTGTTCTCAGTGCCAGATATTCTCAAATATTCCAAAAAAAATCATATTTAAATTTCAAGGCATTTGGAGAACTTTTATTTTCGGGGCATTTTTTATTGCATGGATAATTCAGAAAACAGACAGAATACACTATTTTTGTTTTATTTAATATGAATAATAGAAAGTAAAAAGAGGGTACAGAGAGTAGTGTTTTCTAAATTCATCCATCTCATGCTCATCAAAAGGAATCCACTAACAAGGTTGATCAAGTCTTGTTAACAAACTCTTTTCGAATAACATGAAACCGGAGAATTTTGAAATATCACTAGGTTACCTCAACGGGGATATGCATGTCCCCAACAATAAGAATATCATATTTCTTCTTGACAGTAGGAAGAGGAAATTCAAAACTTCCAATAGTAATGGTTGAAAATTTTCCAATAGAATTGATATTGTGGACTTGAGGTTGTTTCCTCGGAAAGTGTACCGTATGCTCATTACCATTAACATGAAAAGTGACATTGCCTTTGGTGCAATCAATAACAGCCCCTGCAGTATTCAAAAAGGGTCTTCCAAGAATAATAGACATACTATCGTCCTCAGGAATATTAAGAATAACAAAGTCCGTTAAAATAGTAATGTTTGCAACCACAACAGGCACGTCCTCACAAATACCGACAGGTACGACAGTTGATTTATCATCCATTTGCAAGGATATTTCAGTAGGTGTCAACTTATTCAAATCAAGTTTATGATATAAAGAGAGGGGCATAACACTAACACCGGCTCCAAGATCACATAAAGCAGTTTTAACATAGTTTCTTTTAATGGAGCATGGTATAGTTGGTACTCCTGGATCTCCAAGTTTCTTTGGTATTCCACCTTTAAAAGTATAATTAGCAAGCATGGTGGAAATTTCAGCTTTCGGTATCTTTCTTTTATTAGTAACAATATCTTTCATGTACTTAGCATAATGATTCATTTTAAGCATATCAGTCAAACGCATACGCAAGAAGATAGGTCTAATCATTTCAGCAAAGCGCTCAAAATCCTCATCATCCTTTTTCTTGGATGGTTTAGGAGGAAAAGGCATGGGTTTCTGAACCCATGGTTCTCTTTATTTACCGTGCTTCCTAGCAACAAAGTCTCTCTTATCATAATGTTGATTCTTTGATTGTGGGTTATCAAGATCAACAACAGGTTCAATCTCTACTTCATTGTCATTACTAGGTTGAGCATCGACATGAACATCATTATTAACATTATCACTAGGTTCATGTTCATTACCAGATTGTGTTTCAGCATCAGAAATAGAAATATCATTGCGATTCTTAGGTGTGTCATCAACAGGTTCACTAGAAGCATGCAAAGTCCTATAATTTTCCTTTTTCTTCCTCTTAGAAGGACTAGGTGCATCAATATTATTTCTCTGAGAATCTTGCTAAATTCTCTTAGGATGGCCCTCAGGATACAAAGGTTCCTGAGTCATTTGACCACCTCTAGTCATAACTCTAACATCATTATCATTCTTCTTACTATTTAATTCATTGAGCAAATCATTCTGAGCCTTAAGTACTTGTTCTACTTGGGTGGTAACCATAGAAACATGTTTACTAATAAGTGTTAGTTCACCTTTAACATTAGCCATATAATCACTCAAGTGTTCAATCATATAAGCATTATGTTTCAATTGTCTACCAACATAAGCATTAAAATCTTCTTGCTTAACCATAAAGTTATCAAACTCATCTAAGCAGTGGCTAGCAAACTTAGTAGGAGGGATTTCAGCTTTATCATATCTATAGAGAGAATTTACCTTTACTACCTGTGTCGGGTTATCAAGACCATGTATTTCTTCAACAGGCGGTAAATTAAGACCATGTATTTCTTCAATAGGAGGTAATTTCTTAACATCTTCAGCTTTTATACCCATTTCTTTCATATAATTCTTTGCCTCTTGCATATCTTCATGACTGAGAAATAGAATACCCCTTTTCTTCGGAGTTGGCTCAGGAGTTGGTAAAGGAATTGGATCAGGGATTGGATCAGGAAGTGTCCAATTGTTTTCATTAGTCAACATATTATTCAATAGAATTTCAGCTTCATCAACAGTTCTTTCCATGAAAACACAACCATCACAACTATCTAGGTAATCTCTGGAAGCATCAGTTAGTCCATTATAAAAGATATCAAGTATTTCATTTTTCTTGAGAGGATGATCAGGCAAAGCATTAAGTAATTGGAGAAGCCTCCCCCAGGCTTGTGGGAGACTCACTTCTTTAATTTGCACACAATTATATATTTCCCTTAAAGCAGCTTGTTTCTTATGAGTAGGGAAATATTTAGCAGAGAAGCAATAAATCATATCCTGGGGACTACGCACACAACCAGGATCAAGAGAATTAAACCATATATTAGCATCACCCTTTAATGAGAACGGAAATCATTTAAGGATATAATAGTAGCAAGTTTTCTCATCATTAGTGAACAAGGTAGCTATATCAAGATCAATAGCAGGTTCAATTTCTACATCATTATCATTACTAGGTTGAGCATCATTATGAACATTATTATTAGCATTATCACTAGTTTCAGGTTCATTACCAGATTAAGTTTCAGCATCAGAAATAGAAATATCATTTGGATTCTCAGGTGTTTCAGTAATAGGTTCACTAGAAGCATGCAAAGTCCTATCATTTTTCTTTTTCTTCTTTTTAGAAGAACTAGGTACATCTATATTATTTCTCTAAGAATCTTGCTCAATTCTCTTAGGGTGGCCTTCAGGATACAAAGGTTCCTGAGTCATTCTACCAGTTCTAGTAGCCACTCTAACAGCATTATCATTATCTTTACTATTCAATTCACTGAGCAAATCATTTTGAGCTTTAAGTACTTGTTCTACTTGAGTGGTAGCCATAGAAGCATGTTTACTAATAAGTTTAAGTTCACCTTTAACATTAGCCATATAATCACCCAAGTGTTCAAGCATATTTAAATTGTATTTCAATTGTCTACCAAAATAAGCATTAAAATCTTCTTGCTTAGCCATAAATTTATCAAACTCATCTAAGCATGGGCTAGCAAACTTAGTGAATGGGATTTCAGCTTTATCATATCTATAGAGAGAATTTACCTTTACTACCTGTGTCGGGTTATCAAGACCATGAGTTTCTTCAATAGGTAAAGGATTAAGATCATATGTTTCTTCAACAGGCGGTAAATTAAGACCATGTATTTCTTCAATAGGAGGTAAATTCTTAACATCTTCAGCTTTAATACCTTTTTCTTTCATAGATTTCTTTACCTCTTGCATATCTTCAGGACTGAGAAATAGAATACCCCTCTTCTTCGGAGTTGGTTTAGGAATAGGCTCAGGAATTGGCTCCGGCGGTGTCCACTTATTTTCATTTGTCAACATATTGTTTAATAAAATTTCAGCTTCATCCGGTGTTCTTTCCCTGAAAACAGAACCAGCACAACTATCCAGGTAATCTCTGGAGGCATCGGTTAGTCCATTATAAAAGATATCAAGTATTTCATTTTTCTTAAGAGGATGATCAGGCAAAGCATTAAGTAATTGGAGAAGCCTCCCCCAAGCTTGTGGGAGACTCTCTTCTTCAATTTGCACAAAATTATATATATATATATATATATATATATATATATATATATAT
>NC_041380.1:471547791-471557925 GCF_002162155.2 Triticum dicoccoides | reverse complement strand
AGGAAAATATCTAGTAGAGAAGTAATAAATCATATCCTGGGAACTACGCACACAACCAGGATCAAGAGAATTAAACCATATCTTAGAATCACCCTTTAATGAGAATGAAAATATTTTAAGGATGTAAAAGTAACGAGTTCTCTCATCTTTAGTGAACAGGGTGGCTGTATCATTCAATTTAGTAAGATGTGCCACAACAGTTTCAGATTCATAGCCATAGAAAGGATCAGATTCAACTAAAGTAATTATCTCAGGATCAACAGAGAATTCATAATCCTTATCAGTAACAAATATAGGTGAAGTAGCATAAGCAGGATCATATTTCATTCTAGCATTCAAAGTTTTTTTGTTTCAGCTTAGCTAATAGTTTCTTAAGATCACTCCTATCATTGCAAGCAAGAAAGTCTCTAGCAGTTTCTTCATCCATAACATAACCCTCAGGAACAACAGGTAATTCATATCTAGGGGGAGAATCTTCATCACCACTTTCATCAATATTATCAGTTTCAATAATTTCATTCTCTTTAGCCCTAGCAAGTTGTTCATCAAGAAATTCACCAAGTGGCACAGTAGTATCAAGCATAGAAGTAGTTTCATCATAAGTATCATGCATAGCAGAAGTGGCATCATCAATAACATGCGACATATCAGAATTAATAGCAGAAGCAGGTATAGGTGTCGCAAGCTTACTCAAAACAGAAGGTGAATCAAGTGCAGAGCTAGATGGCAATTCCTTACCTCCCCTCGTAGTTGAGGGATAAATCTTGGTTCTTGGATCTTTCAAGTTCTTCATAATGATAAGAAGATATAAATCCCAAGTGACTCAAAGAATAGAGCTATGCTCCCCGGCAACGGCGCCATAAAATAGTCTTGATAACCCACAAGTATAGGGGATCGCAACAGTTTTCGAGGGTAGAGTATTCAACCCAAATTTATTGATTCGACACAAGGGGAGCCAAAGAA
The DNA here is from genome assembly GCF_002162155.2 of Triticum dicoccoides. NCBI lineage: Eukaryota > Viridiplantae > Streptophyta > Magnoliopsida > Poales > Poaceae > Triticum > Triticum dicoccoides. The sequence continues at coordinate 471,556,962 of NC_041380.1, read as the reverse complement.
TATTCTCAAGTATTAGCAGCTGAGTTGTCAATTCCACCAAACATGGAAACTTCATATCTGCAGCAAGGTATTTAGTAGCAAAGTAACATGATAGTAGTGGTAACGGTGGTAAAAGGTAATGGTAGCAAAAGTAATATTTTTGGTGTTTTATAGTGATGATAATAATAGCAACGAAAAAGTAAATAAGCGAAGAACAATATATGGAAAGCTCGTAGGCAATGGATCGGTGATAGAGAATTATGCCGGATGCGATCGCTCATGTAACAGTCATAACCTAGGGTGACACAGAACTAGTTCCAGTTCATCAATGTAATGTAGGCATGTATTCCGAATATAGTCATACGTGCTTATGGAAAGAACTTGCATGACATATTCTGTCCTACCCTCCCGTGGCAGCGGGGTCCTATTGGAAACTAAGGGATATTAAGGCCTCCTTTTAATAGAGTACCGAACCAAAGCATTAACACATAGCGAATACAGGAACTCCTCAAACTACGGTCATCACCGGGAGTGGTCCCGATTATTGTCACTTCGGGGTTGCCGGATCATAACACATAGTAGGTGACTATAGACTTGCAAGATAGGATCAAGAACTCTCATATATTGATGAAAACATAATAGGTTCAGATCTGAAATCATGGCACTCGGGCCCTAGTGACAAGCATTAAGCATAGCAAAGTCATATCAACATCAATCTCAGAACATAGTGGATACTAGGGATCAAACCCTAACAAAACTAACTCGATTACACGATAAATCTCATTCAATCCATCACCGTCCAGCAAGCCTACGATCGAATTACTCATACACGGCGGTGAGCATCATGAAATTGGTGATGGAGAAAGTTTGATGATGACGATGGCGACAGATGCCCCTCTCCGGAGCCCCGAGCGGGCTCCATATCAGCCCTCCCGACAGAGTTTAGGGCTTGGCGGCGGCTCCGTATCGTAAAACGTGATGAATCCTTCTCCCTGATTTTTTCTCCCCGAAAGTGAATATATGGAGTCAAGGTTGAGGTCGGTGGAGCGTCAGGGGGCCCACGAGGCAGGGCGCGCCTATGGGGGCAGGCGTGCCTCCCACCCTCGTGGACAGGTGGAGGCCCCTCTGACGTTGATTCTTCTTCCTGTATTTTTTATATATTCCAAAATAATTCTCCATTGATTTTCAGGTCATTTCGAGAACTTTTATTTCTGCACAAAAATAACACCATGGCAATTCTGCTGAAAATAGCGTCAGTCCGGGTTAGTTCCATTAAAATCATGCAAGTTAGAGTCCAAAACAAGGGCAAAAGTGTTTGGAAAAGTAGATACGACAGAGACGTATCACACACTATCAAAACACTTATTCCAACTCCGAGAGGCTTGCACCAGTCCATAAATGGATCGCTGGAGCTTGCACACTTTGTTAGCACCCTTTGGATCAATAAAACCTTCAGGTTGCATCATATACAACTCTTCTTCCAGAAATCCATTCAGGAATGCAGTCTTTACATCCATTTGCCAAATTTCATAATCATAAAATGCGGCAATTGCTAACATGATTCGGACGGACTTAAGCATCGCTATGGGTGAGAAGGTCTCATCGTAGTCAACTCCTTGAACTTGTCGAAAACCTTTCGCAACAAGTCAAGATTTTTAGACAGTAACATTACTGTTAGCGTCAATCTTCTTCTTGAAGATCCATTTATTGTTGATGGCTTGCCGATCATCGGGCAAGTCATCCAAAGTCCACACTTTGTTCTCATACATGGATCCCATCTCAGATTTCATGGCCTCAAGCCATTTTGCAGAATCTGGGCTCATCATCGCTTTCATCATGGTCAAGTAACATGACCTCCAGAATAGGATTACCGTACCACTCTGGTGCGGATCTTACTTTGGTTGACCTACGAGGTTCGGTAGTAACTTGATCTGAAGTTTCATGATCATCATCATTGGCTTCCTCACTAATTGGTGTAGGTGTCACAGGAACCAGTTTCTATGATGGACTACTTTCCAATAAGGGAGTAGGTGCAGTTACCTCATCAAGTTCTACTTTCCTCCCACTCACTTCTTTCGAGAGAAACTCCCTCCCTAGAAAGGATCCATTCTTAGCAACAAATGTCTTGCCTTCGGATCTGTGATAGAAGGTGTACCCAACAGTCTCCTTTGGATATCCTATGAAGACACATTTCTCGGATTTAGGTTCGAGCTTATCAGGTTGAAGCTTTTTCACATAAGCATCGCAGCCCCAAACTTTAAGAAATGACAACTTTGGTTTCTTGCCAAGCCACAGTTCATAAGGCATCATCTCAATGGATTTAGATGGTGCCCTATTTAACGTGAATGCATCTGTCTCTAAAGCATAACCCCAAAATGATAGCGGTAAATCAGTAAGAGACATCATAGATCGCACCATACCTAGTAAAGTACGATTACGACATTCGGACACACCATTACACTGTGGTATTCCGGCTGGCGTGAGTTGCGAAACTATTCCGCATTGTTTCAAATGATGACCAAACTCGTAACTCAAATATTCTCCACCACGATCAGATCGTAGAAACTTTATTTTCTTGTTACGATGATTTTCCACTTCACTATGAAATTCTTTGAACTTTTCGAATGTTTCAGACTTATGTTTCATCAAGTAGATATACCCATATATGCTCAAATCATCTGTGAAGGTGAGAACATAATGATACCCACCGCGAGCCTCAACATTCATCGGACCACATACATCACTATGTATGATTTCCAACAAATCTGTTGCTCACTCCATAGTTTCGGAGAACAGCGTTTTAGTCATCTTGCCCATGAGGCATGGTTCGCAAGTACCAAGTGATTCATAATCAAGTGATTCCAAAAGTCCATCCGAATGGATTTTCTTCATGCGCTTTACACCAATATGACCTAAACGGCAGTGCCACAAATAAGTTGCACTATCATTATCAACTTTGCATCTTTTGGCTTCAACATTATGAATATGTGATTCATTAAAAATATACCACTTTTCAAGGGTGCATGACCATAAACGATATTACTCACATAAATAGAACAACCATTATTCTCTGATTTAAATGAATAACCGTCTCGCATCAAACAAGATCCAGATATAATGTTCACGCTCAACGTTGGCACCAAATAACAATTATTCAGGTATAAAAATAATCCCGAAGGTAGATGTAGAGGTAGCGTGCCGACGGTGATCACATCGACTTTGGAACCATTTCCCACGTGCATCGTCACCTCGTCCTTAGCCAATCTCCGCTTAATCCGTATTCCCTATTTCGAGTTACAAATATTAGCAACAGAACCAGTATCAAATACCCAGGTGCTACCGCGAGCTTTAGTAAGGTGCACATCAATAACATGTATATCACATATACCTTTGTTCACCTTGCCATCCTTCTTATCTGCCAAATACTTGGGGCAGTTCCGCTTCCAGTGACCAGTCCCTTTGCAGTAGAAGCACTCAGTCTCAGGCTTAGGTCCAGACTTGGGTTTCCTCTCTTGAGCAGCAACTTGTTTGCCGTTCTTCTTGAAGTTCCCTTTCTTCTTCCCTTTACCCTTGTTCTTGAAACTGGTGGTCTTGTTGACCATCAACACTTGATGCTCCTTCTTGATTTTTACCTCCGCGGCTTTTAGCATTGCGAAGAGCTCGGGAATCGTCTTATCCATCCCTTGCATATTATAGTTCATCACGAAGCTCTTGTAGCTTGGTGGCAGTGATTGAAGAACTCTGTCAATGACACTATCAACAGGAAGATTAACTCCCAGTTGAGTCAAGTGGTTATGGTACCCAGACATTCTGAGTATGTGTTCACTGACAGAACTATTCTCCTCCATCTTGCAGTTGTAGAACTTATTGGAGACTTCATATCTCTCAATCCGGGCATTTTCTTGAAATATTAACTTCAACTCCTAGAACATCTCATATGCTCCATGACTTTCAAAACATTGTTGATGTCCCGGTTCTAAGCCGTAAAGCATGGCACACTGAACTATCGAGTAGTCATCAGCTTTGCTCTGCCAGATGTTCATAACATCCGGCGTTGCTCCCGCATCGGGTTTGGCACCTACTGGTGCTTCCAGGACGTAATTCTTCTGTGCAGCAATGAGGATAATCCTCAAGTTACGAAACCAGTCCGTGTAATTTCCACCACCATCTTTCAACTTTGCTTTCTCAAGGAACGCATTAAAATTCAACGGAACAACAACATGGGCCATCTATCTACAACAACATAGACAAGCAAAATACTATCAGGTACTAAGTTCATGATAAATTAAAGTTCAATTAATCATATTTAAGAACTCCCACTTAGATAGACATCCCTCTAATCATCTAAGTGATCATGTGATCCAAATCAACTAAACCATGACCGATCATCACGTGAAATGGAGTAGTTTTCAATGGTGAACATCACTATGTTGATCATATCTACTAGATGATTCACGCTCGACCTTTCGGTCTCAGTGTTCCGAGGCCATATCTGCATATGCTAGGCTCGTCAAGTTTAACCCGAGTATTTCCGCGTGTGCAAAACTGGCTTGCACCCGTTGTATGTGAACGTAGAGCTTATCACACCCGATCATCACGTGGTGTCTCGACACGACAAACTTTGGCAACGGTGCATACTGAGGGAGAACACTTGTACCTTGAAATTTAGTGAGAGATCATCTTATAATGCTACCGTCAATCAAGCAGAATAAGATGCATAAAGGATACACATCACATGCAATCAATAAAAGTGATATGATATGGCCATCATCATCTTGTGCCTTTGATCTTCATCTCCAAAGCACCGTCATGATCACCATCATCACCGGCGCGACACCTTGATCGCCATCATAGCATCGTTGTCGTCTCACCAAATATTGCTTCTACGACTATCGCTACTATTTAGTGATAAAGTAAAGCAATTACAGGGCGATTGCATTGCATACAATAAAGCGACAACCATATGGCTCCTGCCAGTTCTCGATAACTCCGTTACAAAACATGATCATCTCATACAATAAAATATAGAATCATGCCTTGACCATATGACATCACAACATGCCCTGCAAAAACAAGTTAGACGTCCTCTAATTTGTTGTTGCAAGTTTTACATGGCTGCTACGGGCTGAGCAAGGACCGTTCTTACCTACGCATCAAAACCACAACGATATTCATCAAGTTAGTGTTGTTTTAACCTTCAACAAGGACTGGGCGTAGTCACACTCGGTTCAACTAAAGTTGGAGAAACTGACACCCGCTAGCTACCTGTGTGCGAAGCACGTTGGTAGAACCAGTCTCGCGTAAACGTACGTGTAATGTCGGTCCGGGCCGCTTCATCCAACAATACCGCCGAACCAAAGTATGACATGCTGGTAAGCAGTATGACTTGTATCGCCCACAACTTGTGTTCTACTCGTGCATATAACATCTACGCATAAACCTGACTCTGATACCACTGTTGGAGAACATAGTGATTTCAAAAAAAATCCTACACACATGCAAGATCATGGTGATGCACAGCAACGAGAGGGGAGAGTATCGTCTACGTACCCTCGTAGGCCGTAAGTAGAAGCATTATGAGAACGTGGTTGATGTAGTCATACGTCTTCATGATCCGACTGATCCAAGTACCGAACGCACGGCACTTCCGAGTTCAGCACACGTTCAACTCGATGACGTCCCATGAACTCTGATCCAGCAGAGCTTCATGGGAGAGTTCCGTTAGCACGACGGCGTGATGACGGTGATGATGTTGCTACCGACGTAGGGCTTCGCCTAAGCACCGCTATGATATGACCGAGGTGGATTATGGTGGAGGGGGGCACCGCACAGGGCTTGGAACAATCAACTTGTGTGTTCTAGGGTGCCCCCTGCCCCCATATATAAAGGAGCAAAGGGGAGGCCGGCCAGCCTTTGCAGGGCGCGCTAGGAGGAGGAGTCCTCCTCCTAGTAGGAGTAGGACTCCCCTTTCCTACTCCTACTAGGAGGGGGAAAGGAAGGAGGAGAGGGAGAAGGAAGGAGAGGGAGGAAAGGAGGAAAGGGGGGTCGGCCCCCTAGTCTAATTCGGTTTGGGCTAGGGGGCCGCGCGCCCTGCTTCCTCTCTTCCACCACTTGGCCCATGAGGCCCAATACTTCTTCCCGTATTCCCATAACTCCCCTGTACTCCTAAAAATACCCGAATCACTCGGAACCTTTCTGATGTACGAATATAGTCGTCCAATATATTGATCTTTACGTCTCGATCATTTCGAGACTCCTCGTCATGTCCCCGATCTCATCCTGGACTCCAAACTACCTTTGCTACATCAAATCACATAAACTCATAATACCGATCATCACCGAACGTGAAGTGTGCCGACCCTACGGGTTCGAGAACTATGTAGACATGACCGAGACACGTCTCCGGTCAATAACCAATAGCGGAACCTGGATGTTCATATTGGCTCCTACTTATTCTACGAAGATCTTTATCAGTCAAATCGCATAACAACATACGTTGTTCCCTTTGTCATCGGTATGTTACTTGCCCGAGATTCAATCGTCGGTATCTCAATACCTAGCTCAATCTCATTACTGGCAAGTCTCTTTACTCGTTCCGTAATGCATCATCCTGCAACTAACTCATTAGTTTCTTTGCTTGCAAGGCTTAAAGTGATGTGCATTACCGAGAGGGCCCAGAGATACCTCTCCGACAATCGGAGTGACAAATCCTAATCTCGATCTATGCCAACTCAATAAGTACCATTGGAGACACCTGTAGAGCACCTTTATAATCACCCAGTTACATTGTGATGTTTGGTAGCACACAAAGTGTTCCTCTGGTAATTGGGAGCACTACAAAAAATACACTTCCATGATGATACGTGTTTGTCACAGTAGGTCGCGTTTTCTGTCATGCATGTACATCCATGACGATTTTATGACAGAATCAAGATAGTCATACCTGTGCTGTCGTAGAAGTGTTCCATGACATTACCAAAATTATCATCACGGAAGTGTCCACTTCCATGACGATAAATCGCTGTCACAGGAGTGCTTTCGTCAAGCGTGACCGACACGTGGCATCCACCATAACAGAACGCCGTTAAGATATCGGGTCGAGTTTTGGATCCGATAACCTGTTGATAGCCCCGACCAATGGGGATTTTCCACGTGTAAAATCATCATTGGCTGGAGGAGACACGTGTCAGGTCCGCGTTGGCACAGGTGTCACTCATCCAGTGGGCGAGACGCGCCTATGATATGTTGACACGTGGACCGGCCCATCGAGTTTAAATGGGCCGGCCCAACTGAAGGCCCACAAGATTTTGCGGACCATAATGGGCCGACCCAGCTAAAGGCCCACGAGATTTTGTGGATCATAGTGCGCTGGCCCAGCTAAAGGCCCACAAGATTTTGCGGGCCATAATGGGCCGGCCCAGGTAAAGGCCCACAAGATTTTGTGTGCCATAATGGGCCGACCCAGGTAAAGGCCCACAAGATTCTCGCGGATCATAATGGGCCGGCATAGCTAAAGGCCCACGAGATTTCGCCGACATTAATGGGCCGACCCAGCTATAGGCCCACAAGATTTTGAGGACCCTAGTAGGCCGGCCCATTAACTGGCTGCCATGTTTTGGGCCAAATGCCGGCCCATATTTGATCCGGTCCATTAATGGCCTGCCACGCTCCGGGCCTAATAGTGGCCCATATGAGATCTGGCCCGTTAAAAGCCTACCACGTTCTGGGCCAAATTACGGTCCAGATCAGGTCCGACCCTTTAAGAGGCTTTGGGCTCAATTATGGCCCATATCAGATTCGGCCCGTCAACTGGACACTATGCTTTTGGGCCCACTTGCTAAAGGCCCACTTAGTAATTCGGCCTGATATTAGTTTTGGCCTGTTAAGGGCCCGTTTAACATTTCAGCCCTATATTAATTTTAGCCTGTTAAAAGCCCGTCATATAGTTGGGCCTAACTACGGCCCGGTTTGCATCCGGCCTGCTCGCAGCCGATATCTGATTGGACCAAAGAAGGACCGAGACAATTTTGGCCTGTTAAAATCCCATGATTTGATTCGCACAATCATGGGCCGGGGTTCATTTCGGGCTGCTGCCGGCCCATGAGCTGTTCGGCACGTTTAGGCCCAACCTACATCGTGATTGCATAACGGCCCGATTATGTACCATAATTTTACGGTTTGGCCGGTTTATTGCGAAGACAGGATATATATACAGTAAAATAACTGCAGGATCATGAATAAGAAAATACCTAGACTATACAATAAATAAATTACGACATATTACATCCACTAGGCATCAAAGCTCGCCACTATGATAATAAAGCACAAGCAGACAACAGATTACATACACTGGGCATCAAAGATCGCCACCAGTGCAAATAAACACGCCGACAAAATAATATACAAAACCGACAACACTTCAATAGAGTTCAATAAAGGTTAGCCCTGCTGGGGAGCTGCAGCGCAAGCAACTGAGCAAGATGATGAGACTGTGCTTGTTCAACACTTATATCTTCCTCACTCTGGAAGATAAACAAGTAGACAGATGACAGGTTTTGCACATAAAAGTATCAGTGCTGACAATTCATCACATTTCTTACTGACGAATAAAGTGACACAATTTAAAATTGCATTAACACAATATGGCATTGTTCAGGTCAAGACATGGCAGGAAATCACATTGTGAAGGAGTTGGCAGCTTCACGACACCACTGGATTACAGACCAAGAACTCATAAGTATCAATGGTTAGTGTGCTGTCAATTAATACCATTTCAGATTGGCAAATAAAGAGACGGTTTAAATAATAGTAGAATGATATGACATTGTTCATAGTTAAGACATTGCAGAATATGACATTGTGCTGTAGTGGGTAGGTTCACCACACCACTGGATTACGGATGAAGAATAGAAGCATACATGCAGTGCAAAAGAAGATCACTTGCTATGTATAGTTTAATTTACATGGTATGAAGAAGGAACTTGGTTGTACAACTGAAAACTTAAATTGAGAAAGGACAAACTTTTGTTTATGAACTACATAATAAACTTTAAACAAGCAATTTGATGCAAACACCAAAAATAAACAGCTGTTGCAGTCATGCCTAACCAAATATATACAACAAAGTTTGAAGGCTTGAGATGGACAAACTTACATTATTGGTGAAGATAGGCTCTATAAAGGCCTTGTCCA
>NC_041380.1:471494256-471547567 GCF_002162155.2 Triticum dicoccoides | reverse complement strand
GAGAATATTTAAGATAAGATGAACAGTGATGCTACATAACCAAGTAGCTATAAATGTAAGTGCAGCGATACAGGCAAAAGGTACATCCAAGAGCAATGCACAGCTAAACTTCTTCAGTACCAACCTTATGGTAAGAGTAAATATAGATCTGATGTGTAGAAAATGGAGGGCAAAGGAAAATAAGCTGCAAAGTGATGGTACATGAACAACTACCTGTCATAATAAGTACACTGATAAAGGACATCATGTACTTACAAGAACAATGCAGAGCTAAAAACATTGGCATTGGATATATTCTACACTAATGTAACCATTCATACAGATCAGATAATTTGGAGCGAACAATTGATAAGCAAGCTATCATGCATACTGCTGTCACATAATGAACCAAGTATGTATGCAAGTACAGTGATACAGGACAACAAGTACTAACAAGAGCAAAGCAGCGGGCAGCATATTTGCGATATCCTGTCATTCTTGTCAAACTGGAATTCTTCTTCGAGCAGATTTCCTGCAAAAAAGATCCGTAAGGCACATGCGGAAAAGTAGAAGTTCAAATTGTCATGTGATTTCATAGATAGTACCTCATCCTGGGAACGAGACCAGTGCATAACAAGGTTCTTCCATTCAATGTCTTCTAAATTTTGCATAGGAGACTTCACCGGAAATTCGTTTATAGACTTGCCATCAAAGTGTGATTTCCTCAGGTAACACCGATACTGCTGCAATGCTTCCTTGAAAAGCACAAGCAAGCTTTGCTCGTCATGACTATCCAGATTGACCCTCTCCTAGTTACAACAATGTAATGTAAATCATTGATGTGTTCAATCAGCAGAAAACAGGAAAATAATAACCATGAATAATAGCACTTACACGTAAGTTCGACAGGAAGATGTGAAAATGGTGTTTGTCTTCACAATAATCTTCCCATGATGGGAATATATGCACGTAGTCCCTAACAACATTGAAAGCATTGTCTTCTAAACTAGGAATAAATGGAATGGGGTTCCAATCTGCAGGAATTGGCCATCTCTGCAGTTGGGATAGGTCTTCGGCCGGTGGACTTGCTGTACTTTTTGCTGGGTGGGATTTTTCTGTGGTACAGCTGGTGCTATGGCAAATGAAATCGGTATACCTTTTGCTGGAGTGCAGGTCCTGTGTGGTGGGGCTAGTGGTGTGGCCAGTGAAGTATGGGTACAGTCTGCTGGAGTCAGTCCTACGTTTTGTGTCACTGGTTGTACAACCAATATAAGTGGGGTGCTGTCTGATTTCTCCGGCACCACCATGTTTTTCAAGGACTTTGCTGGTGCTCCTTCAGGTTCCGCAATCACCCTCTTCCTTTTTGATGTCTGATGCACAAGAACAACATTTGATTGGAAAAACATGGTATGATGATAGATGGAATATGTATTGATAATGGATGGGCATGGCATCTCGACATATATGATGAGTAAACTAAGTAGATGGCGGTGCAACAAAGTAGAAGAAATGCAAGACATCATATGCAAGATACCCGCAATCAGTAAAACATTGTCAAATTAGAACAGGCACCTTGATGGGTGAACAGGACAGGCCATCTGCCTTTGACTCCTCGAGGTTAGAATAGTCATTAGGATCATATTCTGAACAAGAATCAACAGGTGGGGAGCGTATGAGTTTCATTGCATCCAGAATGGCACTCAATGCCTTGGTGCCAATTTTGTAAGTCATTGCAGTGTTTAGCTTCAAGAGTGGACTGCTGCTAGTGTGACACAAAGCAGCTACACATATCATCGTGTAGATATAACGGGAAAACCTTAAGCATCAGAGTAAAATCAGCAAAGTGGAACTTGCTAGAATATATGTGCTAGTATTGCCGGTATGGCTAGAAAGGCTTCGGATACCAGCTCTCTTCAAGTGAAGGTGCGGTACTGTTAATATCAGTGTAACTCGACACAGCTCCCCACATTTCCTTGCTATTCGTATAGGATTCAAGTGGGCAGGCCACTACAAATCCTATTCCTATGTTTACAAGATCCTACAAATCAAAGAGGCTCAAAGTGTCCATCACAACCGACCGTATAGACCTCTACACTGCAAATGTCCTTGCTCATCTTCAGTACAAGGAACATACTGTACTACTATCATACTCCCTCCGTTCCAAATATAAGTCTTGGTAGAGATATCCACTATGGATCACATACAGATGTATCCAGATACATTTTAGAGTGTGATTCACTCATTTTGCTCCATATGTAGTCCATGGTGGAATCTATACAAAGACTTGTATTTAGGAACGGAGAGAGTACATATTAAAGAAGAACGGAAGAGGAACATGGTAAAGAAGAGCAAGCAGATTTTGGATAATAAAATGTTGGTTGCGCAGTGCCCACACATGATGAACCAGAGCGCATTAAGAATGCAACTCCCAGCTGTCTCTCGACCATTTCAGGCGGTTGGATGAAGATCCTACGTCTCCTAACCCTTCTTCTTCCTCGTCTCTGATTCTTCCCATACAAAACACCGCACGGGCCGCCGGCCGGACCACCGGCCCCCACCGCCTGTGTTCCTCTGCCACCCCCACCCCCACCCTGCCCCAACCCCCACCCGCATCGAGTTTTCTTCGTTCGGTGAGGCCCCACAACCACCTGAGCCCCTTCGATCACACCGTCGAACTCTAGCGAGCTCTAAAAAATCGACTGACCCAATTTTGAAATTTAGTCTACTGTGATTTAACTAATGTGGAATATAAAAGGGGAAAACCATAAGCATTGGGAGTATAGTGTTGAGCATGCCATGTCAGATCTGAAGGTGGAAACTGGACAAAGGCAACTTCACAACCAAGACAAGAAATCAGAGTAAAGCAATGGCGATCTATTTTCTTGCTACAATAAAAAAGTTGAGCAGATACGAAAGAGTACCGCCTCTGGCGCGGCACCGTGTACGCATCTGCTGAGAATTTGACGGTGCTGCGGTAGCGGTGGCTATCGGTGGCGTGGAAGCAGATCTAGGAGGGTAGACGGTGGCGGCGGGGCGCGGTGGACGAGACAGTCGTAGGAGCGGCGCTGGCAAGGTGGACGACGGCAGGGATGAAGCGAGAGGACGGGATGCAAGGATCCTGGTCCGAAGCCGTGGATGAGAGAGGTCAATCTCTTCTAATGGATGGCGGCGTCAGGGTATCAGCTCCGGCATGGTGGAGGAGGACGGCGGTGGATGGGGTGGCGGACGGCGGCGGACGGAGGAGGGTGGGGTGGAGAGGGTGTTTTGGCGCCCACGGAGTACGAATGGGGAAAAGGGAGGTAGAGAGGAAGGGGGGAACCATGTATTCAGGGTGCGCTTGACTCAAATGCGAGGAAATTTACAAACTTAGACCCCATTTCAAATTTCTACTACATCACAGCAACATTAGTCGGTTGGGGATAGGACGGTAATCTCGCATACACCAAATATTTGCCGACAAGAGTTTGTTTTTGGCGCCCACCGTGTATGAATATGAATCGGGGAGGGAGTCGATTTCGGCCGAGGACACACTTGTTTTGGCGCCCACCGTGTATGAATCCGGGTGAGAGGCGGTTACGTCACGTTTGGGTGAAATTACAAACCTACCCCTATCGAAACCTATAGAAATCCAGCAGATAGGCTTTGCATGGCAGGGATAGGCAGTAGTGATTTCCATCTCGCAGATTTTGGTTTCAGGCGGTTACTGCGACTTTCCCCGCTTCGTTCAAATTTTGCAGAGTGCACGTTTACCGTGCCAACTCAATTCGAATCCCATTTGTATTCTATTTTTTCGGGCGGGATCCATTTTCTATTGGAATTACATTCTATATACATCATTTTTTATATATACTTTCAAAAGCACAACAAAGAATTCTACTCCTTTATATGTATAATATGATTTACAAATACAACGATCTCGAAATCTTAAGGTTGAATTCGATTTTTTAAACCAAATTATGTTCTACTAAAATGTATGGACCAGTAATATCTACATATTAAATAACATAGATGTGCGTGAATTCATATGAATATGCATGTTTGATAGATCAATTTTGGTTCGAGTATGGATTACATGTATCATCATCTCGAATTCAAATATTTGAATCCCTTTTTTGTTCACTCCTTTCACGCCCATTTCTCTCACATGCATGCCCCTTCAGGTAGCTATCACTCTCTTTTCTCCAGCTCACCCACACGCTCACTTCATGTTTCTCCTATCCTCGCAAACATGGTCTCTCGATGTCTCCCTTGAGAAGTGTCACACTCTCCCTATCATTATACATTACATGGTTTTCATTATCTATCACGTCTCTACTGTTCTCTGGTATCACTCGGTACCTAAGCTTTCTTTTTCACCGCCACACACACAGTCTCCACTCGTCTTTCACTTTGTCTTTCTCTCTATGGGACTCTCTCACACACCCTATATGTCTCTACATATGAGTCATACCACTAAAATTACTCTCTCTCTCTCTCTCTCTCTCCTATAGACACTGCATTTGTCGCGGTCTCCTTTTCGTCTCCATCCCAGACTGACATTATTCATTTGTTTACCGATCAGACAACCCCGACTACCGTCTCCTCTCTCTCTCTCTCACAGCCACACACACACAACTCCTGCTTCCACTCCCCTTCTCGACTACCATCTCTCTCTCCCACACACAAAACTCTCGCTTTCGCACCCCGACTCGTATTTCTCTCACAAACATTTATCGACTAGCTAGCCTCTACATAGGTTTATACACCCGCACACTCGTGCTTCCACCATCGCATACATGTCTCTCTCCCGCTCCTTGTATCTATGTAGATTTTTCTTCCCTTCTTGAGACACGCCCTCTCGATCGTGCACACACACACTATCGCCTCATTTTGAGCTGATACCTATCGCACACACACTCCTTGTGTCTTTGTCACACATGCACTCCGTCCTCCTCCACTCTCCCTCTCTCTCACACACACATGGGCTTTTTGCAACAACTAGCAAGATGCCCATGCGTTGCATGGAACATCAAGATGCATTGTATGAGTAGTTTATCTTGTGGGGGAAAAGGATGAACGAGGGAAGGCCTTATTTGCAAATGTGGAGAGGGCTGTGGGTATCTTTTTGCAAAATTGCCATAGTTTCCTTCCTATCCGTCAGATATAGATCGGACGGCTTGTATTGCAGGATGGCAGGCACACGATCATCACCGAGAATGCTTTTTATAAGAGTAGGGATAAAAAATAGAGTTGGTGATGATGGTGGGCCTGCCATCCTGCAATGTAGGTCATCCGATTTATATCTGACGGATAGGAAGGAAAATATGGCAATTTACCCGCACTCTTCACCACATTTGCAGATAAGGCCTTCCATTGTTCATCCTTTTATCCCACAAGATCTTGATGTTCCGTGCAACGCACGGGCATCTTGCTAGTAAGAGTAGAAATTAGACATATACCACTTCTCGAATCTTGAAACCAACAACATTCCTCCCTTATCTCATCAAAACGATCAAGAGGAAGACGCTGCCGTCCTCCTCCAAGACTAGCAGGCGACGGTGATCCTCCAGTGACTCCGGCATGGTGAACGGGTAGCACGTCTCGTACTTGATGTTCTCCGCCAAGGGCCAGCAGTGACCGCTGCACGCATCCGTGAGGTGATGCACCATGTCCGCCGGCGAGCCACAAAACAGCATTGGGCACTCATAGCAGTGGATGAAGGGCTCCTTGGAGGCATCGACCAGGCCGTCCATAAAATGGGAGTGCCTGTAGGGGATGTTGCGCCAGTTGAATATATGAGCAAGTTACTACGAGATTTAATCCGAATAAGCACAAAATAAATCATGACGGCTATAATAGAGATGAAACTAATCATGTGGACTAGCATAGTAGTAGGATACAGAGTAGAAACATGAATTCTACCACGATTTCAAACAGGAAGGATAGAAACACATACGGTGCAACGGGAGCAGCACTATTGGTGTTGAGGTTGTCGCCCATGTCCAAACACCACGTAGACACGGTCTTTGAGCATGGTTCGTAGTCGTTCCACGCTCGGGCATTAAAGTTTGTAACTATTTTAGATTAGAATATACTACTCCTCCAGTGCTAGTAGTAGAGCAGAGTCCTACTCTACTACTCTACTCAAGCAAATTAGGGCATAGCACTGTAGGGAGTACCAGTACTGTGATCACTCAAGCAAGTTGTCTGGCATCGACATGACCCTACGCTGTTGGTATGTGTCTCGTAAGTCAAGCGGCATGCCGTAGTCATCATCACATGTCCACTTCCCGTAGCACACATTCGCTTCTCCATCTTTGTCCACACATAATCTCGTCCAATCTTCCATCCCTGCTAAGGCGCCTCCCCCCTCATCCAAAACCCAAGCACTAACAATGGCAGAACCGAGCAGCGTCCGCCGAAAGAGTGGCTGGAATTCTCTCCCCATAGAGGTAATCAAGCTCATTGTTTCGCGTGTGGACAATCTCAGTACCATGCCGCTCGCCGCGTGCTCGTCGGGGCTGTACCGTTTACTCAAAGCCCTCAGGCTAGAGCTTTTTAAGCCAGCTCCTTGCTTGCTGATGCCGCCTGATCTTCAGAAACGGCATGTCACGCAGCATAACGATTGTAGGGTGGCGAGCATCAACCCCCTTGACTGCGATCCGATCCCCGTCAGCCTCAACTACATTAACGGTATGTACTGGGTCGGCATGAACACGTCTTGGATGGTGCTCATCGACGGTCGCGGCAGCTGGATGCTCGTGGAGGTCTACACCCGACGATTGATCCCCCTTCCTTTGATTAACACTGCACTGCTTTGGCACCGCGGCCCAGAATACTCGGAATCTTACAGTAGCCAACATGATAGCAAGTTTGATTTGCTCAAGGTTGTAATCTGCCAAGTGCCCACAAGATCTGCGAATTATAAAGACTTCAGGCTAATTGTGTTCTTCAACCGCGGTCTCGCCTATCTGACAGGTCACTGCGGTAAGTGGATAAATCTGCACGTCCATCGCAGAATCATACATCCTCCATGGTTCTCTGATGCCATTGAACACAAGGGCTTCATTTATGCTGTCGACTCCTTCTATGGTTGGACGTATTGCTAGCCTACTCCAGTCATCGCTACAAACGGCTGTTACAGCAGTATGTTACTTTCCTATGATATCATGATGGCTTGCTTATATTATTGTCAACATTTGCTAAAAAAATATTCATGCTCATAAGATGCTGTTCTTAAGATTGACTAAGTCAAGAGCCTTTTTTTATTTGACTCCAACTTGATATGATGTTGTAGGCCGCCTGGTGTCCCTACCCTTCCTAATCCCAGAACCTTTCAAAGAAAAGCGGCATGGCAGTTGCTGGTGGTTCCTGGCTCGATCAGACGATGGCGAAAGATTGATGATCGTTCGCATGTACCGGACGTGTTGTTTCGCGGAATACAATCACAGTCACTGCAAGGTCTTTGAGCAGGATCCCAGCTTCTCTGGGCCTTCAGGAATTTTTGACTGGAGGCTGGTAAGTAGCCTTGGTACACGCTCTCTGTTTGTCAGACTGAATTATCCGATTAACCAGGAGATAACCAACGGCAAGGATCATGATGGCAGCGCGATTTCGTTCATCAGGTAAAACTGTGTGTACACAGCGTACCATGCGTCTCTGCATGCACCACACCCTGATATGTGCCGCCATGCTCTGTAGCCCAAAGTAGGAGAGAGGGTCACAAGTATCAGACTTCGACCTGCTGGCTGGAGTTTCCCCCGTCAGGCACCCATCTGGTTCAAGCCGTCAGCCAATCTCCACAGCTTAATATATAGTAACGTCTAACTGAGCCAGTTAGTTAGATGCATACACTTGGTGTAGTAGGATCTTTATTTAGTTTGATGCATACACTTGTTCTTTTTTGGTAGCCCTTTTGTAATGATGGCTGATGTTTGGTTTGGAAGAGAGAGCTGTGTCTTCACTCTTCTGGCCTGCTTACTGCTTCTGTTGCACCCCCAGCCCTGGTTGCTGCTGCTGCTGTTTTCAATGTACAATCAGTAGTATATTTCGCCTATTGGTTGAATAAATGTGTTGTTAGAACGACAAACACAATGTTTTGGAAGTCGTTGCATGGTTCGATCCTTTAGTGCCCCGTACTGTATGTAGCGCATACTATTTTTCGTACGGAACACATTTTCCACTTGTTGATAACATGCAGCCAACTGATGAAGGCCCAATAGAGAAGCCCATAATTAACTGGAAGGGAGGCTCTCACATGAATCTGTCCTAGGTACATGCTCATGGTCCCGTAAACATAAATAAATAAAGCTAAATGCTCATGCACCCATTCTTTGGGAAAATAGGTAGCCTAGTATTTCTTTTTGAAGAATACCCAAGCTAGGCCTATTTGTTTTCTCCGAATTACTGGGCTGCAAATCTTTCAAGACGAGGAGGGATGCATTCCGTCCTGGCTTAAGAGTATGGTCAATATCTGTTAAAACTAATATCAAAAGGGGTTGAAAATTCCAAAAAAATTATAGCAAATGAGATATAAGTTTCTTTTTTTGTTTTTGTTCTTCACTGATATCTTATACGTATTTCATTAGATTTAACATGACATAGTACTAATTTATTTTTAAATTTGTTTTAGTATGGCTATTAATTTTTGGATTAAGAATATTTCGTTCCCCAGCAAAAATTTGCAAATTTTCAAAATTTCCCACATATTTAGTTAATTTTTTGACCCTGGTACTGACCAGAAAATGGCCAGCAATTCTAAAAATGGAAAACGGGCTACAATAAATTCCATATGAATTAGAAAATGAGTAAAAATTATAAAAATAATAGCAAACGGGTTGTACATGCCACATATTTTGAGGCTGACTTGTTTACGCAAGGCTTTGTCAGTGAACACACGATTCTAGCAGCAGTGACTGTTGGATGTCCATCCAATGACCGACGTGCTTCTTCAATCTCTAATCTTCCTGCTCCAGCCGCCTAAACTAGCGCCGGCGGGACTGCCTGCTCCCTCCTCTTGTGGCCCGCTATGATGCCGCGCAGGCTTCCCCAGCCCACCCTACTCCCTCCGCTGGCCTGGCCGCACGCAATCAACTGCCTCCTTATTACACGAAAAAATGATTCCTCCCACTGACATCTGGGGCGCACCGGTTGGGAGGCTGACCTGTGGGCCTACTATGTTGACGCATACGCAGGGCTTGTCAACTTAGTCAACAAACGATTCTAGCAGCAGTAACCATTGGATTTGAATCGAACGGTCCTGCTGCTTCTTCAATCGCTGCTCTTCTTGCACCAGCCGCCCAAACCAGCGCCGGGGAGACCGCCTGCTCCTGCCTCAAGTGGCCGGCTGTGCTGCCGTTGAGGCCTCATCGCCCCCTACTACTCCCACTGCTAGCCAGGCCTTGCGACGACGACAGCCTCACACCGTAGCCGAACCAGTGAACCCTCGTACTCCTCTCCGTGTGGGCATCCACTACCGCGTCTTCCCTGGCTCCGCATCGTCCCCTTCCTAGGCCTCGCCGTCGTCCACCGCCTTGGTGCTCTCGGCGCGGCGTGGTCAATGACATTCCATTGAAAGAGTACTTTACGTGGAGAGGCTGACAGCTGGGTCCACGGCCACAACCCAGTTTTTTGTGATTTGCCAAGTAAGTCACTTTGTGAGGCCTGTTGGGATGCAAATCTTTCAAGACAAGGAGAGCTTTCATTCGGCTGGCCGAGAAAATGGCCCATCAGTAATGAGAAATGAGTTGTACATTTTTAAAACACATCAAACCGGCAATTAGTTTCAAATATCTTTTTTTTCATTTCGAGATTTTAAATTACATTAATTTTTATGCGTGGAGAATTTGTTGGATTTTATATTGATATACATTTATTTTTAAAATTAGTTTAAATGTGAGTCGAAATTTCGGAATTAAAAACAGTTCGGACCGCACCGAAATATGCAAAATTTCGTATAATTTTTTAACCGTGGCCACAATATGGGCTGTAATGCTAACAAAAGAATATGGGTTCCAAAATAAACCTTAATAATTAGCAAATGGGCTGTAAATTATTAGAAATAATGGCAGATGGGTTGTATGCTGTTTTCCACAGATTTGAGGCTTTCCTAAAAAAGGTTGACGCACAAGCAGTGACTGTTGGATGGCCATCCAACGACCGTCGTGCTTCTTCAATCTCTGCTCTTCCTGCTCCAGCCGCTCAAACAAGCGCCAATGGGACCTCCTGCTCCCTCCTCCCTGCAGTCGGCTCTGCTGCCGCGCAGGCCTCACCGCCCCACCATACTCCCATCACTGGCCTAGCCATCCCTCTACTCACCCACACCTGCTGTTATTCTCTAGCGACGGCAGACGAACCAGTAAACCCTCGTATAGTCGTACTCCCCTCCGCGTGGGAAACAACTGCCAAGTCTTCCTTGCCTCCGTGTCGTTCCCTTCCTAGGCCTCCCCGTCGTCCACCGCCCTGGTGCTCTCGGTGCGGCCTGGTCAACATGGTCAACGACCGACAAGCATATGAAGTGGACTGTACGTGGAGAGGCCGACAGCTGGGTCCACGGCCGCACGCAAGGAAATTCCTCCTTATTACGTGCAAAATAATGATTCCTCCACCTGACATCAGGGACCCACCGAAAGGGCCTCTGTATTTCGCGAAAAAATGTTACCGCCGCTAACAGCTCGGACCCACCAGCTGTATCTTCACACACAAGGAAGTGACTCCTTATTACGCACAAGAAAAATGAATACTCCCCCTGTTAGCTGGGACCTAGTATAGTGGCAGGCTGACTTGTGGGCCTACTAAGTTGACGGGGACAGAGGGCATTGTCAACTTAGTCAATATGCACGATTCTAGCTCCAGTGACCGTACGATGTCCATCCAACGCCCATAGTGCTTCTTCAACCTCTGGTCTTCTTGCTCTAGCCGCCCAAACCAGCGCCGGTCGTGCCTCGTGCTCCTGCCTCCCGTGGCCGGCTGCGATGCGGCGGAGGCCTCACCACCCCTACTACTCCCACCGCTGGCCAGGCCAACCCTCTACTCACCCACACCCCCTGTTATTCTGCGGCGACGACAGCCTCACACCGCAGCGAACCAGTGAACCCTCATACTCCTCTACGCGTGGGCATCGACTACCGCGTCTTCCCTGGCTCCGCGTCGTCCCCTTCCTAGGCCTTGCTTTCGTCCACCGCCCTGGTGCTCTCGGCGCGGCGTGGTCAACGTGGTCAAGGAACGGCTTCCATCGGACGTGGACTGTACATGGAGAGGCTGACAGCTGGGTCCACGGCCGCAGCAAGGAAGTGCCTCCTTATTACGTGCAAAATAAGTATTCCTCCACCTGACAGCGGGGACCCACCGGACGGGCCACCGTATTTCGTGAAAAAAACATTTCCCCCCTGATTGCTGGGACCCACCAGCTACATCTTCGCACGCAAGGAAGTGCTTGACAGTTGGGACCCACCTGGTCAAAGCGTACGTAGCGTTGTCATTCTGGTCGGGAACGTGTACGTACATATATACTGGTGGATGTAGAGGCGCGCACGTGTCATAGTAGAGGCGCGCACGTAGCATGTACACGTACATACAACGACCAGAGTGCAAGAAAGAAAATACGGCCACGTATGTGTACATATGGGCGGGGTCTCGAACGCCTACTCACGCATACGTACGGCCAGGGCTCGTGTACATGGATGGGTCGGAATGGAGAAACAACATCGTCGTCATGTTCATGGGGAGGCAACGGAATGCATCATGTTCATGGGGAGGCAACGGAATGCATCGTGTTCATCGGGAGGCAACGGAACGCGTGGGAGCCAACCGGCTGGGTCGGAACGGAATGCGTGGTCGTGTTCATCAGGAGGGCTTGGACAGAACAGGCGATGGAAACGAGGCCTGGCGTACCGCAAAACAGAGGAAACGGACCTCCTACGTTCGGAACGGGGTCCTGTTGATCGGGAGGGGTGTGGCATACCGCAAAATGGAGGAACGGACCTCCTACGGTCGAAACGGGGGTCCTGTTGATCGGAAGGGGTGTGGCGTACCGCAAAACGGACGAAACGGACCTCCTACAGTCGAAACGGGGGTCCTGTTGATCGGGAGGGGTGTGGCGTACCGCAAAACGGACAAAACAGACCTCCTATGATCGAAAACGGGGGTCCTGTTCATCGGGAGGGGTGTGGCGTACCGCAAAACGGGACTCCACGGGATACTGTTCATCTCCACCGTCGACCTCCTCCAGCCTCCACGGGCTACCGTCGACCTCCTGCAGCCTCCACGGGCTCCTGTTCATCCAGCCTCCACCGCGCGCTACTCCACCGGCTACTGTTCAACCACCCCTCCACGGGCACCCCTCCACCGTCTACTGTTCATCCAGCCCTCCACACGACGGCGTCCTGTTCAACCACCCCTCCACGGGCACCCCTCCACCGTCTACTGTTCATCCAGCCCTCCACACCACGGGGTTCTGTTCATCCAGAGGCAACGCTACCGCTCACCGTTCATCCACCCCCCGCAACGCTCACTGTTCATCCAATCGACCGGCTTTAGTTAGCAGCAGTAGCGAAGGAATCGCTCGATCGGGTTCAGTTAACAGCCATCGATCGGTCGCTCGGGTTCAGTAACGCGTAGCCTGTAGTGCAATCGCTCGGGTTCAGTTAGAGCCAACGCCTCGCACACACACGCGTACGTGTACGAGAGAAACGCGCATCGCTCGGCCCCCGACCTCCCACCGTAACCGGGAACTCCCTGAAATTTTCCTCCCCCTCGCTTCTATGACGGGTTTTTCCGTCATGGACGGCCCAAAGAATGTCATGCAGCTGCGTCTCCGGCCCGCCCAGGACGAAAAGCCCATTTTCTGTCATGATTTTTTGTCATAGAAGTAGGAGCCCACCACATCTATGATGATACCGGGTTTTGTCACAATTATCATCATAGAAGTGTCATATGTATGACAGAAAAAATCCGTTTGGCCCAAAATGTCACGGATGTGTCTTTTTTTGTAGTGGAGTTGTATAATCTCATAGTCATAGGAACATGTATAAGTCATGAAGAAAGCAATAGCAGTAAATTAAAACGATCAAGTGCTAAGCTAATGGAATGGGTCAAGTCAATCACATCATTCTCCTAATGATGTGATCCCGTTTATCAAATGACAACTCGTGTCTATGGTTAGGAAACATAACCATCTTTGACCAACGAGCTAGTCAAGTAGAGGCATACTAGTGACACTCTGTTTGTCTATGTATTCACACATGTATTATGTTTCCGGTTAATACAATTCTAGCATGAATAATAAACATTTATCATGAAATAAGGAAATAAATAATAACTTTAGTATTGCCTCTAGGGCATATTTCCTTCACACAACTCACAAATATGTCACTTGGGGGCTTCCTGTTCAAACATAGGTGTATTCACCAAAGATAACATAGCATTACTACCCTCTTAACTGGGTTGTCTTGTTCAAACATAGGTGTATTCACCAAAGAGGACGTAACCCTTTCGGGTTATCCTGCCTATATGCCAGATGCTTCTCCATCAGGTAATCCTAATTGACCCGCCGAACTCTTAATAGTCAATCTTTTAAACAAGACCCTGAGCTCATTAAGGTTAAAACACCGGTTTTTCATGTGAGGGCACGGCTTACGGATAGCGAGGATAAATCCAGGCTATTAAGCCGCCTTCATTGAAACTTGGTTAAACCTGCCTGTTTGCATGATGCTACTCCGACCTCGTGTACTCTCGATAAGTCAATCTTTAAACAATACCCTGAACTTATCCAGGTTAAAACATCGATTGGGTCATGTGAGAGCCGGCTTACGGAAAGCGAGGATACTCAAGTGGCTATCATGCTAGTTTAATTGAAGTTTTATGTTGAGATTTGGTTTTGGAGATTTATAACAGCCGTTTTTTAGGGGTTTTATTTATCTTGGATTTATATCACTCCTTTTTTCTCGCCATATGGTTTTCACAAATCGGGCCAAGCAGCCCTGTCTGTCTCATATTTGAGCATCTTTGGGGTTTTTATAACCCTCCATGATGGCAGACTATAAGTCGCCAGTATATGATGATATTAAATACTTGGAAGCATTGTATTCTAAGTCTTGGGATATTACCCCTTGCTGTCTAAGGCGTTGTAAGCCGGCAGTATATGACAATTAATTTGGGCATTATGTGTTCAATCTTTGGGTTGTCACCCTTACTACACTAGTATGATAAGCCGACAGTGTGATCAAATACCACATGTATGATATTTTATTAACAATTGTATAAAGATTGCGGTTCTACCGGCCCTGGTTATGGACTATTCATCCCCAGTGGTTTAATACGGGGTATTGTGACCCGCCCCGCAGTAAACCTCTAGGGCACTTGTGATCTGTTTGTGTGCAGGGTATTGCTAAATCTGATATGCATAAATCGACGCTATCATAAGCATAAAGTGGTAGTTTTTCAACTGGCGGATCAGCAGTTTGTGCAAAACAAAATGTGCACGATGGCACGACAGATCAAAGTTTCACTAGCCTATTACATGACTTAGTGAGCCAAAAAGATCAAGTGTTTTCCAGAAGATCAAATATTTGAACCGCCCAGCGGATCAATATTCTTAGCCATGACGACTTGAAGCTTCTGGATCATCCTTCTCCGGTACGTCGTCCTCCTTCGCCGTCTGGAAGTTTGGTGATGACCAATCAATGCCACACAAGGCTTGGAATTCAGCTTCATCATCTATAAGGTCGGACGGATCAACTTCAGGGGCGAAAGTATGCTTACAGATTGGGCGAATCAGATACATCACGTTATAAGCCAACGTGGGCATCTTCTGATTTTCTGTGTTATAAGCCGGCTAATATTTTGATAGATTTGTTTTTTCGGAGTAAATGACCACGGGTAGCCTAGCCGGCTCCCCATGGCCCTTCTGAAAAACTTACGAGCCGATCCGGCCCTCAAGAATCCAAGACGTGGGGCCGCCTTCCCCTTGCCGGCTGTCTCCCAGGCCGACTATCGGAAGGCGGCCCGGCTTTAGCCCTCATGAAGAAAGCCGCGGGAGGGCCGGCTCCAAGAAGCCGGCCGCAAGAAGCCGACTCCCACAAAGCGGTCAAGATCGTACCCTCGAAGTCTGCATCCACATAACGGTGATGTGATGGGGCGTGGCTACAGTAAAGCCTGACACCCCCAAATCCCGGAGCACGCCTGGCACAATGCGCCGTACGGGGTGGCCATGACCCGTTCGGCGTGGCACTATTGCCATGTTGACCCTGATGCCGCCCACGACGGGCTGTCAGCGTGGCCCACGGGCGGTGGGCCCCTTCAGGCAGAGAGACACCCGAAGGCGGCCAAGCCTCCCCCAGTCGGCCCAAGACGGGGCCGGCTCCCCACAGCCGGCTTGCTTCCTCCCTCGAAGGAGATGCCCCATTAAGGGGACAAGACGAGGCGTGGTTACAACGATCGCCCACCGGGCGGCGGCACTGTAGCCACGCTTACCTTGGCGAAGCCCTCGTCACCAGGTTTGAGGCAACAGTGACCAGCCACCGACAAGGCCCTTGACAGTGGGGCCTGCCTGTCAACCAAGGAGCCGGCAGCCGGCGGGGCCCACCAGCCGGCGGGCCCCAGCAGCCGGCACAAAAGCCGGCGAGCATAGACACAGATGGCTGGGGCCCACGCCCAGCCGGATTACCATTGTACCCCCGGGGGGTGGGCCTACATAAACCCCCCGGGGCACCCATGCAAAGGGTGGATCGGAGCTAGTTTTAGACACCACACAGAGAGGAGAGGAGAGCTAGCCGTGCCCTTCTTCTTCTTCTCGCCAAACAGCTCAAGGAGCATCTTGTAGCCACTCGTTCATCTAGTGATCATGCGGAGACCCCGCAGAGCAGCAGTAGGGGTGTTATCTCCTCAGAGAGCCCTGAAGCTGGGTAAGATTCGCCGGCGTGCATGTCTTCGCCTCATCCCGCTTCCAGGCATCGGTGACGTCTTACTGGCTCCCACAATGATAAGCCACCCGTTGGCATATGTCGCATCTACCACTCGACATTTGGTGCCCACTGTGGGGCCAGGTGCACCGTTGCCCGGAGACCTGTTCTGGACGGGAACCCTCTTCCTCCCCAGCGAGCGTAGCCAGCCCGGCACGCCCGATGGCGCTTGCCACGATGCGCTGCAAGGCGTCACCAACATCTGCGCAGTAAGCGGCCTCGCCGATCTCGTTGACAAGGCCCTCATCTCCGAAGAGCTCGCCTCTGACGCGAGCACCGACTACCTCGTCAACCTCCTCGGCCAGCTCCACGTCTCCAGCGAGCATGCTGTGGATTTGGAGTCTGTTGGCTCCACCGATCCGATGCCTGTCGACTCCGACACGGCCTCGCTCGACGCTTTCCCCACCGACGTCGCGATCTACAACGACCCTCTTCCCCGGGCCGATGGCTGTGACAGTGCCACCACCGAGGTGATGGTCATCGGCCATGGCGGCGCTTCTGGCGAGAACGCCCTCGATGCCCCGCATGCAGCGGTCCATGACTTGTCCATCCCCCTCCCGGCCGATGTCGACACCGAAGCACTGGAGGCTCGCCGCCTCGCCCTCCTCGTGGAGGGCCGGAAGTTGGATTCCATGAGACGCCTCACTAAGGCCCACCAGCGCGAAGCCGACCGCGCCGCCTTTGGCACGCCGCCCCCAGGCGGGCCAAGCCGAGCCGACGTTGTCAGACAGTGTGGCGCTTCCCTCGCCGACACGCTAGGGGTTGACCGCCCAGTCTACGCCACTCCACTCGAGAACCTGCACGCCACCCTGGCAGCCGTAGACGAGCTAGACGGACCGGAGGCCGAAGAACTCCCCCACATGACCAGACGCATCCAGCAGCTAATCGATGCAGCCGCACAGCGGCATGAAGCCGACGCCCGCGCGGAAAGCCCTTCCCCGCGCCGAGAGCATGGCATGACGAGCCGGACGCCGACTGTGGGTAAAACCCGCGCGCGACACGAGAAAGAGCCGGCTGCCAACCGAAGCTGAACCCGGATCTCCATCGAGCGAGACGCAGAAGGCCGTCCCTGGGCCATGGAGTAGCGGGGCAACCCGCCTCCGCCTCCGCCTCGTGGGGAGAGATATCCCACCCCACCGCCTGTCACGTATCCGACTCTCAGCGGCCGACTAGGTCGCCGCGAGGGAGTCGGCGAGAACGAGGCCCGCCATCGGATCGACCGCCTAGCGCGATCCCTGGCGCTAGAAGAAGAAGATGATGTCGGCCCGCCTTGCTTCGGCCCCCGCATCCGCGACGAGCCTTTCCCCAAAGGGTTCTCGCTCCCAAGAGACACGCCCAAGTACAACGGCTCCGTGAAGTCGGAAGATTGGTTGATCGACTACTCCACAGCGGTTCGCATAGCAAACGGCAACAGGCGCGTTGCGGTGAAGTACGTGCCCCTCATGCTGCAAGGCACGACGCGGACCTGGCTCAACAGCCTCAGGCCATACAGCATCAACAGCTGGCTAGACTTCACAGAAGCCTTCGTCCGCAACTTCACCAACACCTATAAGCGGGCTCCCAAGCCCAGACAGCTCTCCTTGTGCGTACAAGGCCCCGCCGAGTCCACTCGTGACTACCTCACGCATTGGGCCGAGCTCCGCAACTCTTGCGAAGGGGTGCACGAGGTGCAAGCCATAGACTACTTCACTGCCGGGTGCCGAGAAGGCACCCTCCTCAAGCACAAGCTCCTCTGCGACGAGCCGACTACCCTCGACGAGCTTCTGGTCATAGCGGACAAGTACGCCACCGCCGACTCCTCAATGAAGACTGAACTCCGGGTAGACGCGTTCGAGAAGGTACTCAACCCGGTGCCCAAGACGCCGGCTGGGGACTCCGGCCGACGCCCGTACCAGGACGACCACAAGCGCAAGGGCCCCGTGCCGCTCTCCACCAGTCGGCAGGTGGCCACAGTCGAAGACGAGCGGCCCGAAGGGCGGCCCGCACCCAAGAAACAGAAGGGCGGCAGGCCGGCTTGGCAGCCGACCTTCTCCTACGAGCAAACTCTCGACGCCCCGTGCAAGTTCCACAGCGGTGTGAAGCCGTCCAACCACACAACCCGGAAGTGCCACTGGCTCACCTGAATCTCCAAAGGCGAAGGGCTCGAGCCGCCTCCGCCTGCTGGTCCGCCGCCTCCGGCTCCGCAGCTACCGACCGCTCGGCCAGCAGTCGGAGCTGTGCATGATGAGTTCCCCGATGAGCATGCCGCCTATGTCGTCTTTACAAGCCAGCCTGAAGGCCGGCGCAGCAGACGCCGAGAGCACCAGGAAGACAACGTGGTCGCTACCAACCCCGCCGAGCACATGCACTGGTCAAAAAAGCCTATTAGCTGGAGCCGGGCTGACCACCCAGAGATGATGCCATCTCTCGGCTCTTATGCGTTGGTTTTGGATGCCACCCTTGCAATAGACAGACACGCCGCCCATTTCTCCCGCGTGCTGATAGACGGCGGGAGCAGCATCAACATCCTGTATCGTGACACCCTGGAGAAGCTGAACGTCAAGGCGAAGCAACTCATGCCTACTCGGACTGTGTTCCATGGCATTGTACCCGGCCTGTCCTGCGCCCCCATTGGCAAGATCAAGATTGATGTTCTCTTTGGGGACAAGGATCATTTCCGCCCGGAAGCAATCTGGTTTGAAGTAGTGGACCTGGAGAGCCCCTACCATGCATTGCTTGGCCGTCCTGCCTTGGCCAAGTTCATGGCTGTTCCCCACTATGCTTACCTCAAGATGAAGATACCGAGCGCCAAGGGCATCATCACCATAGCCGGCGATTACAAGAAATCTTTCGAGTGCGCAGCAGCCAGCAGCCGGCTGGCCGAGTCCCTTGTGATTGCCGAAGAAAAGAAGATGTTGGACCGAGTCGTGGCCATGGCCAGCAAACAGCCGGCCCTGTCCCCCGATCCCAAGGAGTGTGATGCCCAAGGATCTTTCCAGCCGGCCAAGGAGACAAAGAAGATACCTCTTGACCCCGAGCACCCAGAAAGGTTCGCTGTCATCGGGGCAAACCTAAACAGCAAATAGGAAGGCAAGCTTGCCGATTTCCTCCGTGAGAATCGGGATATCTTTGCATGGTCCCCTAAGGACATGCCGGGTGTTCCGAAGGAATTCACCGAGCACAAGCTACACGTCCGAGAAGGCGCAAAACCAGTCAAACAACCCCTCCACCGACTGTCGGAGGAGAAAAGAAGGATTGTGGGAGAAGAGATAGCCCGGCTTCTGGCAGCCGGCTTCATTATGGAGGTTTTCTTTCCAGAGTGGCTCGCCAACCCGGTCCTCGTGCTAAAGAAGAACAACAAGTGGTGCATGTGCATAGATTACACGAGCCTCAACAAGGCCTGCCCCAAAGATCCCTTTGCCCTGCCAAGGATTGATCAAGTGATAGACTCCACGGCCGGATGCGAGCTGTTGAGTTTCTTGGATGCTTACTCAGGATACCACCAGATAAAGCTAGATCCGACTGACCGCCTGAAGACCGCCTTCATCACACCATTCGGAGCTTTCTGCTACCTGACTATGACATTCGGCTTGAGAAATGCCGGTGCCACTTTTCAGCGTTGCATGCAGAAGTGCCTCCTCAAGCAGCTCGGCAGAAATGCCCACGTCTACATAGACGACATTGTGGTGAAGACGGAGAAGCGCGACACCTTGCCGGAAGACCTCAAGGAAACATTTGAGAACCTGCGCCGGTTCCAGATCAAGCTCAACCCCGAGAAATGCATGTTTGGAGTGCCATCGGGCTAGCTCCTAGGCTTCCCGGTCTCCGAACGCGGCATCGAATGCAACCCAGTAAAGATCAAGGACATTGAGAGAATGGCGATTCCCACCAAACTTTGAGACGTCCAGAAGTTCACCGGGTGCTTGGCCTCCCTGAACCGCTTCATCAGCCGGCTCGGGGAGAAAGCTCTCCCCCTCTAACGCCTCATGAAGAAGACCACTCACTTCGAGTGGAACGACCAAGCCGACCAAGCTTTTCACGAGCTGAAAAAGATGCTGGCCACGCCGCCTGTCCTGGTGGCGCCGACTGAGAAAGAGCCCATGCTCCTCTATGTTGCCGCAACCAGCCGGGTGCTCAGCACCATCATCGTAGTCCAGCGCCCAGAAGAGGGTCGAGCCCAGCCGGTCCAGAGGCCGGTGTACTATTTGAGTGAGGTGCTGTCTACCTCGAAGTAGAACTACCCGCACTACCAGAAGATGTGCTATGGCGTGTACTTCGCCGCCAAGAAGCTGAAGCCCTACTTCCAAGAGCACCCCATCACGGTCATATGCACCGCCCCGCTTGACGAGATCATAGGCAGCCGGGATGCATCTGGCCGGGTGGCAAAATGGGCCATCGAGCTGGCCCCCTACACGATCTTCTACCAGCCTCGCACCGCCATCAAGTCCCAAGCGTTGGCCGACTTCCTCGTCGACTGGGCCGAGACCCAGTACCTACCACCAGCTCCCGACTCCGCTCATTGGCGCATGCACTTCGACGGGTCCAAGATGCGCACCGGCTTGGGAGCCGGCGTCATGCTCACCTCTCCCAAAGGCGACAAGCTCAGATACACGCTGCAAATTCACTTTGCCGCCTCCAACAACGTGGCCGAGTACGAGGCGCTCATACACGGGCTCCGGCTTGGCAAAGAGCTCGGCATACGCCGGATCCTATGTTATGGCGACTCGGACTTGGTAGTCCAGCAATCATTCGGCGACTGGGACGCCAAGGACGCAAATATGGCAAGCTACCGCTTCCTCGTTCAGCAGATCAGCGGGTACTTTGAAGGATGCGAGTTCCTCCACGTACCGTGAGCCGACAACGAGCCAGCTGATACCCTGGCTCGAATAGGCTCCACTCGGCAGGCAATACCAACCGGTGTCTCTCTGCAACGCCTCCTCAAGCCGTCTATCAAACCGTCTCCAGAGTCCGATTCCATCTTCATGCCGCCTAACCCCGACGCAGCCGGGTCCGGCTCGAAGAACCAAGCAGGTAACCCGGGGACTTCGATAGTCGGCCCGGGGGCGTCAGTAGGCGGCTCGGGGACTTCCATAGTTACGCCCGACCCGGGGACTGCCACACCCGGCTCGGGGACTGCGGTAGTCGGCCCGGGGACTGCACCAACACAACAGGCGGCGGCCGACTCCAGCATTTCACCACCCAGCCCGCCCGCCCCGGTCGCAGTAGCCGTGTTGGCAATAGATGAAGTCGCAGCTCCATCATGGGCCCAGTCCATCCTCAACTTCCTAATAAACCAAGATCTGCCGGCTGACGAAATAGAGGCAAGACAAGTCCAACGCCGAGCCGGAGCATACACAATCATCAACAGAGAGCTCGTCAGGCGCAGTGTCACTGGAGTCTTCCAGCGATGCGTCGAGCAAGAGAAGGGCATTGCAATCCTCAGAGACATCCACCAAGGAGAATGCGGCCACCATGCGGCCTCAAGATCACTCGTCGCCAAAGCTTTTCGCCATGGGTTCTTTTGGCCGACTGCTTTGGATGACGCCAAGGAGTTAGTTAAACATTGCAAAGGATGCCAAGTCTTTAGCTCCAAGCAACACATGCCGGCTTCGGCACTCAAGACCATTCCCCTCACTTGGCCCTTCGCCGTTTGGGGATTGGACATGGTGGGCCCATTCAAGACGGCGCGCGGCGGCATGACACATCTGCTTGTCGCCGTGGACAAATTCACCAAATGGATTGAGGCAAAGCCGATCAAGAAGCTGAATGGGCCGACTGCCGTGACATTCATCGCAGATATAACAACTCGGTACGGCGTGCCACACAGCATCATCACTGACAACGGCACGAATTTCGCAAAGGGAGCATTGGCACGTTTCTGCGTGACGCTGGGCATCCGGTTGGACTTAGCGTCCGTTGCCCACCCGCAGTCAAACGGCCAAGTCGAGCGAGCCAACGGCCTCATCCTTTCCGGCATCAAGCCCCGACTGGTCGTACCACTGGAACGTTCGGCCGGCTGTTGGCTCGATGAGCTGCCGGCCGTCCTCTGGAGTCTGTGCACTACCCAAAACAAGTCAACCAGCTTCACTCCTTTCTTCCTCGTGTATGGTGCTGAGGCGGTCATCCCAGCTGACATCGAGTTCGACTCGCCTCGGGTAACCATGTACACGGAGGCGGAGGCCAAGGAAGAACGAGAAGACGGCGTCGACCTGCTGGAAGAAGGCCGGCTGTTAGCCCTCAGCCGGTCCGCCATCTACCAGCAGGGCTTGCGCCGCTACCACAGCTGGAAGGTCACACCAAGATCTTTCCAAGAAGGCGACCTCGTGCTCCGCCTGATCCAGCTAACAGCCGGCCAGCACAAGCTCTCGGCCCCTTGGGAAGGTCCCTTTGTCATCAGCAGAGCGCTGGGAAATGACTCCTACTACCTGATCGACGCACAGAAGTCGAAGGTACGAAAGAGAGATGACTCCGGCAAGGAGTCGGAACGACCATGGAACGCCAACCTCCTCCGAAGATTTTACAGTTGAAATGCAGTATGTATCACGCTAACTTTTGTACTAAGTATGAGACAATAGGCCCCCCGAGGAGAGCTTGGGGACTGCCATCTTTTATCTATGAATGAAGAGTATCATGCCTATGATCATGTCATTACATTCACTTTTTTCGTCCGGCACCGGGTTCGACTAATCGGCCCGGGGACTGGCCGCCTTGAGTTATATGAGAAGTCCTACCCGCGGTCAGACAAGTAGTGTGCCGGCACCCAAGCCTTCTCTTGCCAAAAGTCACAGTTCGAAGAACCGGCTGTCCGGCTGGCAAGAGTTAAAGGCAGGAAAGGACGCCCACACGAAAAACGGCTAGGGACTAACGGACTAATATAACAAAAGCCGGTTTTTCTCCCACCACCGACCAACTACCAGAGTAGCCGGCCGGCCGGCTTCCATTCACCTCGCTTCAATCTAAGAAAGCTCGAGTACTCGCCTTCCCCCAAAAAATATATATAAATATAGCCAAGTTCTTCCCTAGCTGCAGGCTGCCGAGCAGCTGCCGGATGGGAAGGCAACAGCCAGGGGAAGGCGGCAAAGGAAACAACCTAAAGATAAAAAGCATACGCGAATGGAAGCCAAACACATACATGATCATATTTACACAAAAGGCCTTCGAAAGGCCATCATTCAACATAGTTTGAATACACCCCCAGTGGGTGGAACTGCGCAAGTTTAATAAAAATTGTTCAAAGAGTAACAAGCAGGAAAAGCAAGGACCTCGGCATGATCACCACCTCCCGCAGAGAGCGCGCTAGCACGCGCCTCGTTGCTGGAGGCACGGTCAGGCTGGGGCTGGCTAGCCGCTTCACCGGCTGGCTCGACCTCTTCGCCTTCCTCTCCTTCGTCGTCTTCACCTTCATCGCTGGAAGCGATCTCCTCCGCCGAGTCCTCACCCGCTGCCGGGTCCATCCCAAACCATTCCTCCGGCTGGGCAATGCCGTCGTCATTTATCTCATTTATCTCAGGAGCAAAGACGCTGATGTCAGTGCATTCTGCGATTGTCGAGGCACGCTGAGCGATAGCCGGCCGCACCTCCTCCATCTCCTCGTCGGCCTCCAACCGCCAGGTGCGCAGCTGGTCCAGGTTCAGCCCGGGATACCAGGCTCGGACAAACTCCAGCGCCCGCCCAGCTCCAAGCCGGGCTGCCGATGCCTTCCAGGCCTCGAAGCGGCCAACCGCAACCTCCAGCCAGTCGGCAGTCCGACTCGGGGTGCGGGGAATCGCTTCGCTTGGCCAGAGGGCGGCAAACACCTGCGCCCCGGCGCGCTGGAGGCGGCGGAGCATGCGGTGAGCCGGCTGCAGCCGGGCTTGGACCGCCAAGAGTTGCTCCTCAAGCGTCCGGCTCGCGTCCGGCGCGATTTCAGCCCCCGCCTGCCGGCGCGCCTCGCGGTGGGCCTCGATGGTCTGGGTGGCAAAGACGGAGTAGCCGGGGAAGTAGTCTGCACAAAGAACAAAAAGCAGCACAAGTCAGAACACAAATCAGGGGGCAAGGGGAAAGCAAGGAGTGAGGAAGGCGGCTTACCATTGATCAGATCCTCAACCCGGTCGAAGCCCTCGCTCAGCGCTTGTTTTGCCTCAGCCCAGCCCGCCGCTTCGGTCTCGAACTCAGCTTTGAGGGCGTCCTCGCTGTCCCGCGCCTTCTTCAGGGCCGCCTTGTGGCTCTCCTCCTGGTCGGCCAACTTCTTGGCCAGGCGGTCACGCTCGAGGACCAAGGCATTGTACTCGGCTTCCTTGGCGCAAAGGGCGGCCTGGGCCCTGCTGAGCTGCCCCCTCAAGTCGGCATTGGCTCCTGCAAGCATGAAGACAAAGGAAAAATCAATAAGGAAGAAGTCGTCAGGGAAGATCCGACCTGACTGCTCAGCAGTCGGCCCGAATCTCAGGGACTACACCCAGTGGGTGCGCTGACGTGCCCCCATAGGAGATGAACGAGACAAAGCACGCACTCCGGCTGTTGGTCAGGTCCTCGGTTTTCCGGCCCAGCTCCTGAGCCTGGGAGTTGAAGGCAGCAACGCGGAGGTTATGGTATTCCTGGAAGATCAGACAGGATGCGAGGATAAGATAGCTGTTAGGACCTAGTAAGTTCCAAGCCGCCTGCTCAGCAGCCGACTCGAAACTCGGGGACTACACCCAATGGGTGCGCTGACGCGCCCCCACGGAAGAAATCAAAAAAGCAAAACAACCAAGGCCAGAAGACTCACCCGGATGACGGCCCACGTCGTGATGAACTCTTGGGTATATCGCTGCAGCGAAGCGGCCTGGGCTTGAAGACGGTTCCGGACCTCCTGGGCCGCCGTGTTTAGCTCGGCCGTCCCCACGCTGGGCGTCCACTCAGACGTGCTGGCGCTGGCGGCCTCCAGGGCCTCCACCATCTGGCTGGCGCCCGCAGCTCTGTGCGACTCCGGCACGGAGGTAGCTCCCCCTGCGCGCCGGCGAAATGCTGGCTGCACCTCGAGGCCGGCCCCTGCCTCCGGCTCGACCCTGGCCGGCTGCTCTGGTGCCGCGGCTGGTTAGCCGCTTTGGCCCGCTCCAGTCGGCGCTGTCTGCGGCGCCTCCTCCATGAAGACCACGTGGTCCTCCCTCCTCTCCATCACCGGCGGGTCTTGGTCGACCTCCTCCGACGGGGGCACGGGGATGTCGGGGGCCACGGCGCGGAGGGGAACGACGAGCAGCGGAGGCTGGTTGTGCGAGGCCTCCGCCTCCGTCTCCCCGGCTACCGCCTCCGCCCGGACCTTGGCCGACGCGTCAGCCTGCTCCTTCGCCGCCTGGGCGGTCCTTCGCTCCGCCGCCTCCCGCTCCTCCCGTGCCTCCCGTGCGTTCCGCTCCGTGGCCTCCATGAGGTCGGCACGGGGATCCACGCAGTGGGAGCCTGAGGACCCTCCAGTCGGCCCGACTATGGAGCCGCCAGGACCTCGCTCAAGGGAAAGTGGTGCCCTGCCCGGCGAGCAAAGAAAGGTTTAGAAGAGCCTCAATCAAAGAGGACAAAAAAATACAAGACGTTTGACTACTTACGCCGAGATCGCCTGCGGCTGTTTCACCGCCTTGCGGAAGTGGGCCGCCTTCACGACCACCTCATCCCGCTTGGTCGCCGCCGTGGAACCCTTGGATTTCTTCGGCCAGCTGCCGAAGTAGGTCGACGCGGCCCGGCGTTTCTGCACGCCGCCACGAGCAGCCGGCGCGACAGACGGGCCCGCGCCTTGATGATCAAGCGCCGGCAATCGGTGCAGGGCGGCTTCGACCTCGTCATCATCCGCCCAGTCCTCGAGGCCGGCCCCGAGCCCCGCGCCTCCTGCCTCGTCACCTTCCCCCACGATGGCATCTTCCATGGTGGCCGCTCCCAGGTTCGAATCATCGATGTCGTCCACCGTGCGGTCGGGGAGGAGCTGGCGCTCTACCCCTGCAGCCCCAGCCGTCGGCGGAAGAAGAGGGTTCTGCTGAGGGCAAACCAATTGATCAGAAGTCGGCCATCATGAGGCCGGCTACAAAAAGGAAGAAAAGAAGAAAAACTTACGGCAGGCGGAGGGTTGGCGCGAGAATATGGCCCCTTGCCGTATCGCCAATCCTCGGTGAGCTTGCAGTTGGAGATGTAGTTCACCATGTAAGACACCTTGGCATGAGGCATCTCCCTGGTGCTCAGCCGGCACGGGTCGAAGCGGCCACTCATCTGGCAAATCATGTGAGGCCGGCCTTGGAGCAGAAGTACTCGGTGCTCCATGAAGGTGGCCACCAGGTCGGCTCCGGTCAGGCCCTCCGACTGGATCATCACTCGGAGCTGGGAGACGGCTGCGTTCCCGGCCTGAGACAACGACCTGGCCCGGTAGCTCCACGAGGGTTGCCACCCAGCCGGCGGGCCGGCTACGTAAGCCGGCAGGTTGACGAAGTCGCCTTGCTGGGCGACGTTCTTCACGTAAAAATAGGACTTCTACCAGAGCTTCACCGACTAGATCAGCGGGATGGGCAGGAACGGATTGTTCTCGCCCGTCCGCCTCATGGCAATGAAGGCTCCGCAGGGGGCGGGCACGCCCGCGACAACGGTGCCGAGCTTGCTCTGGAAGAATTCTCCCCAGAGCTCGAGAGTGGGGAGAACCCCAAGAAAGCCCTCGCACAGGGTGACGAAAGCCGACAGCAGCATCACCGCGTTGGGCGTGAGGTGATGCGGCTGGAGGTGGTAAAATTCAAGAAAAGCGCGAAGGAATCCGCTCGCTGGGAGGCCGAAGCCGCGCAGGCAGTGCGAGCGGAAGATTACCCGCTCGCCCTCCTCCGGTGCCGGCGAAATCTCCCTCACCGGCGCACGACGAATCCGCACGTAGTTCTCGCCCGGCAGATGCTGCGTCTGGTAGAGGAACTCAACGTGGTCCTCGTGGACGTTGGAGCCATCCCACGAGCTCGACAACGCCATGGGAGCGACGCGGCGAGGAACAAGGCGATGCGACGACGGAGACGCGCACGACCCCGCCACGGCGGGACCAAAGGAGCCGAGAGGTCTGACGGCGGAGCGGCGCGGCAATGGGTCGCTGCGGCGGAGAAGGGAAGAAGAAGGAAGGTGAGAAGGGGCCGAGTGAGGGAGAGCGTGCGAGCCTCTGCCGCTCCCTCTCCTCCCCCTACTTATAGACCCGCGCGGCGGAGCCGAGGAGGCATGGTGTGGGGGAACGTGGGATCAACTGCGCCCACTCCCCCACGTCCCGCGATTATTGTGCCCTGATGGCGTAATAAAACCACCACGGGAAGGCGAGCGGTCCGTTGTGGGCTGCAGAAGATCCACGCTCGGGCCGAGGCCTAGGAGTGGCGGGCCCGGGCCTGCGGCGGCGTCCCATCGCGCGCGTGCATTGGCAGGTTTTCCTTGCCACGTGGCCCGCGAGATGGCGCGCGGTCAGCTCGCAGGCCGACCCACGTTCCCGCCTACAAGAAACGGAGCTTTCTGAAGACGACGCGCATAAGCAAAGCCGGCTCCTCAGGATAGGAAGCTGACCAAGCTTCTCGTCCCTTTGTGAGCCTCGAAGCTCGATCAGCTTTGGGGACTACTGTCGGAGTAAATGACCACGGGTAGCCTAGCCGGCTCCCCCTGGCCCTTCTGAAAAATTACGAGCCGATCCGGCCCTCAAGAATCCAAGACGTGGGGCCGCCTTCCCCTTGCTGGCTTTCTCCCAGGCCGACTATCGGAAGGCGGACCGGCTTTAGCCCTCATGAAGAAAGCCGCGGGAGGGCCGGCTCCAAGAAGCCGGCCGCAAGAAGCCGACTCCCACAAAGCGGTCAAGATCGTACCCTCGAAGTTTGCATCCACATAACGGCGATGTGATGGGGCGTGGCTACAGTAAAGCCTGCCACCCCCGAATACCGGAGCACGCCTGGCACAGTGCGCCGTACGGGGTGGCCATGACCCGTCCGGCGCGGCACTGTTGCCATGTTGACCCTGATGCCGCCCACGACGGGCTGTCAGCGCGGCCCACGGGTGGTGGGCCCCTTCAGGCAGAGAGACACCCGAAGGCGGCCAGGCCTCCCCCAGTCGGCCCAAGACGGGGCCGGCTCCCCACAGCCGGCTTGCTTCCTCCCTCGAAGGAGATGCCCCATTAAGGGGACAAGACGAGGCGTGGCTACAGTGATCGCCCGCCGGGCGGCGGCACTATAGCCACGCTTACCTCGGCGAGGCCCTCATCACCAAGTTTGAGGCAACAGTGACCAGCCACCGACAAGGCCCTTGACAGTGGGACCTACCTGTCGACCAAGGAGCCGGCAGCCGGCGAGGCCCACCAGCCGGCGGGCCCCAGCAGCCGGCGCAGAAGCCGGCGAGCGTAGACACAGACGGCTGGGGCCCACGCCTAGCCGGATTACCATTGTACCCCCGGGGGGTGGGCCTATATAAACCCCCTGGGGCACCCATGCAAAGGGTGGATCAGAGCTAGTTTTAGACACCACACAAAGAGGAGATGAGAGCTAGTCGTGCCCTTCTTCTTCTTCTTCTCGCCAAACAGCTCAAGGAGCATCTTGTAGCCACTCGTTCATCTAGTGATCATGCGGAGACCCCGCAGAGCAGCAGTAGGGGTGTTATCTCCTCGGAGAGCCCTGAAGTTGGGTAAGATTCGCCGGCGTGCATGTCTTCGCCTCATCCCACTTCCAGGCACTGGCGACGTCTTACTGGCTCCCACAATGATAAGCCACCCGTTGGCATATGTCGCACCTACCACCCGACATGTTTCATCAGCAATCAAAATCGCTAGAGGATCTATTTCCTTGACACAGGTAGCTAAGTCTTTTTGGTCAAATGAAGTGCCATCTTCTTTGAAGCTTGGATATCCAGTAGCTACTTCGGCCGGGTCTAGCTCTGGTAACCATGCCTTAGCCCGGCTCAAGGCCGTCATGGCACCGGCTCTTGCAGATGATTGCTTTATCTCTTCAATCCTAGCAGGCAGAACAAAAAGTTTCTTCAAGACATCACTCAACAGAGCGGGGGCCTGATTAGTTGGAGAAATCATGGCCAGCATGCACTGAGTTCCGGTATATAGCTATTCAACAGGCGTATATACGACTATAAGCTTCACCAGCATGTCTTGACCAAGATTGCTGCTCCTAGGACCTGTGTAATAATTGCGGATTAATCAGCGGCGGTTTATGACATGAAAGAAAAGACTCGATTATGATGCTGGTAATGTTATTTACCAAAGATAACAGAAATCATCTGGAGACGCGGTGTTTTAAGCCGGTAAGCTCAGTGGTTATCTCTTGAAGAGAAGTTTCAACTTTTTCAGCCCGCTGTATCAGAGCAGTCCTCTCCTCAGCCCAGGCGGTTCTTTCAACATTAAAACCGGTCTCCAGTTTTTCTGTCTCAACCAGACTAAAATTTAACTTTGAGTCGGCCTTCCGAGTCTCAGATTCTTGATGTTCAAGCCGGGCTTTCGCGTCAGCCAATTGCGATTCCAGTTGAGTAGTGGCGTCCTGTACATGCACATATTTGCAAATCATGTTCATATTCGGGTCACAGGAATAAAAGTCCCAAGCCTTTTGCAAGCAACAACACTTGGCACTTGGGGGCTAATGCGTACCTAAAAAATTCTTCATACAACGGCTCATATGAATAAGTCCCAAGCACTTTGCAAGCAAGAGTACTTGGCACTTGGGGGCTAATACATATTGCTCGCGTTTCTTTACTACTTTATGATGACCCCGGTTGGGCCGCAATGACCACAACCGGCTCATGGGGGCTACACGAGTAAGCTTTGATTTATAAAAAATGATGAACAAGTACCGGTTCATTCATGCTGATTAAACCGGCCCTTGGGGGCTACAGATGCAATGTTAATCGTTAAAGATCCGGTTTAACTACGGCGGTGACAGCCGGCCTTTGAACTATTCTACCAAAGATGCATTTTATACTCATGGCTATTCTAAGTCTACATCATATTCAATCTTGCCATATGCATTAGACTTGGGGGCTGACAGGGTATGCATAATGTATCAAGCCGGAGTTCATACCTCATATTTATGATGCAACTGGTTCACCATGTCAATTTCAAGATCGCGGCTAGTATGCACTTGGTTGAGATAACCAGAGAATACTTCACTGATGTTTAATTGAGAATATTTGGCGATATCAAATCTCACATTCCGCCTTTCAATGAATTCCTCTTTGGCGAAGTGCTTGGCCAAGACAGTAGGTTGTCCCGATTCTTTGGAGCCGGTGCCAGTGATCACAACATCGTCGACATGTGTTCTTGATGGCTAAATTGGGCTTGATGATTCAGTGCTCAAAGGATTGAGGTTTGTATGGTCACTGGAGAGGTCAGGAATTTCTGGTGGAACATCATGGACATGCTCTTGGGGTTGCGGCACGGAGGTGTCAGATGCTGGAATTTGTTGTTCCGTTTCATGGACTTTGGGGTCTTCAGCCGGCTTGATCACCTTTGCCTATTTTTATATGTGTTGTACTATTTATATGAGTAATATCTTTAATGGTCATGCACCCTTGATGAGTGGTCTATTTTTATTGAATCTCGATAGTAGTGATAAACATATTCATAGTATTGAAGCCAAAAGATATATGTTTAATAATGATACTGCAACTTATTTGTGGCACAATCGTTTAGGTCATATTGGTGTAAAGCGCATGAAGAAACTCCATGCTGATGGGCTTTTGGAATCACTTGATGCTTGCGAACCGTGCCTCATGGGCAAGATGACTAAGACTCTGTTCTCCAGAACAATGGAACGAGCAATAGACTTATTGGAAATAATACATACTGATGTATGCGGTCCGATGAGTGTTGATGCTCGTGGTGGGTATCATTATTTTCTGACCTTCACAGATGATTTGAGCAGATATGGGTATGTCCACTTGATGAAACATAAGTCTGAAACATTTGAAAAGTTCAAAGAATTTCAGAGTGAAGTAGATAACAAGAAAATTAAGTTTCTATGATCTGATCGTGGAGGTGAATATTTGAGTTATGAGTTTGGTCTTCATTTGAAACAATGCGGAATAATTCCGCAACTCACGCCACCTAGAACACCACAGCGTAACGGTGTGTCCGAACGTCATAACCGCACTTTATTAGATATGGTGCGATCTATGATGTCTCTTACTAATTTACCATTATCATTTTGGGGTTATGCTTTAGAGATAGCTGCATTCACATTAAATAGGGCACCATTGAAATCCGTTGAGATGACACCATATGAACTGTGGTTTGGCAAGAAACCCAAGTTGTCGTTTCTTAAAGTTTGGGGCTGCGATGCTTATGTGAAAAAGCTTCAACCTGATAAGCTCAAACCCAAACCAGAGAAATGTGTCTTCATAGGATACCCAAAGGAGACTGTTGGGTACACCTCCCATCACAGATCCGAAGGCAAGATATTCGTTGCTAAGAATGGATCCTTTCTAGAGAAGGAGTTTCTCTCGAAAGAAGTGAGTGGGAGGAAAGTAGAACTTGATGAGGTAACTGTACCTTCTCCCTTATCGGAGAGTAGTTCATCACAGAAATCAGTTCCAATGATTCCTAAACCA
The DNA here is from genome assembly GCF_002162155.2 of Triticum dicoccoides. NCBI lineage: Eukaryota > Viridiplantae > Streptophyta > Magnoliopsida > Poales > Poaceae > Triticum > Triticum dicoccoides. Next base: position 471,516,134 of record NC_041380.1, on the reverse strand, counting down.
ATTAGTGAGGAAGCTAACGATGATGATCATGAAACTTCTGATCAAGTTACTACCGAACCTCGTAGGTCAACTAGAGTAAGATCCGCACCAGAGTGGTACGGTAATCCTGTTCTGGAGGTCATGTTACTTGACCATGACGAACCTACGAACTATGAGGAATCAATGATGAGCCCAGATTCCGCAAAATGGCTTGAGGCCATGAAATCAGAGATGGGATCCACGTATGAGAACAAAGTGTGGACTTTGGTTGACTTGCCCGATGATCGGCAAGCCATAGAGAATAAATGGATCTTCAAGAAGAAGACTGACGCTGACGGTAATGTTATTGTCTACAAAGCTCGACTTGTTGCGAAATGTTTTCGACAAGTTCAAGGAGTTGACTACTATGAGACCTTCTCACCTATAGCGATGCTTAAGTCCATCCGAATCATGTTAGCAGTTGCTACATTTTATGATTATGAAATTTGGAAAATGGATGTCAAAAACTGCATTCCTTAATGGATATATTAAAGAAGAGTTGTATATGATGCAACCAGAAGGTTTTGTCGATCCAAAAGGTGCTAACAAAGTGTGCAAGCTCCAACGATCCATTTATGGACTGGTGCAAGCATCTCAGAGTTGGAATATATGCTTTGATAGTGTGATCAAAGCATATGGTTTTATATAGACTTTCGGAGAAGCATGTATTTAGAAGAAAGTGAGTGGGAGCTCTGTAGCATTTCTGATATTATATGTGGATGACATATTGTTGATCGGAAATGATACTGAATTTCTGAATAGCATAAAAGGATACTTGAATAAGAATTTTTCAATGAAAGACCTCGGTGAAGCTTCTTATAAGCATCTAGATCTATAGAGATAGATCAAGACGCTTAATTGGACTTTCACAAAGCACATACCTTGATAAAGTTTTGAAGAAGTTCAAAATGGATCAAGCAAAGAAAGGGTTCTTGCCTATGTTACAAGGTGTGAAGTTGAGTCAGACTCAAGGTGTGAAGATAGAGAGAAAATGAAAGTCATTCCATATGTCTCAGCCATTGGTTCTATCATGTATGCAATGTTGTGTACCAGGCCTGATGTGTGCCTTGCTATTAGTTTAGCAGGGAGGTACCAAAGTAATCCAGGAGTGGATCATTGGACAACGGTCAAGAACATCCTGAAATACCTGAAAAGGACTAAGGATATGTTTCTCATTTATGGAGGTGACAAAGAGCTCGTCGTAAATGGTTACATCAATGCAAGCTTTGACACTGATCCGGATGACTCTAAGTCACAAACCGGATACGTATTTTTATTGAATGGTGGAGGTGTCAGTTGGTGCAGTTCTAAGCAGCGCGTCATGGAGGGATCTATGTGTGAAGCGGAATACATAGCTGCTTCGGAAGCAGCAAATGAAGGGGTCTGGATGAAGAAGTTCATATCCGATCTAGGTGTAATACCTAGTGCATCGAGTCCAATGAAAATCTTTTGTGACAATACTGGTGCAATTGCCTTGGCAAAGGAATCCAGATTTCACAAGAGAACCAAACACATCAAAAGACGTTTCAATTCCATCCGCGATCAAGTCAAGGATGGAGACATATATATTTGCAAGATACATACGGATCTGAATGTTGCAGACCCGTTGACTAAGCCTCTCTCATGAGCAAAACATGATCAGCACTAGGACTCCATGCGTGTTAGAATCATTACTGTGTAATCTAGATTATTGACTCTAGTGCAAGTGGGAGACTGAAGGAAATATGCCCTAGAGGCAATAATAAAGTTGTTATTTATATTTCCTTATATCATGATAAATGTTTATTATTCATGCTAGAATTGTATTAACCAGAAACTTAGTACATGTGTGAATACGTAGACAAACATAGTGTCCCTAGTATGCATCTACTTGACTAGCTCGTTAATCAAAGATGGTTAAGTTTCCTAGCCATGGACATGTGTTGTCATTTGATGAATGGGATCACATCATTAGAGAATGATGTGATGGACTAGACCCATCTGTTAGCTTAGCACTATGATCGTTTAGTTTATTGCTATTGCTTTCTTCATGACTTATACATGTTCCTATGACTATGAGATTATGCAACCCCCGAATACCGTAGGAACACTTAGTGTGCTATCAAATGTCACAATGTAACTGGGTGATTATAAAGATGCTCTACAGGTGTCTCCGATGGTGTTTGTTGAGTTGGCATAGATCGAGATTAGGATTTGTCACTCTGATTGTCGGAGAGATATCTCTGGGCCCTCTCGGTAATGCACATCACTATAAGCCTTGCAAGCAATGTGACTAACAAGTTAGTTGCAGGATGATGCATTACGGAACGAGTAAAGAGACTTGCTGGTAACGAGATTGAACTAGGTAGGATGATACCGACGACCGAATCTCAGGCAAGTAACATACCGATAACAAAGGGAACAATGTATGTTGTTGTGCAGTGTGACTGATAAAGATCTTCGTAGAATATGTAGGAACCAATATGAGCATCCAGGTTCTGCTATTGGTTATTGACCGGAGATGTGTCTCGGTCATGTCTACATAGTTCTCAAACCCGTAGGGTCCGCATGCTTAAAATTCAATGATGATATGTATTATGAGTTATGTGATTTGATGTACCAAAGGTTGTTCAGAGTCCCGGATGAGATGACAGACATGACGAGGAGTCTCTAAATGGTCGATACATAAAGATTCATATATTGGAAGGCTACATTCGGACATCGGAATGGTTCGGGTCGTTTCAGAGTACCGGGGGTTAGCAGAACCCCCCGGGAAGTTATTGGGCCTCATGGGCATAGTGGTGGAAGAGAGGAGGCAGGCCAAGGTGTGGCGCGTGCCCCCTAGCCCAAACCGAATTGGACTAGGGCTAGGGGCCGACACCCTTTCCTTCCTTCTTCTCCTACTAGGACTAGGAAAGGGGGGAACCTACTCCTACTAGGAGTAGGATTCCCCCTTGGGCGTGCCCCTTGTGGCCGGCCCTCCTCCTCCTGCCCTCCTATATATACGGGGGAGGGGGCACCCCATAGACACACAAGTTGATCTTTATCCGTGTGCGGTGCCCCCTCCATAGTTTTACACCTTGGTCATATTGTCGTAGTGCTTAGGCGAAGCCCTGCGTCGGTAACTTCATCATCACCGTCGACACGCCGTCGTGCTGACGAAACTAACCCTCGGCCTCAGCTGGATCAAGAGTACGAGTGACGTCACCGAGCTGAACATGTGCAGATCGCGGAGGTGCCGTGTGTTCGGTACTTGATCGGTTGGATCAAGAAGACGTTCGACTACATCTACCGAATTACTAAACACTTCCGCTTTCGGTCTACGAGGGTACGTAGACACACTCTCCCCTCTTGTAGGAATTTTTTTTGATAGATCTACTTCTAGATAGATCTTGCGTGATCGTAGGAAAAAATTTGAAATACTGCGTTCCCCAACACCCCCACCCTTGTGGGCCCCTCGTGACTCCACCGACCTACTTCTTCCGCCAATATATTCTCAAATATCCCAAAACCTTCCACGAGAGCCACAAAACCACTTTTCCACCACCGCAACCTTCTGTACCCGTGAGATCCCATTGTGATGCCCAGATAATTAAACTACAGTGAGCCTCTGTTAATGATGCCACATCACCACGGTTGCTATTGTTAACCTCGCATTAGTTTGAAACCGATTCAAGTTCAAATTCGAATTAAAGTCAAATGATAAAAGTTTTCAAACAATAAAACTAAAGTGTTCGCATTATTCTATAAATTCACGTGATCATTTGTCATCTTGAAACCAACGTCATCTGACTCGCCAATTTATCCCTAGTAATATACAAAGTGGTCCAAAACCAACAAAAATTACCATTTCAAAAATAAACAAATGTTTATGTATTTCCAACTGAGTTGAAACTCTGTGAGCATCACCATATCACCGCATTGCATTTATGTGCTAGGTTTCATATTTTACTAAAATCATTTAGTGCCTCAAATAAATGGAAAACAATGTCTACAATAGAATACGGTATAGGAAAAAGAGAAAATGGATAAGAACTAGAGTCTCATATTCACTTTGGCCCACCGTGAATAGTACACGGCCCAACCCACAACGCCACTGTCTTCATCCTACTATTTGCTCCATCACCGTGGAGGCAGCATGCGCGTTCATGCGCTGATGCGGCATGCATCGTGCATCCGCAACACTTTTGACGATCCGGAGTGCTACATGTTCTCCTCCAGCACCCCCTGAGACGAATGCTAAATCCCCCTTTTCCTCTTCACCTCGCCCCTCTCCTCAAAAACGCACGCGCCTGACGCTTTGTTGTGCCACCCTCGTTATCGCGGCCACCGACCACTCCGAACTGTGCCTCCATGTCCACGAGGTCTGCTACGTTCGTCTACGTCTCTTGCAACACTGACTCGACATCGGGGAGCCTGACAACGACGAGATCGAGCTCTTCCTCGTCCCCGGCACCGACGAGCGCCACCGGCCGATTCGCCCCATCCAGATCACCTACGACCTCGCCGTTTGCTCCTTTGCAGTCACTATGAGCCCACCTTCATTTCCCCTCTGCCCTGCTCATTGATTCGTGCTCTAACTACCCCCGCTGCCACAACCGTGATCTTGTCACCACCGGTCGTGTCGTTACCATGATCCAAGCTCGAACATGAAGAAAATGAGTGTGCCCTCGAGCTCGTACGCACCCGCAGATCATTCGGCCGCTCAAAGCCACTGCACTGCGTGTTCCCCTACTGCCGTTGCCGCAGTCAGCTGCCGCCCGAACCATCGGCACCCGGCCTCGCGCTTGCCCACAGCCGCCATCTGAAAGGATCGAGAAGAGGTGTCTAGAGGGGGGTGATTAGACACTAAGTGCCAAAAGTTGCAGTTTTTAATATTCTTAAGTTTAAGTGGAGTTTAAGCACAATTTTAACAAACACAATACATATCAAGCAAGCATGCAATGAGTATATGAGCAGCGGAAAGTAAAGCATGCAACTTGCAAGAATGTAAAGGGAAGGGTTTGTAGTATTCAAACGCAATTTGAGACACGGATGTTTTTGTCGTGGTTCCGATAGGTGGTGCTATCGTACATCCACGTTGATGGAGACTTCAACCCACGGAGGGTAACGGTTGTGCGAGTCCATAGAGGGCTCCACCCACGAAGGGTCCACGAAGAAGCAACCTTGTCTATTCCATCACGGCCGTCACCCACGAAGGACTTGCCTCACTAGCGGTAGATCTTCACGAAGTAGGCGATCTCCTTGCCCTTACAAACTCCTTGGTTCAACTCCACAATCTTGTCGGAGGCTCCCAAGTGACACCTAGCCAATCTAGGAGACACCACTCTCCAAGAAGTAACAAATGGTGTGTTGATGATGAACTCCTTTCTCTTGTGCTTCAAATGATAGTCTCCCCAACACTCAACTCTCTCTCACATGATTTGAATTTGGTGGAAAGAAGATTTGAGTGGAAAGCAACTTGGGGAAGGCCAGAGATCAAGATTCATATGGTTGGAATGGAATATCTTGACCTCAACACAAGTGTAGGTGGTTCTCTCTCAGAAAATCTGTATTGGAAGTGTAGGTATGTTCTGATGGCTCTCTCCATGAATGAAGAGTGGGTGGAGGGGTATATATAGCCTCCACACAAAATCTAACCGTTACACACAATTTGCCAAACTCGGTGGGACCGAATGGTTAAACTCAGTCGGACCGATTCAGCAAACCTAGTGACCGTTAGGATTTTCGGTGGGACTGAGATGCAACTCAGTAGGACCGATATGGTTAGGGTTAGGGCATAACTTAATCTCGGTGTGACTGATTACACAAACTCGGTGGGACTGATTTTGGTAATAAGATAACCAGAGAGTTGGTCAGGTAAACTCGGTGGGACCAATTCGCTCATCTCGGTGAGACCGAAATGTTACAAAAGGGAAACAGAGAGTTTACATTGCAATCTTGGTGGGACCGATCGCTCATCTCGGTAAGACCGAAACATTACGAAGGGAAACAGAGAGATTACAATCCCATCTCGGTGAGACCAAGATCCCTATCGGTGAGACCGATTTGCTAGCGTTTGTGGCAGTGGCTATGACATTTGAAACTCGTGGCGCCGGATAGATAGAATCGGTGGGGCCAAGTTTGACTTTTGGTTTAGGTCATATGTGGATGTGGGAAGGTAGTTGACGGTTTTGGAGCATATCACTAAGCACTTTGAGCAAGCAAGCTGAGGGAGTCCTGGGTTAGGGGGTGTTCGGATAGCCGGACTATACCTTCAGCCGGACTCCTGGACTATGAAGATACAAGATTGAAGACATTGTCCCGTGTCCGGAAGGGACTTTCCTTGGCGTGGAAGGCAAGCTTGGCGATACGGATATACAGATCTCCTACCATTGTAACCGACTTTGTGTAACCCTAACCCTCTCTGGTGTCTATATAAACCGGAGGGTTTTAGTCCGTAGGACAACATACACAACAACAATCATACCATAGGCTAGCTTCTAGGGTTTAGCCTCTCCGATCTCGTGGTAGATCTACTCTTGTACTACCCATATCATCAATATTAATCAAGCAGGACGTAGGGTTTTACCTCCATCGAGAGGGCCCGAACCTGGGTAAAACTTCGTGTCCCCTACCTCCTATTACCATCCGGCCTAGACGCACAGTTCGGGACCCCCTACCCGAGATCCGCCGGTTTTGACACCGACATTGCTGCTTTCATTGAGAGTTCCCCTATGTCATCGCCGTTAGGCTTGATGGCTCCTACGATCATCAATGGCGATGCAGTCCAGGGTGAGACCTTCCTCCCCGGACATATCTTCGTCTTCGACGGCTTCGCACTGCGGGCCAATTCACTTGGTCATCTGGAGTAGATCGAAAGCTATGCCCATGACCGTCAGGTCTGATTTGGAAGTTTAAACTACACGGCTGACATCCGCGGGGACTTGATCTTTGACGGATTCGAGCCACTGCCGAGCGCGCCGCACTGTCACGACGAGCATGATCTAGCTCTGCCGCTGAACAGTACCCTGGAGGCCGCACCCGCATCGGCTTCGACCCTTAATTCGGAGCCAACTGCGCCAATCGAGGATGCGTGGTTGGACGCCGCCTCGGGGGCTGCGACCCCAACAGCGATCGAGCCGAACACCAGCCCTGCACTCTATGAGACTCGTGACTCCAAGGAGCCGGACTCCTCTCCGGACTCCGAACCCTCCGCGCCCCTGCTGATCGAATCCGATTGGGCGCCGATCATGGAGTTTACTGCCGCGGACATCTTTCTACACTCGCCTTTCGGCAATATTCTGAAGACACTGAAGTCTCTCTCTTTATCAGGAGAGCCCTGGCCGGACTACGGTCAGCAAGGTTGGGGTACGGACGATGAAGAAATTCAAAGCCCACCCACCACCCACTTTGTAGCCACTGCCGATGATTTAACCGACATGCTCGACTTCGACTCCGAAGACATCAACGGTATGGACGCCGATGAAGGAGATGATGAAGAACCAGCGCCTACTAGGCCCTGGAAAGCCACCTCGTCATATGACATATACATGGTGGACACCCCAAAAGAAGGAGATGGCGATGGAACAATGGAGGATGACCCCTCCAAGAAACAGCCTAAGCAACAGCGTCAGCGGCGCCGCTCAAAATCCCGCCAAAACAAATGCGGTGATTCCAGCACGGGAGATAATAATACTCCGGAAAGTGTCGAAGAGAACCCCCTCCAACAAGATTTAGCATAGGAGGATGGAGAAACCAGCCCTCATGAGAGAGCGGCAGGCAGAGAGGTCGAGGACGATAATTATATGCCTCCCTCCGAAGACGAGGCAAGCCTCGACGACGACGAATTCGTCGTGCCAGAGGATCCCGTCGAGCAAGAGCGTTTTCAACGCAGGCTTATGGCCACGGCAAGATGCCTCAAGAAAAAACAGCAACATCTTAGAGCTAATCAAGATTTGCTAGTCGACAGATGGACTGAAGTCCTTGCGGCCGAAGAGCATAAACTCGAACACCCCTCCAAGAGCTACCCAAAGCGCAGGTTGCTACCCCGATTAGAGGAGGAAGCACTTGATGCGGCCGACCGGCCACCTCGTGGCCGCGACAGAGAGGCCTCTCGGCCCTCCACTCAAGCCGCACCCCGTACCAAGGCATGGGAATATGCGCCGGACTTACGAGATATGTTGGAGGACAAGGCAAGGCAAACAAGATCGATCTACGGATCGCGTGGGCGCCCCATGGCTCGAGACGGTAACCGTCACGCCGGACACAAATTCGGCAGGGCCGAACATAGTAGACAAAGCTCATTGGAGCTACGTCGTGATATAGCCCAGTACAGAGGCGCCGCACACCCACTATGCTTCACAAACGAAATAATGGATCATGAAATCCCCGAGGGTTTCAAACCCGTAAATATCGAATCATATGATGGCACAACGTATCCTGCGGTATGGATCGAGGATTATCTCCTTCATATCCACATGGCTCGCGGCGATGATTTCCACGCCATCAAATACCTCCCACTAAAGCTTAAAGGACCAGCCCGGCATTGGCTTAACAGCTTGCCAACAGGATCAATCAGTTGTTGGGAGGACCTAGAAGCCGCATTCCTCGACAATTTCCAGGGCACTTATGTGCGACCCCTAGATGCCGATGACCTAAGTCACGTAATTCAGCAGCCAGAGGAATTGGCCAGGCAATTCTGGACACGGTTCCTAACAAAGAAAAATCAAATAGTCGACTGTCCGGACGCTGAGGCCCTAGCAGCCTTCAAGCACAATATCCGTGACGAGTGGCTGGCCCGACACCTTGGACAGGAAAAGCCGAAGTCTATGGCAGCACTCACGACACTCATGACCCACGTTTGCGCGGGAGAAGACAACTGGCTTTCTTGTAGCAAAAATATGACCAAGAACCCTGGTAATTCAGATACCAGGGACAGTAGTGGCAGGTCGCGTCGCAACAAGCAGAAGCGCCGCATTAACAGCGACAATGCTGAGGATGCGGCAGTTAATGCCGGATTTAGAGGCTCTAAATCCGGTCAGCGGAAAAAGCCATTCAAAAGGAATCCTAGGGGCCGGTCCAGTTTGGACCGAATACTCGACCGCTTGTGCCAGATACATGGCACCCCCGAAAAGCCGGCCAATCACACCAACAGGGATTGTTGGGTGTTCAAGCAGGCAGGCAAGTTAGACGCCGAAAATGAAGACAAGGGGCTGCATAGCAATGACGACGAGGAGCCCCGGCCACCGAACAACAGTGGACAGAAGGGTTTTCCCCCACAAGTGCAGACGGTGAACATGATATACGCAACCCACGTCCCCAAAAGGGAGCGGAAGCGTGTGTTAAGGGACGTATACGCAGTAGAGCCAGTCGCCCCAAAGTTCAACCCATTGTCCTCCTTCCCGATCACCTTTGATCGAAGGGACCATCCCACTAGCATCCGTCATGGCGGATTCGCTGCATTGGTTCTAGACCCAATTATTGACGGATTTCATCTCACTAGAGTCCTTATGGACGGGGGCAGCAGCCTGAACCTGCTTTACCAGGATACAGTGCGGAAAATGGGCATAGATTCCTCGAGGATTAAGCCCACCAAAACGACCTTTAAAGGCGTAATACCAGGTGTAGAGGCCAACTGTACAGGCTCAGTCACACTTGAAGTGGTCTTCGGATCTCCGGATAATTTCCGAAGCGAGGAGTTAATCTTCGACATAGTCCCATTCCGCAGTGGCTATCACGCACTGCTCGGACGAACCGCATTCGCCATGTTCAATGCGGTACCGCACTACACATACCTTAAGCTCAAAATGCCAGGCCCTCGAGGAGTAATTACGGTCAATGGAAACACCAAACGCTCCCTTCGAACGGAGGAGCACACGTTGGCCCTTGCAGCGGAAGTACAAAGCAGCCTCTCCAGGCAGTTCTCCAGTCCGGCCATTAAACGATCGGACATCCTCAAGCGCGCCCGGAGTAACCTACAACAAGACCGCCTGGCACGATCCGAGCAGGCGTAGCAATGCGGCCCCAACCCCAGCCCTCACAAAAAGGCGACGCCAGTGCGCTTTGCGTACATAACTACGCTCTCAAAATACCATGGGCACTGGGGGAGGGGCACCATCACGGCACGCCCGAAACACGGCTTAAACTTCACCAGGGGCTGCCGATTTTTTAATTTTCTCTTAATTTCAGGACTCCACTCTTTGGAAGGCCTGTTCAGCAGTTCAATTGCCGCACAAACGATGCAAGAACCAGGGAAGCAGACAAGCCATGCCACATTACGGAACTACCAGGTGGTCTCTATCACGAGCAGTATACCTGTTTCGCATACCATTCCACAGCCTGCCCCTGGAACGGACATGTTAAAATAGTCCAACTTTTTGTTTATCGCATTATTTGTTTGTATCGTTCTGCTTTGATAGCAGCCCTTTTTTAATAAACAATGCATAGCTTTTGTCTATTTTTGCATTACTTTTTTACAAATATATGTTCCTTAACGACATGTTGCACCTGTACACTTTGGTACGGCCAAAATACGCCAGGGGCTTTAGTACCCCTCAATATGGTGTGAGAAGTCCGAACACTTTAACAAGTGCGGCACCCCGAACTTATAGCATTATATGCATCGGCTCTGAATCATGTCTTGGGTCAATAGTTGGGTTTGCCCAGCTCCTATGTGTTGGTGCCTTACGTTCCGCTATATCGGCTAAGGTAGCACTAGGAGAACCACTGCGATTGTGCCCCAGTTGAGCTGGGTCGAGCACCTCAGTGGAGAAAGCTAAAACTGACTGTCATGATGAGGCGAGAGCTGGTCGCTGTTCGAGAGGTTTTTCGAGTCCCTAAAGACTTATGCCGCTTAGAGCGAGGAGTCGGCTCTGTCCGGCCAAGGCGTAGATAGCGCCCCGAACTCGGTCTTCCGAATACCAGGGGCTTCGCCGAAATTTAAAATTATAGAATTCTATGGCTAAGTGAGAGTGTTCACGCATTATAGTCCGATTGCCTTGTTCGTTGGGCTGAGCGCCTCGTTCGAAGGACCCAAACATGGGGAAAAGAGCGCTCAGGTTTATCCCCGAACACCCCAGCACTAGCGGCACGGGGGCAGAAGCCGACGACTCGCCATCTCTCAGAATTGATAAACAGCCGCACAGAAGGTAATATTTTAAATTCCAATACCATTGCATAGCGCATATGAACAAGTTTTCAGCGCACAGGACAAAACGAGCAAGTTTCACTCAAAAGTTACATCCCTAGAACATTCATCCGCCACAAGGCAGGCACCCTTCAGAACATCCTTATAATAATTCTCGGGCTTGCGATGCTCTTTCCCCGGTGGTGGCCCGTCCTTCACAAGCTTCTCAGCATCCAGCTTGCCCCAGTGCACTTTAGCACGGGCAAGGGCCCTATGGGCACCTTCAATGCAGACGGAGCGCTTGATGACTTCGAGCCTTGGACAGGCCTCCACCAGCCGCCGCACCAGCCCGAAATAGCTCCCAGGCAGAGCCTCTCCAGGCCACAGCCAAACTAGGAGGCCCTTCATGGCCTGTTCGGCCGCCTTGTGGAGCTCGACCAGTTGTTTCAGCTGGTCGCTCAGGGGCACGGGGTGTCCGGCCTCAGCATACTGAGACCAGAACACCTTCTCTATAGAGCTGCCCTCCTCGGCTCGATAGAATGCGGCGGCATCGGACACACTCCGGGGAAGATCTGCGAATGCTCCTGGAGAGCTCCAGATTCGGGTAAGTAACAAGTAACTCACGTTTATGTGTTTGCTTTGCATAAAGAATGCCTTACCCGCCGCTATCTTCTTCACCTCATCCAACTCCTGGAGGGTCTTCTGGGATTCGGCCTTGGCAGACTTGGCATTTTCAATAGCCGCCGCGAGCTCGGATGCTCGCGTCTTTGAGTCAAGCTCCAAACTCTCATGTTTTTTCATGAGAACCTGGAGCTCTTGCCGCACCTTGCCAACCTGGGCCTCATACTTCTCCCGCTCGGTGCGCTCCGTGGCCGCCTTCTTCTCGGCCTCGAGCAACGCTTGCTTAAGGGTCGCCACCTCAGACGTGGCCCCTACAATAGCCACGATAATCCTATCATTTTTTGCAATTGCTCCTTTTTATATCTATTTAAACAAGGTATTTCTTACCTTCATTGTCCTTGAGCTGCTTCTTGGCACGCCCGAACTCTTGCTCGGACCGCTCGAGGTTCTGCTTTAGCATGTCCACTTCCGCAGTCAGTGCGGCGGACGCAAGCAGAGAAGCCTGCATACGCATATTGACTCCTTTTTGTTAGACTCCTGCGAATTTTATTTGATCCTCTATTCGGCTTTTCTTCCCGAACACCAAACAGAGCATCAGGGGCTACTGTCTATGCGGTAATATTATTCACACATTCTTTACTTACCTCAAGCCTGTTAAAAGGCTAGTACAAGCTTCAGTCAGTCCGCTCTTGGCGGACTGAACCTTCTGGACCACCGAACTCATAATGGTGCAGTGCTCCTCGTCGATGGAGGCGCCTTGGAGCGCCTCCAACATATTGTCTGGCGCCTCCGGTTGGATGGGGGTCACCGGCACGATGGGCTTGCTCCTCTTGGAAGGAGGTCCCCCGCCGGACTCTGGAACCTTTGAAGGTTCCGGAGCGGTGTCCGGCCTAGAGCCGGACTTGGAGCCCTGGGGGGTTTCATCCCCTTTACTCCTGGAGTCCGGGAGGTCGCCTTGCGGCGCCTCCAGGACCACCTCCTCCCGGCTTGGAACCTGTTGGGACCACACTTCCGTGTCGTCCGTAGGGCGGAGGAGGAAGCCGTCGGAAGCGAGTTCACATCCGACGAGTCCAGGGAGCCGCTCGACGACGCGTCGAGCCGGTCTTTGGGTGGGCTGCATAAGCATATTCGACATAAGGGAAAGCTGCGCAATAAATGAATACTATGAATTACTCTGGTATTCGGATACTTACGATTTTGCCAGGGGCTTGGCCCTGGGCGGCCACTCCTCTCCGCCGTTGTCGGCGTCGGTGGAGTAGTCCGGAGGAAGGGTTTTCCCCTTCTTGGACCCTCCGGCCTCCCCAGAGAGGGCGGCCTTCCTTTTCTTCTCTCCTCCCGCTGGATGGGGAGAGGTCTCTTCTTATTCCTCCTCGTCTCCACGGTAGGAATGCGCCTCGGAACCGTCGGATGATGGATCCGACACCTCCTGGCGCCGGGCACTCTTTCGAGTCCCTGTGGCCTTTTTCGCGGCCTTCTTCTCCGGCACCACATAGGGTGCCGGAACCAGCAGCTTCGCCAAGCGAGCGTCCGCTAGGCCTTCGGGCAAAGGAGCCGGACAGTTCATCTGTCCGGACGTCACCTGCCAATCCTGTCAAAGGTAAGTGTCGGTGTCAAAACCGGCGGATCTCGGGTAGGGGGTCCCGAACTGTGCGTCTAGGCCGGATGGTAACAGGAGGCAGGGAACACTTTGTTTTACCCAGGTTCGGGCCCTCTCGATGGAGGTAATACCCTACTCCTGCTTGATTAATATTGATGATATGGGTAGTACAAGAGTAGATCTACCACGAGATCAAGGAGGCTAAACCCTAGAAGCTAGCCTATGGTATGATTGTTGTGTATGGAGTTGATTGCCTACGGACTACAACCCTCCGGTTTATATATACACCGGATAGGGTTAGGGTTACATAAAGTCGGTTACAATGGCAGGAGATCTTGAATATCCGCATCGCCAAGCTTGACTTCCACGCCAAGGAAAGTCCCATCCGGACACGGGACGAAGTCTTCAATCTTGTATCTTCATAGTCCAGGAGTCCGGCTGAAGGTATAGTCCGGCTACCCGAACACCCCCTAATCCAGGACTCCCTCAGTAGCCCCTGAACCAGGCTTCAATGACGACGAGTCCGGCGCGCAAATTGTCTTCGGCATTGCAAGGCGGGTTCCTCCTCCAAGTCCTTCGTAGAAGATTGTAAACACCAAGAGTAGTGCCCGGCTCTGCAAAATAAGTTTCCACATATTGCCATAGAGAGAATAATATTGACACAAATCAAATTTGCCGACGTATTCCGCAGTGCGTCATCACACTACGACCAAGTCCTTTACTCAAATCATTTTTACTTTTCCACCTCAGCATGTTTTGCGAGGCGGTTTCCTTGGCACGTCTTGTCAAGGCAAAGATCGTGTGCCCCCCTTTTACGGGATTCTCATCAATACAGACGTGGGTAACCCAATCGTGCCCATTAGCATGTTTTCTCGATTAAAGGCGAGCCCCAAACGGTTACGGGGAGGGCTCCTGGTATCCAATCTCTTATAAAGAGGCCAAGGCCTTACTCCTTTTTCCAATCTCAAACGAGTTCGCCCGTCGCCTCGAGTTCCAACACCCTAGGATCCCAATTCCAGGCGCTTCGGACCTTCGACAATGTCCGGTTCCGACCTTCGAGGCTAATGGATGCCCTCTTCCGTCACGGAGGAGGACGTGCTAAAGTTGAGAGAGGCTAAGTTCTTGACCGCCGAAATTCCGCATAGGTTGCCTGCTCAAAGGCAAGCTATTCCCAGTCCCCAGCCCGGTGAGAGCGTAGTGTTCATATCTCACTTCCTTCGGGGGTTAGGCTTCCCGATGGATCCCTTCGTGAGGGGGCTGCTGTTTTAAAACGGGCTGGAATTTCATGACTTAGCCCCGGAGTCCATCCTCCACATTTCCTCATTCATCGTTGTGTGTGAAGCATTCCTCCGTGTTACTCCTCACTTCGGATTATGGCTCAAGACTTTTGGATTGGAGCCGAAGATGATCGAGGGACGGCACGCAGAGTGCGGAGGCGCTGTCATAAGTAAGAATGCTGATGCTCCATGGCCCGAGGGCTCCTTTCAAGAGGAGCTCGGCTTGTGGCAACGAGAATGGTTCTATATCACCGCTCCCAGGAGCGCCAAGTGGGCGGCGCCTCCTGCCTTTCGCTCGGGTCCCCCATCACGGCTAGCGTCATGGGTCAACAAAGGATTAGATTGGGGTTTGCCCAAAGACGTGCCCCTGTTACAGGGCCGAATTAAGGATCTCTTGGAAGGAGACCTCAGTTTGGTCAAGGTGACGCAGGTCATGCTGATTCGCCGAATATTGCCCGGCAAACGTCGCCCCTTCGCCTGTGGGAGTTTAATCCGGAGGGACCGCGAGTTCTCCAGAATTTTATGGGTGCAACACCCGCGGAGATGTATAGAATGTTCTTTGGATCACAAGAGATGTGTCCGGATTTAACCGAAGACGCAGGCCTAAGCTGCAATCGCCCGGATACTCAAGTAAGCAACCCTGTGCCCGGACCTTCTATCCGTATAATTGTCATAAACTTGCCCCTAAAAGAGCCGTCCTTTTAAACAGGAGTGGATAGCGAAGGCAAAGCTGATCAGGTGTCCGGCTCCCCTTCCTGAAACCAGGTCGGATCCCGTGCTAGTCAGGATGCTGGAGATAATGCCTTTGGAGGGGGAGGACAAGGAAGCTATGGCCTCCTCGAAGGAGGCTGCCCCGAAGGGAGGAACCGACAACTCCTCTCCTAAGGGGAAGAAGAGAGCCGCCTCTGACGACCCGGAAACCATGGCCTCGAAACGGGGGAGAAAATCCCTGTCAGAGGGTCTGACGCCGGAGAGTTCCTCGGCCGAACTACGCCCTCAAGGGGATCAGCCCTCCAGCGAGCCGTAAGTAGAGAGAGGTTTTCATTTTGAGGGATGATAGAAATCCTTGATTTATATCTGAGATGATTAACCGAAATTTTACCTTGTAGCTCGGACCTCAGCCCTTCTCAGCAGAGCTCGTCTTCAGGGGATCTTCTTCCGGAGATGATGGAGAGCGGGACGCCTCCCCCTGCTGTACCGCCTAGTGAGGCGGGCGACCCTGAGGTGTCGTCGCGGAGGGTTTCTCTGAATCCGGCAGGGGTGGAAGATAGCTATGTGGGCTCCCAAGGCTCTCCGCGTCCGGCCTTCGAAAGAGGCCATAGGACTAGTCCGGCACCGTTTGGTGCTCGGCCGGAGGAGCTGAAGATTCTGCTGGGGCGAGCTTCTATCTTAGAGGAGCACCGTGCATTGATGGGCACGGTGATTGAAAGGATTTCATCCGCAAAAAGCGGATTGCATGAGGCCGTCAAAAGTTTACTGACGGGTTTTGAGGTTCGTTAGATAATGTACACTTTTGTCAGTTGCGCATAAGTAAGATGCGCCCTGCATAGATAGTAGCCCCTGAGAGTCTACGCATTGTCAAGAAATGACGGCATGCAGAGGATCATAATCCCAGGTCTAAGATGTCGCCTTTGAATGTAGGTGGCGAGGTGTCCGGAGTCAAGCCGAATTGATGATGTGGCCGAACTAAAGCGGCAACTGGACGTGGCAGACGCCGACATCGCGCTTGTCAACAAGTGGCTTGATGAGGATCAAGGTATGTAATTCTTCTGGCGGCATCATGTAAGAGGAGCTTCATGTCAGTGTCTTACAATGTGTATGCTTGACGCAGATGGTACGGACGCCGTGGAGAATCTTAGGGCAGAACTTGCCTGAGCTAAGGAGCAAGCCAGAAAAAGTGATGCGGCTGCCGAGAAGGCCCTTGAAGAGCTGAAAGCCGAACAGGCTGCTCACTGCCGAAGCAAAGAAGAAATGGCCGAGATGGCCGAGAAGTTAAAGAGCGCTGCAGACCATTGCAAACTTCTTGAGAAAGAAGACCGGGCGAGACAGACAGACTTAGAGAAGGCCGTTGCCGATGCCAAGGATGCTCGCTCTGCGATGAAAGCTGCAAGGGAGGAGCTGCGTCAGGCCGAACAGATTGCGGCTGGAAAGCCCTTTATGCTGCGGAGGAAGTTTTGTGATCCGAAGTTTGCTCCGTTGGACCAGATGTGGAGCGTGGAGGATACCTATCTGGATTTGGCAGCGAGTGCTGCTGATGCGACCGAACACTTTCGAGATCAGAAAGATCACGAAGTGGAAAAGCTTTTCTGGTCACAGTTTCACAATCCAGAGCGTCCACTGGCAGTAGATGATCGTTTGGCTCAATGGGTCGAATTGAATAGGTTGTCTGGACTCGCCATGAAGTACGTCATGGGTCACCTATGGCCGGGGAGATCGGAGCCGAAGAGTTACTTCAGCTTGGTGCAGCAATTCCTTGACGTGGTGTCGCGTATAAATGCAATGAAGAGGTCAGGATGCATAGAGGGCGCTAGGATGGCTCTTGCCCGTGTTAAGACATACTGGGCAGAGATGGAGACCACCATTGTTGCGTCCCGAGATTCGGACAAAAGCCGAGTATCCTCCGAGCACTATTTTCAGGAAGTTCTTGAAGGCGCTCGTATAATAGAGACGCAGTGCTTGAAAGATGCTATGTTGTGATAGCATATGTAATTATAAAGTAATATTTTGATAAACTGTAGTGGCCCTTTTTATACTTGTGCCTCCAAGTATTGGGAACACCTCCTATGCGGCCATTTTAAGAGATATATTATATATATATATATATATATATATATATATATATATATATATAATCTGAAAGATAGCAGTCGTTGGCTTCAGCCCCCACGCACATAGTGCGGGGGGTGCTCGCAGAAGACGCATTTTCACACTTAACCCAACGTCTTGGTCCTACAAAGGAGGTGATAGCGCAGCGGGCCAGGCAACCGGACTATAATGCTTTAACACTTTCACTTAGCCATAGGTGTTTGACAATGAGACTCTTTAGGTAGCTCCTTGGTGGCAACTGCGCTCGTCCGAATTTGGGGCGCGTGTGTGCCTGACCGGGAAGCGGCCCTTTGTTAAAGCGGAGGAATCCGATAGATTCCGATAAGTCATCGAGTGGCTGAACAGTCTCACGCTACATCATGACAGTCAGTTTCCGGCTTTCTCTACTGAGGTGCTCGCCCGGCCAAACCGGGGGCACAATCGTAGTAGTTCTCCTGGTGCTACCTTAGCCGATAGAGCGGAACGTAAGGTAGCCGAACTCAGGAGCCGGGCAACCCAACATTTGACCAAAGACATGATTCGGAGCTGATGCATATAATGCCAAAACTCGCGACGCCGAACACTCCCTAAAGTGTTCGGTCTTTCTGAGTGCGGGCAAAACGACACTCTTTATTAAAAAACCCTAGTGTCCAGGTACGTGCAAAAATTCTGACGTGGCCACATGCCAAGACACCAGCCTCCTCCTTGGTTATATGAGAAAGAAAAAACCAGGGGATGTGTAGCAACAAGAGACCGTAAAAAAGGTTTACGCAGGGTCTTAATCTAAAAAGAATCCTTTAGGACGGGTCCCTACTGCACGTCTGCGCCTGTGTCTCCGTTGTGCCGTATCCTGGACGGGCGCCGCACGACATTCATCTGTAAAAGAGAGGAACTGAGTTGAAAATGGGTCGTGCCGAAAAAAGTTTAAAATAAACAAAGTATAAAGTAAGATATATTATTGTCTCTTATTGTATATGAGTGGAGCCCCTAGTGCGGGGGTATATGGCTTCTAGGCCTGCATCAATGATGATTTTGCACCGAACTCGTCTATCCGCGTTCGTGGTCTTTAATGACCTATTTCGAAGTTTTCTGGCCGGTGAGGCTGTTTTGCGGTGGGGCTGTCAAAGCGGCCGCACAGTCCTCCGCTTGGGGAGGCGCACTTTAGTGCTTCCCCTTCAAAGAGATGATGCCTCGTGGACCGGGCATCTTAAGCGTAAGAGATGCATAATGCGGTATTGCGTTAAAGCAAGCGAAAGCTTCGCATCCCAGTAGTGCTTGATAGCGACTTGAGAACGGGACGATATGGAAGGTCAGCTTTTCACGGCAGAGGTTATCGGCCGAGCCGAATATGACTTCGAGCCGGAGAAAACCCATACAATGGGTGTCCGGACCAGGTATTACCCCTTGAAAGGAGGTTTTGCTGCGGCGGATTCTTGCTGGGTTTATCCCCATGTGCTGGATTGTATCCTGATATATCAGGTTTAGTCCATTGTTGCCGTCCATAAGGACATTTGAAAACTAGAGTTCGCTAATTATTGGATCGAGTATCAAGGCAGTCTAGCCTACATTCTTGATATTCCTAGAATAATCCAGCTGATCGAAGATGATTGGTTTTGAGAACCAGTAGCGGGACCCTTTGGGGATGGGCCGTGTGGTGCGTACCTTTACGGGCACCGCACGTTTTGTTATGTGAAGTAAGTTCACTGTTTTTACTTCTTGTGGGAAGCTCTTTTGTTTCCTGGTGCTCTGCTTTTGGGGTTCGTCCTCGTCTTCGCTTGGTGTGTCGAGCCCCTTGCGTTCAGCATTTAGTCTGCCGGATTGTTTGAAAACCCAACAGTCTCTGTGGGTATGGTTAGCAGGCTTCCCGGGAGTACTGTGTATCTGACATATCCTGTCCAGGATTTTATTTAGGTTGGATGGATCGTCCCTGCTATCCTGGGGGGCGATTTTTCCTGTTTTTGTCGTGAGCCTTTGAATCCGGCATTGACTGCCGTGCTCTTTGGACTTTCGTCCTTAGTCCAGCGATGGTCCTTGTTGCATCACGGTTTTCTATTTCCATCCCTAGTTTTGGATGTACTTGGGTCGCTGGGGCTGCACCTTGCCAACCAGCTGTCCTCCCCTGCACAAAAGCGGGTCATGAGGCTTGTTAGTGCGGCCATTGTTCTTGGCTTTTCTTGGCCGAGGTGTCTGGCGAGCCATTCATCTCGGACGTTATGCCTGAAAGCTGCTAAGGCTTTGGCATCCGGACAGTCGACTATCTGATTCTTTTTAGTGAGGAATCTATTCCAGAACTGCCGAGCTGATTCTCCGGGTTGTTGAGTTATGTGACTAAGATCGTCTGCATCCGGAGGGCGGACATAGGTCCCTTGAAAGTTTGCTCAGAAAGCATCCTCGAGCTCTTCCCAGCTTCCAATTGTGTTTTCGGGAAGACTTTTAAGCCAATGCTGGGCTGGCCCTTTAAGCTTAAGGGGTAGATATTTTATGGCATGGAGATCATCTCCTCTAGCCATGTGTATGTGGAGGATATAATCCTTGATCCAGACTCTAGGGTCTGTTGTTCCATCATATGCCTCTATGTTTACGGGTTTGAATCCCTCTGGGAATTCATGGTCTAGGACCTCATCGGTGAAACATAGGGGGTGTGCGGCGCCCCTGTATTTGGGTATGCTGGATTCTGATGATGGCTTCATAGCGTTGCTTACGAGAGCTTGCTTTCTTGGCCCATAAATGGACCTGACTGGGCCATGATGCGAATCCTTAAGTGGGTCGCATGCCGATTTAGGTGCGGCGCCGCTTGCCGCTTTATGGGGTCGTCTATCCGACCGTGTGGCTTTTTCATTTTTTGAATGCGAGGGCTCTAGGGCCTCTTCGTTGAATTCAGGCAGTAGCTTTCTTTTCGGATAGCTTTTAGTGCGGCCACTGTCGCCGTACTTATCTGTGGTATTGATTACTTTGCTCCATCTAATCCGGAGTGCGTCTTCCGCTGTTTTTAGCTTCCGCTTCTGCTTCTTTAGGTCCATGCAGTTGCAACGAGCTTCTCGTGGAGATTCTTCTGCTCCACAGGTTTATTCGGCATGAGGTCGTCCGGAATGCCGTTTTCGCCGGGGGAGGGATGTTCGGTTTCTCTATCCGTGTTGCCCTATTCGGACGGTTGCTCTAAGGCCTGCTCGTCGTCTATCGGCTCTTCCTGCTCTATGGCTGGGTTTTTGTCGAGGCGGGGCTTGGGTCGGCGTTTACGCTGACGCTTTGATTGCTTTTCGGGGGGTCGATCTCCCGTCCCATCCCCTTTTTCCTCGTTGTCGCTTCCTTTAGGGGTATCCACCATGTATACATCATGAGATGAGGTGGCTGTCCAATGCCGTATGGGCGTTGGTTCGTCGGTATCTCCTACATCGTCATCCATGCTGTCGATGTCTCCGGAGTCGAAGTTGAGCACGTCGTTTAAATTGTCAACAGTGGCTACCAAGTGGGTGGTGGGTGGGCTTTGAATTTCTTCATCGTTCATATCCCATCTTCGCTGACAGTAGTTCGGCCAGGGCTCTTCTGATAAGGAGAGAGACTTGAGAGAGTTCAGGATATCGCCACAGGGCGAATGCTGAAAGATGTCTGCGGCGGTGAACTCCATTATCGGCGCCCAATCGGATTCGATTGGCAGGGGCGCAGGGGTTTCGGAGTCCGGGGAGGAGTCCGGATCCTCGGAGTCACGGGCCATGCGGAGTGCGGGGCTGGAGTTCGGCTCGATCGCCTCTGAGATCGCAGCCCCTAAGGCAGCGTCTAACCGCTGATCCTTGATCGGCGCGGTATGCTCCGAATCAATGGTCGAAACCGATGCGTATGCGGCCTCCAAGGCGCTGTTCGGCGGCAGAGCTATATCATGCCCATCGAGACAGCGCGGCGCGCTTGGCTGTGGCTCGAATCCGTCGAAGATCAAGTCCCCGTGGATGTCGGCCGTGTAGTTTGGGCTTCCAAACCTGACCTGATGGCCAGGGGCATAGCTTTCGATCTGCTCCAGGTGGCCGAGTGAATTGGCCTGTAGAGTGAAGCCGCCGAAGACGAAGATTCATCCAGGGAGCAGAGTCTCACCCTGGACCGTATTGTTGTTGATGATCAAAGGAGCCATCGGGCCTAAAGGTGACGACAGAGAGGAACTCTCAATGAAAGCACTAATGTCGGTGTCAAAACCGGCGGATCTCGGGTAGGGGGTCTCGAACTGTGCGTCTAGGCCGGATGGTAATAGGAGGCAGGGAACACTTTGTTTTACCCAGGTTCGGGCCCTCTCGATGGAGGTAATACCCTACTCCTGCTTGATTAATATTGATGATATGGGTAGTACAAGAGTAGATCTACCACGAGATCAAGGAGGCTAAACCCTAGAAGCTAGCCTATGGTATGATTGTTGTGTATGGAGTTGATTGCCTACGGACTACAACCCTCCGGTTTATATAGACACCGGATAGGGTTAGGGTTACATAAA
>NC_041380.1:471477890-471493979 GCF_002162155.2 Triticum dicoccoides | reverse complement strand
ATAAACTCGGTTATAATGGTAGGAGATCTTGAATATCCGCATCGCCAAGCTTGCCTACCATATCCGGTGTCTATATAAACCGGAGGTGCTCGCACTAAAAACCCTACAAGCTTGGCGATGCGGATATTCAAGATCTCCTACCATTGTAACCGACTTTATGTAACCCTAACCCTATCCGGTGTCTATATAAACCGGAGGGTTGTAGTCCGTAGGCAATCAACTCCATACACAACAATCATACCATAGGCTAGATTCTAGGGTTTAGCCTCTCCGATTTCGTGGTAGATCTACTCTTGTACTACCCATATCATCAATATTAATCAAGTAGGACATAGGGTTTTACCTCCATCGAGAGGGCCCGAACCTGGGTAAAACTTCGTGTCCCCTGCCTCCTGTTACCATCCGGCCTAGAGGCACAGTTTGGGACCCCCTACCCGAGATCCGCCGGTTTTGACACCGACACAAGCCATTAAGCAACACCTCATCCCCTCTTGATAGTATTAGCTTTTCCTATAGACTCAATGTGATCTTGGATCACTAAAATAGAAAATGTAGAGTCTTGATCTTGAAGCTTGAGCCAATCCTTTGTCCTTAGCATCTTGAAAGGGTTCCACATCCTCTAGTCCATGCCACTCCATTGTTGAACTTATCTGAAACATACTAGGTAAAAGTGTTAGTCCAACAAGAGATATGTTGACATTAATTGCCAAAACCACCCAGGGAGCACTTGTGCTTTCAATCTCCCCCTTTTTGGTAATTGATGACAACATACATCAAAGCTTTAGATAAAGACATAGAGAATAGCAAGTAATGCTTTGGAAAGACATGTAACATGCATAGGCTCCCCCTACATGTATGCAATCATGTGAATATTGAATATAGGAGCATGTGAATGCGTAAACATGACAGAGTAAGCAATGTGTTACATGTATCTTGGCTATATGCATCAGAGCACATGATGTGAATGTGAGAAATGTACCTTCATGCTCATGAGTCCTTCTTGCAAATAGTATGTACATCAGCAAGAACTTCTCATTCACATGACTGTGATGCATATACTTACCTTGTGGTCTTGAGTTGGCTTAGGATGGGATGAACCTGCGCAAACAAGGTTAAATAACACAGATACACCTACTGACCAGAGCAAGCAAGAGAAACCACAAGAGAACCAAGACTGGGATGACATGTAGAGTGAGTACTAAGTACCACATTGGATATAGACATGTCCCCAAAGGTAAAGATATGCAATAAAATCAGAGATTTCATTCCCTTAGATGTCTTGCTCCCCCTGAATCTGCATGGGATATTGGGAGAAGATAGGGAACAGAAAATCAGAGCAACAAAAAATAAACAACAAAGCTTGAGCTAAAGCAAGCAACCAAACATGTCTTTCCCCTCTTAAAGACATGTGACATCTCTCCTCTTGAACACCAAGCATCTGGGGTCTTTGATGATATTACTGTCTCCTAGTTGAGAAACTCTCTCCCCTTGAGTATTCTCTCTTTCTCCCCCTATAGGAAGGATTAAGCTTTGATGTGATCTCTCTCTCTCCCCCTTTGACATCAATTTCCAAGAAGGGCTCTTCTGGACATGTGATACAAATGGGTTGGTCCTCGAGTCACAGAGAAAAGCAGCATGTCTAATACGATGCTGGTAGAGGACAAGAATCATTGAGTGGAGCTGGAGCAAACAGAAATCAGGAATAAGTGGCAAGTTGGTTTTCCTATGATGGAATCGGTGACTCCGAGTTGTGTGCTTCGGTTGCACCGAAAGATTTCGGTTGGGCCGAAGAGAACAAACCGGTGTGACCGAGTTCATTAGAGTGAAACCACTTGTCACCTCAGCTCACTGGACAAGTAAGATCTCACAAGGATATGCAAGGAATTTACTGAAAGATTTGCAATGAATTGGATGCAGACTATGCAAAACAAAAAGGAAAGAAAAGAAACTAAAAGTTCTAGATGAAGTTTGAAAGGGGAAACAAATATGCAAATGCAAAAGCACGGAGAAACACTAGAGAACTTCATCTAGAAATGGTCGGTGACAGAGTAACCTATGTTAGAGTATGTTGACTTAGGAGTCAAGTGAGAGCACTTGATCATAGGTCATACTCATCGTTTAAGCTCAAAATGGGGTTACCATTTTTCGTTTAAGCCTTTTGATGTATTCACATGTTGTCGAGTTGCTTTGACTCATGACTTGGAGTAAAGCTTCTCTAAGATGGAATAACATACCTTGGGTGGTGGTGTTGATCTTGCTCATGTAGTTGAACTTGTTTGGGTTGCTCAAGGTTGATGTAGTTCATCAAGGGTTGGGAGCACCACTTGGAGTTTGAGTTCATCTACCTACATGGGTTAGTTTTGCAAGGAAGAGCACTTGTGTATCCAAAATGACAATCATGAGACTCAACATAGAATTTGCCAAAGGATATGTTTGAATGGTTTCGTGCTTCCTTGTCTTCAACCACCATTGTGTAGAGACTTGGTGATGTAGAGATTGCTGAAGATGTGAGTGAGTTGCAATCTCATAGATTTAGATTCAACCAAGTACCTACATGGGTTAGATAACATGCAAGGCACAAATATATCCAACACATATGAATAGCATCATAAGAGAAATATCGAGGATTAGTCATAGGCTCATGCCCCGCATGTATCAAATGGAGTTCCTACTCCAAGTTTGAAGCATCAATGATGTTCAATTCACCTCTCAACCTGCAAAACACTTTCTCATCAATTGGTTTAGTGAATATATCCGCCAATTGCTTATTGGTGCGAACATGCTTAAGGTTAATGTCCCCTTTTGCAACACGATCTCGAATGAAATGATGACGAACTTCAATATGCTTAGTTCGAGAATGTTGCACAGGATTGTGAGCAATCTTAATAGCACTTTCATTGTCACATAGAAATGGAACATGTTTCACATATATCCCATAATCTTTAAGAGTTTGGGTCATCCAAAGTAATTGAGCACAACATGAACCAGCGGCAATGTATTCCGCTTCGGCGGTGGATAAGGATACCGAGTTTTGTTTCTTGGAAGACCAAGACACAAGAGATCTACCAAGGAATTGACAAGTACCCGAAGTGGATTTTCTATCAACCTTGTCTCCGGCATAGTCCGAATCGGAGTAGCTAACAAGATCAAAAGAGGACCTCTTAGGATACCAAATGCCAAAATTTGGTGTATGGATTAGGTATCTCACCATCCTTTTCACAGCCTTAAGATGACATTCTTTAGGAGCAGCTTGATATCGTGCACACATGCACACACTTAGCATAATATCGGGACGAGAGGCACATAGATATAACAATGAACCAATCATAGAGCGATAAACCTTTTGATCAATCGGTTCAGCATCTTTGGTCAAATAAAGATGTCCACTAGTAGGCATGGGTGTAGTCATACCTTTGCATTCTTGCATATTGAACTTCTTGAATAAGTCCTGGGTGTACTTCGTTTGAGAGACAAAGGTACCTTCCTTAGTTTGCTTGATTTGCAAACCGAGAAAGAATTTGAGTTCACTCATCATAGACATCTCAAACTTCTCCGACATTAGCTTTCGAAACTTCTCACTAAAATGAGGGTTAGTTGAACCAAATATGATATCATCAACATAAATTTGGCACACAAATAGTTCTCCATTAACCCTTTTAGTGAAAAGAGTAGAATCAATTTTACCAATTTCAAATCCTTTTTCAATAAGGAACTTGGTCAAGCATTTATACCATGCTCTAGGAGCTTGTTTAAGACCATAAATGGCTTTGTGAAGTTTGTAAACATGATTAGGTTTCTTAGGATTCACGAAGTCGGGAGGTTGCTTAACATAAACTTCTTCCTCAATTTTGCCATTTAGAAAAGCACTTTTAATGTCCATTTGGTACAAGGTGATATCATGGTGATTAGCATAAGCAAGTAAGATGCGAATGGACTCAAGTCTAGCAACGGGAGCATATGTCTCACCATAGTCCATACCTTCAACTTGTGTGTAGCCTTGGGCGACGAGACGTGCTTTGTTGCGAACCACTTATCCATCTTCATCTTGCTTGTTGCGAAACACCCATTTGGTACCAATGATGTTGTGGTTGTTATCGGGCTTCTCGACCAATGTCCACACTTGATTTCTCTCAAAGTTGTGTAGCTCTTCATGCATAGCGTTTATCCAGTCCGGATCCTCCAATGCTTCTTCAACCTTCATAGGTTCAATGCTAGAGATGAATGAGTAATTTTCACAAAAGTTAGCTAAACGAGTTTTAGAGCGAGTGATTCTCCCGGTTTGGATATCATTGTAGATTTGCTCGACGGGATGATCCTTAGCAATTCTTGCTCGAACTCGTGAAAGCTTTTGCTTGGGTCAGGGTGGAACATCCTCTCCATCTTGTTCTTCTTCTTGGCCTTCTTTATTGTTGACATTGTCGTTCTCTTGTCGTGGTGGAGAAGGAGGTTGTTGATGTTCATCTTGGTGCGCTTCCTCGTTTTCTTCATTTTGGCGTGTCCCACTTGTGGATGCTTCCATATCAACTCTTGGTTCACCTTGTCGTGAGGTAGAAGCTTCCACTTGGACGGACGAGGTACTCTCCTTCACTTCCGTTGGACGAATCTTGCCAATGGACAAGTCTTGAATTGCCTCCGAAGGGTCTTTGTCTCCTACATCAATTGGCAATTGCTCTACTTGCGAGCCGTTAGATTCATCAAACTTCACATCTACCGTCTCTTCAACCTTTCAGGTAAAATTGTTGTAGACACGGTAAGTGTGAGAGTTTGAGCCATAACCAAGTAGGAAACCTTCATGAGATTTAGGAGCAAATTTAGAACGATGATGCTTATCAAGAATGTAGCACTTTGAGCCGAATACTCGAAAGTATCCAACTTGGGGTTTGTTACCGGTGAGGAGCTCGTATGCCGTCTTGCCGAGTAGCTTGTGAAGATACAAGCGATTTGTTGCATGACAAACTGTCTCAACCGCTTCCGCACAAAAGTGCTTTGGCGTTTTGTACTCATCAAGCATCGTTCTTGCCATCTCGATAAGAGTCCGGTTCTTCCTTTCAACAATTCCATTTTGTTGAGGTGTGTACGTAGCCGAGAACTCGTGTGAAATCCCTTCTTCGCCAAGAAAGGTGTCCACATTTGCGTTCTTGAACTTCGTTCCGTTGTCGCTCCGAACCTTCTTGATCTTCACGTCAAACTGATTTTGGGCCTTCCTAGTGAAGTTTTTGAAGATCTTTTGGACCTGCAATTTGTCATCAAGAAAGAACACCCACGTAAATCTTGAAAAATCATCAACTATGACTAGACCAAATGAGTTACCACTGAGACTCTTGTAGGCATTTGTACCAAAGAGATCCATGTGAAGTAGCTCGAGTGGTCTTCTTGTGGTCATGATGTTCTTCGCGCGGTGACTTCCTCCAACTTGTTTCCCTGCTTGACAAGCACTACAAAGTCTATCCTTGTCAATACGACATCTTTTATTCCAAGGATATGATCACCTTTAATAAGCTTATCAAGATTTTGCATACCAACATGACCTAGTCTTCTATGCCACAACCAGCCTTTAGAAGATTTGGTAATTAAGCAAGTTCTAGGTTGAGCCTTTTTAGTGAAATCAACAATGTAAAGATCTCCTCTACGTATACCGGTAAAGACCATTTTATGATTCTCTCTATGAAACACTTGGCAATCTACTTCAATGAATAGGACACTGAAACTGAAATCCGCAAGTCTAGATACTAAAAGTAAGTTGTAGCCAAGAGATTCAACGAGCATGACATTTTGTATGGAGCTATCATGTGAGATGGCCACCTTACCAAGACCAACCACCTTACCCTTTGAATTATCACCAAAAGTGACATATTTTCGAGGGCCGTCGTTTTCAGCAAGCTCACGGAACATATCTGTATCTCCGGTCATATGATCAGTACATCCACTATCAAGGACCCATTCCTTTCCTCCAGCCATGTAGCCGCGAAAATTTGCCATAAGACCAAAGTGTCTCATCGCATCATCGAGATCATAGTCACTATCATCATCATCATCATCATCCTCATCCGAGTATTCATGTTCAACATCATCTTGTGATTGATCAATTCCTAGAGAGGGCAATTCATTAGATAAATGATCATTTCTATAGTTATCTTTATGAATTCTAATAGCTCTGGAAATGATATTGCTAATGATTCCAACATCTCCTTTGGCACTCATAAGATTAGTAAGCTCAAATGAGCAGTCACCAAATTTGGGATCATTGGAACTCATCTTAATCAAAGCAATAGACTTATGGAAGATTTCATCTAGATATTTCAAGGAGTAATTAGGAAAGAGTTCCTCAAGAAATTTCCATATGGTGTAGGCACACTTAAGAGTCGGCAAACATCCAATCAAGTTTCTAGGCAAGCCTCTAGTGATAAGATTAACAGTTCTAAGATTGCGAATCATGTCAATATCTTCATCTAGGGTAGGGTGCAAAGGATCAACATGAGGTGCACAAGGGCTAGTAATGTACTTGTTCAAATGATATTCATTGAAAATCTCAAGAATTTCATTTTTCCACTCATGAAAATACTCTCCATCAAGAATAGGCACTTTATGTCTAAGACTCCCCATGTAGCGACCCGACCCGAATGGATCAAGTCTCTGTGCTTAAGTGTCATCCCTGGATCGGTATGCTGACACATACAGTACTCGAGGATTTATAATAGAGGTAAATCACATGTATAAACATAAATACTATTACCTCAATCCAAATAGCGGAAGTAACAAGGTTGTGGATTCCCATCAACACCAACGACAAAGTCGAGTGTAGAAATCGTAACCCTAACGTATCACTTACTCGTCGTAAGATTCCTGCAACATGAGACATTGCAGCCACAAAGGGTCAGTACATTGAATGTACTGGCAAATTCACACCATAGAGAGAAATGATGAACAATGGCTATCACTACATGCATATATGGCTGGTGGAAAAGCTCTATGGTTATAAGGTTTTTGCGAAAAGCCAATTTTTCCCTACTACAAAGGAATAAATTTTATTTAACTATCATGGTGGTTGTTAAACATTGAGAATGGTTGACAGCATTTTCAATCCCAATTAAGCATCATCATTAAACAAAACCCAACAAAATTAAATTTTAGAGTAACATGTTGAGATTCACATGATAATCCAGGTACTAGATACTCAAGATGTCCATAACCGGGGACACGACTAATCATGATTAGTTTATACACTCTGCAGAGGTTTGCGCACTTTTCCCCACAAGACTCGATCGCCTCCGTTTGGTTTCTCGCACTACATGGTGTTTGAGAAGATGGATGACCGAGACATAGTCTTTCAGAAGCGCTAGCACCTTATGATGGATAGACCGTTACACCTACTTTCCCCTACATCTGCTAGTCTACCCCGTAAGAGTTCGCACGACTTAATCAACTATGCTAGAGCCCATAATAGCTTGTGGCTGCACACGGAAGTTTGTAGTATGAAAAATCTCATGATCCCTTTGAGCCTGGGTGGCGGTCCACAAAAAAATAGGCAATCCTGGTCTACCCAGGTTCCTAGACACGCAATCCTAGAATACCCAGGTACCTCAATCCACCCAGATGTGTGTTTAAGTTGCCACCTTAAGTAAACCATTAATTAACAATCTCACATCTGTCATGAATACTCTCAAAACCCAATCCACGTCTACGAGCATAGCATGGCACTATAAGCATAACGTAACAGTAACTCCCAAGGTTTGAATGCAGGGCAATAGGTTCCTACCTCATCAACTACTTCCCAACACCCACATGTTATCAATCCTACTCATGCAATGTTTGAGGGTGAAACTAATGCATAAAACTGGGTATGGAAGGGGATATGATCAAAGTGTGAACTTGCCTGCAATGTTGATGAAG
This sequence comes from Triticum dicoccoides, assembly GCF_002162155.2. Classification (NCBI taxonomy): domain Eukaryota; kingdom Viridiplantae; phylum Streptophyta; class Magnoliopsida; order Poales; family Poaceae; genus Triticum; species Triticum dicoccoides. The sequence continues at coordinate 471,486,089 of NC_041380.1, read as the reverse complement.
ATGATTCGCACTCATAACTCTTGATAGTTCTACTCGTCACACTCCGGTCAATCTATCGTAAGCAAGCAATAGTAACCACACATAAGCAATCACTCAAAAGATCAGAAAGAACGAAGAAGACGATTCGGAAAACATCAAAACCAAGCAAATAACTCTTGCAACATAAAACAATTTCTAACAGTACCAAAATTATGTGAATTTGGCCTTATCAGAAAGTTTAGGTCAAGTGCTTCGATTTGCAAAAAGAATCAACTCAAACGGAGCTACGAAACTCAAGTTATGATCAAACGAAGTTTGAATTCAAATCTGATCTAATTCAAATTTTAAACTTTTCAAAAACATGTTTGAGTTCGATTACTGGATAGAGGAGATCATAACGAAGATGTGGGCATTGGTTTCGTTGGATTTGGATAAACGAGTAGAAAGATGTGGTTGTTTGAAACAGAGGGACTAATATGTAAATAAAATCATCACGGATAGGTCCCTGGCCGAAATTAAAATAAAAAGAAAATCCTATCGAACGAATGTTCGCTACAGAAGCATATGCAATGAAAACTGTTCGCTAAGGATTCTAAACAGAGAACGTCCGCTAAATAATAATAACTAAAATAAATGTTTTTTTAAAAAAAAACCGATCTAGATCGAACCGATCGGAGGCGGTTTTTACCATGGTTTTCGGCGGTTAATCGGCGGGCGAAGTCCGGCGAGGTTCGGTGCGGCGGCGGCGAAATCCAGCGGGACGGGGCAGCGGCTCCGGCGAGTGGTGCGGCGTTAGGGCGACGGACTGCGGAGGCGCGGGCGGCACGGGGCGACGGCGGCGAGCGCAAGCGGCGACGACGCGATTCAGGTGGCAGCGGCGGCAGAAAGTGCGGCGGCGGCGCGAGGTGAGGGGCGGCGCGGCGAGGGAGGGAGAGGGGCCCGGGGCCCGCGCTATTTAAGGGGGAGGGGAGGAGGTGGCGTGGAGGAGGGGTCAAGCGAGGAGGACGCGGACTCCGGCGGCAGCGCTCCCGTGCGGGAGTCGGTCTCCCGCGAGAGATCGGGGACGAGGCGACGGCGAGCTGGGCTGGGCCGCGGCCTGGCAGGAGCTGGGTCGGCCCAGTCGGGGAATTTTTTTTAAAGATTTTTTTTCCAGACAAACAAAACAAATAAAAACAAACAGAAATAAAAAATTATATAGGCATATAATATACCAAAATTTGCAGAAAAAGATTTTCTACAACATGGACATTTTTAATATGCCAAATAAAATCCTCACAAAATCAGATAAATCAAAGAGTGCTACTGGTCTATTAAAATTCAACAAAAATCATTCTAAAAATACCAAAATGATTGCAAATTAATTTTTCTCCAATTTTCTAATGTAGGGAATCATGTTACCCTATTTTCCATATATTTTATTTTTGCAGAAAAATAATTTGAATAAAACTAAAATAAATCCAAATTGAAAATTAATTCCAAAAGGACTTTGAAATTGATCCTTTGAAACTCCCAACTCCTATTTCATATAATTTGAAGAAGTCATTTTATCTTCGCTCGTGAAAATCATTGAGTTGCATAAAGTTTCAAAATTGGAAATATTCTCAAATGAAATTCAAATATTTTCAACACCCCTTGTCATTTAAATAAATGGAAGAAGTCATGTCATCTTCTCTCCAGGGTTTCGTGGTGAAAAGAATTTGAATTCCCGGAGATCATAAATGCAAAATGAAAGTTTGGGAAAGTCCTTTTATTCCCTCTCATTTAACTTTCAAAAAGTTTCGAATTTCACTCAATCAATCACACAACAATCAAACAATCAATTAATCAATCTATTTATTATAACATTCCAAAATTTAGAATTTTGGGATGTTACAAACCTACCACCCTTAAAAGGAATCTCGTCCTCGAGATTCGGAGAGGCTAGAAAGAAATAGGTTAGGTCCGGGGTCTCTTCAAAATTTCATCAATCGTCTCCGGGGTCTGGGGTGCTACCACCCTTAGAAGCATGGTTACGGTTCCGTCAAAACTCATATACTTCATCCATATTGTTAACAGTGTCGATCTTCTCAGATCGTCAGGATAATTCCTTATCTGGGCTCTTTTGGTAGTGGCATAACCTTTACCACAATTCTTCTGTCTTTCATCTAGGTAAGGTTCTTCCGAGACTGGGTCTTCTTAGCTGACGGGTCTGGCGGCAATACTAAACAACTATCGATATCTCATGGTGGTCAACCTTTTATGGTTTCTCCTGCAGGAAATGGCTCTAGGTTGAACCTCACCGTATAACCTACGGTTGGGAACAACTGCCGTGTACAAGGGAAAAATACTTATACCATTCTTAGTTTAAACAGGGTTTTGATCATCGTCTCTTTACTATAGGTAAGTCACTCAGATTTACCATCCCACATAGCAAGGCGAATAATAAGAGTAAGTCGGTATGGTGATCAATCCATCCCGCACCCAAATCATTACATTGTATACGGTTTAGCATTGTTGAGGAAATCGTTAACTGGTAATTGCTCGGTTGGCTGGCGAGTAGGGGATTAATAGGCTAATCGGCAAGTTAATCGGCCATTTAATCAATTAATCGGACAATTTATCAGTTTACCGGCTACTCGGTGACCCTATGAGTAGGGATTAATCGGCAAGTTAACTGGTTAATCGGATGAATTCTTGAACAGGGCGGTTTAGCGAATCTCGCATTCTAACACTCGCTCATCCTCACAAGCATTGCAGAATTTCTCTTGTCCATGAACTGCGTTCGGAATAATCCATTGATTCTGCAAGCCAAACAAACATCTATCATTCCTTCACAGCTCTCAGGTTTTGCGTTACTCCTATAAAATCGTCTGTCGCTAAACGTCGTATCTTCCTCCGGGGTTTTTCCTTCAGCAAAAATGTGCTTGCTTCTTGGCAGGTCCTGGGGCCTGTGGGTTATGGCCCATCTCATCACTTGTAGTCCTTGAACTTATCATCGGGCAACTGATCATTATTCCAACTTCCAACTTCCTAGTATTATTAAATCCATCCAATTGTATTGTCTTCCTTCCTTCTATTGGCACCAAACTAGGACATGATTACTCAGACTCATCATGGAATTTCCCTTGATCCATATTTCCAACATCATACCTCCTTTATATCCAATAGTAATTCATCTCTTCATCCTCGTGGGATATCCCTCATACCGAGATAAAAACTTATACTTGTGGAGTCCATATTCCACTTCGTGGAACATCATTATCCTTTCCAGGGTCAAGCGTCCTTACAAGAGAATATTGGCCATCTCTGCATGGCACTTCTTCAACTGGGAAACGTGTAACACATCATGAACTCCTGACAGTCCTTCGGATGACTCCAACTTGTTGGCCACTTCTCCCATACGCTCCAAAACTCGGTATGGTCCTATAAATCTCGGGGCTAACTTTCCCTTAACTCCAAATCGTTTAACTCCTCGCAGAGGGGGCACACGAAGACATGCTCTGTCTCCAATTTCATAGACTACCTCCTTGCGTTTTTGAGTCTGTATAACTCTTCTGTCTAGACTGAGCTACCTTCAGTCTATCTCGAATCAACATAACATTCTCTTCTGACTCCTTGATCACAGTTGGTCCAAACAACTGACGGTCTCCAACTTCATCCCACATACTCTTGGGGTATCACACATATCGAGACAAAACTCGTATTCATTTTGTCCGAAATCCACTTAGTGGAGTATCCTTATCTTTTCCAGGGGTCAAGGGTTCTTACAGGGTACTACCACCTTAAAATGCACAAATCTTCCATAGACCATATTTCTCATATCCTCAGAAATGGTCAAAATCCTTCTTCATAGAGTAACAACTCATAAAATCCATATTAGTACCAATGATGCTAACTTTATTCATTCTCATATGATTACAATCTCTCGCTTTTCCATTACATGTCTCAACTCAACACCTCAATATAAAAGAAAATGTTCTCACTTCTACTACTCCATTTCTTTTGTTGCAAACTCAACTATCTAGCAAAAGTTTCCTTCTCCTTGGGGCATTCTCTGGCAAAGTGCCCTGCTCCATTACAACTAAACATATTACTTCTGACAAGTATCGAGGTTTCCTTTTTGGGGCAACTGTTGAGGTAGTGCCCTGACTCCTTGCACCTATAACAGGTGATATGACTCAGGTTCCTCCTGGGCTCCAATCGGTTTCTCTTCCTGGACTTTTCCATTCCAATCAGGGCTTCTATTTCCTGTGGGTCATATTGTACTTCCTCTGTCGGAATTCTACTAGATCCCCATTCAAACAATTTTGGGAGATGTGTCCTTCTTCTCCACATGAATAGCAAGACTTAGTGCAGGGTTTACTCGGGTCTTCTTTAGGTGTGTCCTCCATCTCTTCCTTCATCACAGCTTCTTCTAAAATTTCCATGAGGGCTCCTTTCATTACTTCTTTCTTCTGCTAGATGGTTCTTTGTACCATGGGGTAAATGTGACACTGAGCAGGATAGTGGGTAGTCCCTTCACACAAGAAACAAGTAATCTGCCTAGTTGGTCATTCTTCAACTGGGTGACTTCCTTCACAATTAGGGCATTCATCCTTGTGTTCTTTATGGGTGTGTCCTATTTCTCCACAAATCTTGCATGCACAAGGTTTCTTCATATCCTTTCCATAAGGCTTCAACTTCTGGGACACAAGCCGAGACTTTGGCAGAGTCAACGTAAATTCTTTCCAAGTGGTTACTCCTTGCCATCCATTGATGGTTTGGTACATCCTCCACCAAGTAGCAGCACCTCTTTCAAAGCACTGAAGAGCATGTTGGGTCATATCCTTTCAGACTATAGGGTTATTCTTCATGTGATCCTCCATGTTCTGAATCTATTGGTCCGTCTCCAATTGACTCATCGGTCCAGAAAATATAAGCTCATCTTCATTCATCCTCTATTGGGTCCATGGGTTTGGGGTGAGATAAGAGAGATAGATAGGGATACACACAATACAAACAAAAGTTTTGAAAAGACAGATTTTATTTGTGGCTGTCGGGAAAAACATCAAACAAATGACAGCTCACAAACATCGCATCTAACGTAGGTATATAACAGGGGTTTGGTCTTCTAAAGGTCAATAAATCTTCAATGTCTCCAAACACTTCAAGCCTTGTTCATGCCTCCAATGGCTTCTTCCGATCATGCTTGTCTTTCTCAAGTTCTTTTGCCAGATCAACTCTGTTGACGCGAAGTCTCTCGTGACGTCCTTTAATATTCTAGAGTTGTGTTCCAAACTTCTGGTTTCAACATCCTTCGTATGAACCATGGTCCTACTGTCCTTCAGTTCCTGACGAATCTCCGGTATCTCGAGGTTTTTCTCCTCCAGCTTGGCTACTTCAGCTTCTTGGACCTGAGTTCTTCACGAAATGCTTCCTTGTCAAAATATGGCTTCCTGCGGGTCCGTCTTAAAATTCCTGATGTAATTCTCCAGCTCCTGGTGATACACCAGCTAAGGTTAAAACTGCATCCTTTGCTGATAGATGCTCCATCAGCCTTCTACGATCCAATCCTTTCGAAGAAATGCATGCTTAGCTCAGCTCGGTGACCATAGTATCAGTGGCGATGACATCACGGATAACCGTGTTTCCGCCCTTGTCATTGCCATGAGCTATCTTCCATAGTTGATATCTCCTGCCTTAGGGTTTTCTTGACAAAACTTTGATGTTTTTAACTCTCCATGCTCGGTATTTCTCTGATACACCTTGATCTCAAGTATTGACGGCTTCCTTAGTGTGCCAAGTTCCATAAGGGGTGCCTTCCTAGGTCATACAAATCTGGAAAATTCTACAGGGCCTTCAGATTCCCCTAGTCTTCGGAGTCTTCAACCGTTGTAGTTTCCATCATTATAATATATGGTAAAATCCTCTTCATTCTGATGTGGTCTTAGTGGTCCCATATCTTGTACTTCTTGGAGTGGTCTCATCATCCAAATTTTCGAGTGGTCAAAAAATGAAAAGGGGTATGGTCTCACTAAAAGGGTATATTTGAATAAGCTCAAAAGAGAAGAGAGGTAAAAGATCCTTTTGAAAAGAAAGTTGTAGAGAAAAATCTTTCCTATGGGCTTGCCAGTTTCTAGGGGTCACGTCCTATAGTCAACATGTGCTCTGATACCATCTTGTAGCGACCTGACCCGAATGGATCAAGTCTCTTTGCTTAAGTGTCATCCCTGGATCGGTATGCTGACACACACAGTACTCGAGGATTTATAACAGAGGTAAATCACATGTATAAGTAACGTAAATACTATTACCTCAATCCAAATAGCGGAAGTAACAAGGTTGTGGATTCCCATCAACACCAACGGCAAAGTTGAGTGTAGAAATCATAACCCTAACGTATCACTTACTCGTCGTAAGATTCCTGCAACATGAGACGTTGCAGCCACAAAGGGTCAGTACATTGAATGTACTGGCAAATTCACACCATAGAGAGAAATGATGAACAATGGCTATCACTACATGCATATATGGCTGGTGGAAAAGCTCTATGGTTATAAGGTTTTTGCGAAAAGCCAATTTTTTCCTACTACAAAGGAATAAATTTTATTTAACTATCATGGTGGTTGTTAAACATTGAGAATGGTTGACAGCATTCTCAATCCCAATTAAGCATCATCATTAAACAAAACCCAACAAAATTAAATTTTAGAGTAACATGTTGAGATTCACATGATAATCCAGGTACTAGAAACTCAAGATGTCCATAACCAGGGACACGGCTAATCATGATTAGTTTATACACTCTGCAGAGGTTTGCGCACTTTTTCCCACAAGACTCGATCGCCTCCGTTTGGTTTCTCGCACTACATGGTGTTTGAGAAGACGGATGACCGAGACATAGTCTTTCAGAAGTGCTAGCACCTTACGATGGATAGACCGTTACACCTACTTTCCCCTACATCTGCTAGTCTACCCTGTAAGAGTTCGCACGACTTTAATCAACTATGCTAGAGCCCATAATAGCTTGTGGCTGCACACGGAAGTTTGTAGTATGAAAAATCTCATGATCCCTTTGAGCCTGGGTGGCGGTCCACAAAAAACAGGCAATCCTGGTCTACCTAGGTTCCTAGACACGCAATCCTGGAATACCCAGGTACCTCAATCCACCCAGATGAGTGTTTAAGTTGCCACCTTAAGTAAACCATTAATTAACAATCTCACATCTGTCATGAATACTCTCAAAACCCAATCCACGTCTACGAGCATAGCATGGCACTATAAGCATAACGTAATAGTAACTTCCAAGGTTTGAATGCAGGGCAATAGGTTCCTACCTCATCAACTACTTCCCAATACCCGCATGTTATCAATCCTACTCATGCAATGTTTGAGGGTGAAACTAATGCATAAAACTGGGTATCAAAGGGGATATGATCAAAGTGTGAACTTGCCTGCAATGTTGATGAAGATGATTCGCACTCATAACTCTTCGTAGTTCTACTCGTCACACTCCGATCAATCTATCATAAGCAAGCAATAGTAACCACACATAAGCAATCACTCAAAAGATCAGAAAGAACGAAGAAGCCGACTCGGAAAACATCAAAACCAAGCAAATAACTCTTGCAACATAAAACAGTTTCTAACAGTACCAAAATTATGTGAATTTGGCCTTATCAGAAAGTTTAGGTCAAGAGCTTCGATTTGCAAAAAGAATCAACTCAAACGAAGCTATGAAACACAAGTTATGGTCAAACGAAGTTTGAATTCAAATCTGATCTAATTCAAATTTTAAACTTTTCAAAAACATGTTTGAGTTTGATTACTGGATAGAGGAGATCATAACGAAGACGTGGGCGTTGGTTTCGTTGGATTTGGATAAACGAGCAGAAAGATGTGGTTGTTTGAAATAGAGGGACTAATTTGTAAATAAAATCATCACGGATAGGTCCCTAGCCGAAATTAAAATAAAAAGAAAATCCTATCGAACGAATGTTCGCTACAGAAGCATATGCAACGAAAACCGTTCGCTAAGGATTCTAAATAGAGAACGTCCGCTAAATAATAATAATTAAAATAAATGGTTTTCTTAAAAAAACCGATCTAGATCGAACCGATCGGAGGCGGTTTTTACCACGGTTTTTGGCGGTTAAGCGGCGGGCGAAGTCCGGCGAGGTTCGGCGCGGCGGCGGCGAAATCCAGCGGGACGGGGCGGCAGCTCCGGCGAGCGGTGCGGCGTCGGGGCGACGGACTGCGGCG
>NC_041380.1:471262828-471477415 GCF_002162155.2 Triticum dicoccoides | reverse complement strand
GGGGCGACGGCGGCGAGCGCAAGCGGCGACAGCGCGATTCATGCGGCAGCGGCGACAGAAAGTGCGGCGGCGGTGCGGCGAGGGAGGGAGAGGGGCCCGGGGCCCGCGCTATTTAAGGGGGGGGGAGGATGTGGCGTGGAGGAGGGGTCAAGCGAGGAGGACGTGGAGTCCGGCCGGACTCCGGCGGCGGCGCTCCCGTGCGGGAGTCGGTCTCCCGCGGGAGATCGGGGACGGGGCGACGGCGAGCTGGGCTGGGCCGCGGCCTGGCAGGAGCTGGGCTGGCCCAGTCGGGGAAAAGTTTTTTTAAAGATTTTTTTCCAGACAAACAAAACAAATAAAAACAAACAGAAATAAAAAAATTATATAGGCATATAATATACCAAAATTTGCAGAAAAAGATTTTCTACAACATGGACATTTTTAATATGCCAAATAAAATCCTCACAAAATCAGATAAATCAAAGAGTGCTACTGGTCTATTAAAATCCAACAAAAATCATTCTAAAAATACCAAAATGATTTCAAAATAATTTTTCTCCAATTTTCTAATGTAGGGAATCATGTTACCCTATTTTCCATATATTTTATTTTTGGAGAAAAATAATTTGAATAAAACTCAAATAAATCCAAATTGAAATTAATGCCAAAAGGACTTTGAAATTGATCCTTTGAAACTCCCAACTCATATTTCATATAATTTGAAGAAGTCATTTTATCTTCGCTCGTGAAAATCATTGAGTTGCATAAAGTTTCAGAATTGGAAATATTCTCAAATGAAATTCAAATATTTTCAACACCCCTTGTCATTTAAATAATTGAAAGAAGTCATGTCATCTTCTCTCCAGGGTTTCGTGGTGAAAAGAATTTGAATTCCCGGAGATCATAAATGCAAAATGGAAGTTTGGGAAAGTCCTTTTGTTCCCTCTCATTTAACTATCAAAAAGTTTCGAATTTCACTCAATCAATCACACAACAATCAAACAATCAATCAATCTATCTATTTATTATAACATTCCAAAATTTAGAATTTTGGGATGTTACACCCCAAAGTAGACACATCCATCTCCCTCCAGTGGTGTTTAAACCAAGGCAATGGAGACCAATGCTCTAATACCAATTGAAAGGATCGAGAAGAGGTGTCTAGAGGGGGGTGATTAGACACTAAGTGCCAAAAGTTGCAGTTTTTAATATTCTTAAGTTTAAGTGGAGTTTAAGCACAAGTTTAACAAACACAATACATATCAAGCAAGCATGCAATGAGTATATGAGCAGCGGAAAGTAAAGCATGCAACTTGCAAGAATGTAAAGGGAAGGGTTTGGAGTATTCAAACGCAATTTGAGACACAGATGTTTTTGTCGTGGTTCCGATAGGTGGTACTATCGTACATCCACGTTGATGGAGACTTCAACCCACGGAGGGTAACGGTTGCGCGAGTCCACGGAGGTCTCCAACCACAAAGGGTCCACGAAGAAGCAACCTTGTCTATTCCATCACGCCCGTCGCCCACGAAGGACTTGCCTCACTAGCGGTAGATCTTCACAAAGTAGGCGATCTCCTTGCCCTTACAAACTCCTTGGTTCAACTCCACAATCTTGTCGGAGGCTCCCAAGTGACACCTAGCCAATCTAGGAGACACCACTCTCCAAGAAGTAACAAATGGTGTGTTGATGATGAACTCCTTGCTCTTGTGCTTCAAATGATAGTCTCCCCAACACTCAACTCTCTCTCACATGATTTGGATTTGGTGGAAAGAAGATTTGAGTGGAAAGCAACGTGGGGAAGGCTAGAGATCAAGATTCATATGGTTGGAATGGAATATCTTGACCTCAACACAAGTGTAGGTGGTTCTCTCTCAGAAAATGTGTATTGGAAGTGTAGGTATGTTCTGATGGCTCTCTCCATGAATGAAGAGTGGGTGGAGGGGTATATATAGCCTCCACACAAAATCTAACCGTTACACACAATTTGCCAAACTCGGTGGGACCGAATGGTTAAACTCGGTCGGACCGATTCAGCAAACCTAGTGACCGTTAGGATTTTCGATGGGACTGAGATGCAACTCGGTAGGACCGATATGGTTAGGGTTAGGGCATAACGTAATCTCAGTGTGACCGATTACACAAACTTGGTGGGACCGATTTTGGTAATAAGCTAACCAGAGAGTTGGTCAGGTAAACTCGGTGGGACCGATTCGCTCATCTCGGTGAGACCGAAATGTTACAAAAGGGAAACAGAGAGTTTACATTGCAATCTCGGTGGGACCGATCGCTCATCTCGGTAAGACCGAAACGTTACGAAGGGAAACAGAGAGATTACAATCTCATCTCGGTGAGACCGAGATCCCTATCGGTGAGACCGATTTGCTAGGGTTTGTGGCAGTGGCCATGACATTTGAAACTCGGTGGTGCTGGATAGATAGAATCGGTGGGGCCGAGTTTGACTTTTGGTTTAGGTCATATGTGGATGTGGGAAGGTAGTTGACGGTTTTGGAGCATATCACTAAGCACTTTGAGCAAGCAAGCCATTAAGCAACACCTCATCCCCTCTTGATAGTATTGGCTTTTCCTATAGACTCAATGTGATCTTGGATCACTAAAATAGAAAATGTAGAGTCTTGAACTTCAAGCTTAAGCCAATCCTCTGTCCTTAGCATCTTGAAAGGGTTCCACATCCTCTAGTCCATGCCACTCCATTGTTGAACTTATCTGAAACATACTAGGTAAAAGTGTTAGTCGAACAAGAGATATGTTGACATTAATTACGAAAACCACCCAGGGAGCACTTGTGCTTTCACCATCGCTGCTCCTACCACTGATCAAGCCCGCTAGGCCACGGAAGCACCACGCCGCCCGTGCCTACTGTCGCCCGAGGGCGCGCCCGGCTCCCCTCGTCCCTGCCCGTGGCCGCCTTGGCCGAAGCCAGACGCCGCTTCCCCTCTACCCCTTCACCCCGACCGCTGGCCGCGCTAGCCTTGCCCGCTCGACCTTGTGAGCTGCTTCCCCGTCGCTGCCCTGGCTCCGCCGCGCCCCGCCTCTTCCCAGCTGCGCCCGATGCTGCGTGCATCCCCTCCACCCAGCTATGGTGCCCCGCTGGCTGCTCTTGCCCCCTCGCTCGCTTGCCTTCTGCCGCTGCTGATACGTCTCTAATGTATCTATACTTTTTGATTGTTCCATGCTATTATATTATCAACTTTGGATGTTTATGGTCTTTATTATGCACTTTTATATTATTTTTGGGACTAACCTATTAACCCAGAGCCTAGTGCCAGTTTCTGTTTTTTCCTTGTTTTAGAATATCGTAGAAAAGGAAAATCAAACCGAGTTCAATTGACCTGAAACTTCACGGAACTTATTTTTGGATCAAAGGAAGCCCAGAAGACTTGGAGTGCACGTCAGGGGATCAACGAGGAAGCCACGAGGCAGGGGTCGCGCCCACCCCCCTGGGCGCGCCCTCCACCATCATGGGCCCCTCGTGGGCCCGTTGTGGCCCCCCTGATGCACTTCTTCCTCCTATATATCTCCATATACCCTAAAACGGTCGGGGAGCACAATAGATCGGGAGTTCCGTCGCCAGAAGCCTCCGTAGGCACTGAAAACCAATCTAGACCCGTTCTAGCACCCTGCCGGAGGGTGAAATCCCTCTCCGGTGGCCATCTTCATCATCCCGGTGCTCTCCATGACGTGGAGGGAATAGTTCTCCCTCGGGGCTGAGGGTATGTACCAGTAGCTATGTGTTTGATCTCTCTCTCTCTCTCGTGTTCTTGAGGTGATACGATCTTGATGCATCGCGAGCTTTGCTATTATAGTTGGATCTTATGATGTTTTCTCCCCCTTCTACTCTCTTTGTAATGGATTGAGTTTCCCCTTTGAAGTTATCTTATCGGATTGAGTCTTTAAAGATTTGAGAACACTTGATGTATGTCTTGCCGTGCGTATCTGTGGTGACAATGGGATATCACGTGATTCACTTGATGTATGTTTTGGTGATCAACTTGCGGGTTCCACCCATGAACCTATGCATAGGGGTTGGCACACGTTTTCGTCGTGATTCTCCGGTAGAAACTTTGGGGCACTCTTTGAGGTTCTATGTGTTGGTTGAATAGATGAATCTGAGATTGTATGATGCATATCGTATAATCATACCCACGGATACTTGAGGTGACATTGGAGTATCTAGGTGACATTACGGTTTTGGTTGATTTGTGTCTTAAGGTGTTATTCTAGTACGAACTCTAGGGTTGTTTGTGACACTTATAGGAATAGCCCAACGGATTGATTGGAAAGAATAACTTTGAGGTGGTTTCGTACCCTACCATAATCTCTTCGTTTGCTCTCCGCTATTAGTGACTTTGGAGTGACTCTTTGTTGCATGTTGAGGGATAGTTATGTGATCCAATTATGTTATTATTGTTGAGAGAACTTGCACTAGTGAAAGTATGAACCCTAGGCCTTGTTTCCTATCATTGCAATACCGTTTACGCTCACTTTTATCATTAGTTACCTTGCTGTTTTTATATTTTCATATTACAAAAACCATTATCTACTATCCATATACCACTTGTGTCATCATCTCTTCGCCGAACTAGTGCACCTATACAATTTACCATTGTATTGGGTGTGTTGGGGACACAAGAGACTCTTTGTTATTTGGTTGCAGGGTTGCTTGAGAGAGACCATCTTCATCCTACGCCTCCTACGGATTGATAAACCTTAGGTCATCCACTTGAGGGAAATTTGCTACTGTCCTACAAACCTCTGCACTTGGAGGCCCAACAACATCTACAAGAAGAAGGTTGTGTAGTAGACATCAGCTGCTAGCACCGCATGTGCTCGCCTCCGCCTCCCGCTACTGCCACGCCGCCCCATCTCCACCGTTGCTCGTCGTTGCCTACCTGCCGCCGGCCCCGCCTGATTGGCCTCGCTCGGCCGCCTGGCCGCGCGCCCGCGTCCGGGGCCAGCCCCGCACGACTCGCTGTTCGGGGGATGCCCCACGCCCACAGCGCCCGAAACCCGCGTGCCAGCGCCCGTTAACCTCCCCTAGCCTATGACATATGGGCCCCACGCCCTGAAAAACAAAAAATATATTTCAAAAGAAATTGTCAATAAATAAACAAATAGTGAATTAATTAAATATAATTAAAATAACTAAACCTAATTAAGCTAACCAACTAATTAGACTAACTAAATTTGTTAATTAGGATAACAGTCAATGACTGATGGGACCCACACGTCAGCCTGACCAGTCAATGGTCAGTGTTGACCGCTGATGACATGCTGACGTCATGATGATGCAATAAACGTTTCGAATTAAATTAACATGATAATTCCAAAAGTGATTTAAAACTTTGAAAATTAATATAAAATAATTCGTAACTCGGATGAAAATACTTTATACATGAAAGTTGCTCAGAACGACGAGACGGATCCGAATATGTAGTCTGTTTGTTTGACACACATCCCTAGCATAGCGAACATACAACCTTCCCCCTTTGGTTTGACTATTTGAAAATGCCAAACACCGGGAATACTTTCCTGGATGTTTCCCCCCTTTTTCGGTATCACCTAGTACCGCGTTAGGGCACACCTAGCACCGTGTATTGCCCTGTTATGCTTTGTGATGCTTTCATTGCTGTATTATTTATTGTGTTCCCCCTTCATTACTTCGTTTCGGTAGACCCCGAGACCGCTGCCGTTACCCCCATGATCGACTACATCGACGACGACCCCTCCTTGCCAGAGCAACCAGGCAAGCCCCCCCCCCCTTGATCAACCCGATATCGCCTATTCCTTCTCTCTACTGCTTGCATTAGAGTAGTGTAGCATGTTACTGCTTTCGGTTAATCCTATTCTGCTGCATAGCTTGTCATTATTGCTACAGTTGTTACCCTTAACTGCAATCCTAAATGCTTAGTATATGATGCTAGTTTTCCATCAGTGGCCCTACATTCTTGTCCGTCTGCCATGCTATACTACTGGGTCGTGATCACTCGAGAGGTGATCACGGGTATATACTTACATACATATTATATGATACATGTGGTGACTAAAGTCGGGTCGGCTCGTAGAGTACCCGCAAGTGATTCCAATGTGGGGGCTAAAAGGACAGGTGGTTCCATTAAGGTAGTGGTGGGCCTGGGTTCCCGACGGCCCCCGACTCTTACTTTGTGGCAGAGCGACAAGGCAGGTTGAGATCACCTAGGTGAGAGGTGGGTCTGGCCCCTGGTCGGCGTTCGCGGTTACATCAATTAACACGCTTAATGAGATCTTGGTATTTGATCTGAGTCTGGCTACGAGCCTATCCGCACTAACCAACTACGTGGGAACAGTTATGGGCACTCGACGTCATGGTATCAGCCGAAGCCTTCTTGACGTCAGCGACTGAGCGGCGCACGCTGGATTGGACTGGAACGCCTGCTCTTGTATTAGGGAGGCTAGGTCTGCTTCCGGCCGCCCACGCAACATGCAGGTATGCAATGGGCGATAGGCATATACCCCTGCGCCCTTAGGATTTAGACCGGCGTGCTGACCTCTCTGTTGTACCTAGGTGGGGCTGCGGCATGTTAATCTTTCGGGGTCGGGCATGACCCAGGAAAGTGTGTCCGGCCAGAGGGATCGAGCGTGTTGGGTAATGTGGTGCACCCCTGCAGGGAAGTTTATCTATTCGAATAGCCGTGTCCCTCGGTAAAAGGATGACCCGGAGTTGTACCTTGACCTTATGACAACTAGAACTGGATACTTAATAAAACACACCCTTTCAAGTGCCAGATACAACCCAGTGATCGCTCTCTCACAGGGCGACGAGGAGAGGATCGTCGGGTAGGATTATGCTATGCGACGATACTTGGTTAACTTACCAGCTACTCTCTTTTACATGCTTCAAGATGGAGGCTGTCAGAAACAAGTCTTCGATAGGACTAGCTATCCCCCTCTTATTCTGGCATTATGTAGTTCAGTCCACATATACTATCCTTTTCGTTGATACCAATGCATACGTAGTGTAGGTCCTTGCTTGCGAGTACTTTGGATGAGTACTCACGGTTGCTTTGTTCCCTCTTTTCCCACTTTCCATTCTTCTCGGTTGTCGCAACCAGATGGTGGAGCCCAGGAGCCAGACGCCACCTTCGATGACTCCTACTACACCGAGGGTGCCTACTACTACGTATAGGTCGTCGCCGACGACCAGGAGTAGTTTAGGAGGATCCCAGGCAGGAGGCCTGCGCCTCTTTCGATCTGTATCCCAGTTTGTGCTAGCCATCTTACGGCACCTTGTTTAACTTTATGTCTGTACTCAGATATTATTGCTTCCGCTGACTCGCCTATGATTGAGCACTTGTATTTGAGCCTTCGAGGGCCCTGGCTTGTATTATGATGCTTGTATGATTAATTTTATTTTTAGAGTTGTGTTGTGATATCTTCCCATGAGTCCCTGATCTTGATCGTACACGTTTGCGTGTACAATTAGTGTATGGTTGAATCGGGGGCGTCACAAGTTGGTATCAGAGCCGACTGCCTATAGGAATCCCCCTTCCACACTCATTGGTCATAGTCGAGTCTAGACATTGCAAAACTTTTACTAACATGGTTGTGTGGCTTACGGGCCCAGGTAGCCATTGGGTGGCATTAGGATTCTTTACTCCTCGATCTATACTCTGGGACTCTGATCTCTCTACTATTCAGGTTAAATGAATTTTCTAACTCTGACATTAGGATCTCGTGATCGCATCCAACCGGAGAACCCCTTATTGCAGAGGATCACCCGCTGCACCAGAAGATTCCGAAGATACTCTACGATGTTCTCTCGAGACTTTATGCCATTGCTTTTGCAATTCACTTCCATTGATAAACCCCCTATGGATAACCACATATCCTTGCCATTCATACAATCATTCCCCGTTGATCTTGTTATTGCAAGATACCTCGAAATTCTCCCTATTGTGCCGAGAATACTTTGTGCCTACTGCCTTGCTGTTCTTTGCTACCTGAGTACCCCTACGGATAATTTCTCGCACTTACGGAGTATCCGCTCATCTCCAGTTGATTCACGTATTTCACAAAAGTCTTCGAAATACCATTCGATCTTCCAAAAATCCTCAATAGCTTATTGCTCTTCAGATTTTTGCTTGCTTGCATTATGATTAACCCCATAAGTCTCGTAATCTTATTGGCATCCTTTGTCATTACCATTTTGACTCCGTTGATTCAATATGTTGCGAATGCTCGCAATCCTCAATCAGATCCCAGAATTCATACTTCCGGCTCAGACGTCATTTTAAACATGAGCTGGATCTCGACCAATCAATTTACCATCGATTGTATCCCTAAGCCTACTCAACTTATCCATCCTTAACTAGAGCGTTTGCTTCTGATCCCTCGATTTGGAAATCACAATTCCCTTGCATTTGAGCTTTGAATTAGTTAGTTGTTTCTATAATCCAATGCCTTTGCATTGTTTCTTTCTCTGGTTGAGTACAGATGCTTACATCAGATCCCTTGAGGACCATCGGATCCTTTGTTGGATTTTATCCGACAATGTCTCTCAAATTCAATCACTTTAGAAGTTTTTCCTTGATACATAATTCCATTGGTAAATCCTATTCTCTAATTTGGCCAACCATGCTCTGCTTTCAAGCTGCTGATATTTACTATGGAAGCTTGTGGTATATGTTTCCAAGATGCCCCGATGGGTTGAACATATGCCTTCCTTAATATGTGTGAACACATAAGTTTTCACGAGTCATACTCTTCTGGTGTTGTGCCAGATAAAATTTCAACATTACAACTTCTTCAAAAATGAGAAGTGAGTGAAAGGTTATGCATTGGAGAAGTGGGAGTCGACCTTGAACTTTGTGTTCATGCCCATGGACCCGATGTGGAACTTATCATGGAAGCTTCTAGTAATAATAATGACCCCTCTATTATAAGTTCATCTTGTATCTATGTTTGGTCCTTTGCAGCCATGGTTCCAGCCATATTGATCTTCTCTGACCCCTTTGCTCGGACAAGTGAAAACACATGTCTTCTGCAGATCAATACATCTCCACAACCCCTATGTCGATCTTCCTTCGAGTAATACCCTCTAGTATCTCGAGAATATCAAAGAACTGTGTTGTTTCCTATGAGTCTTCATCTAGTATTGCTTCTCACCAATTTTAGATTCCCCCTGGTTCTGAGTTCTTTCACTCGAGAGCACTGATAAGTGAATCGATTCTGCACTCCAATTCAATAACTCTAAAATAATTTTCATTGCTATGAGTTTAATAATCCTTTAAGTCATTCCTAGCCTGATTGGCTATATCATTATCATGCTGATTTTATCTGTGCTACCTAGTTCTTAATCCCAGAGCACAACTTTCGACGATAAGCTAAGCTTATGTCGATCTTCCCTGTATTATCGTTTCACCTCGAACAACAAGCTTGATTCTGAGTTGGTGTCATATCCGTGGATCCAATAATCTTTCGCTGCATCAGTCCTTTTGATGGATGCAGTCACTGCTTGATTGCTTCTTCGTGGAGCCTCTTGACAAAATTTGCCGTGATCATCATCAAAATTTTGACTCCATCCAGGATATCAATCGAATTCATGATGGCAAGTGTCATCCTCATCCCTTGGTAATTTGGGTTGCCATCGAAAACATCCTTACCTTCCTTTCATCACAAACTTGTTCATGTTATAGATGCAACTTGCCATCCAACCTGTATTATGTTCTACCTTGAAGTATTACTGTCTTTTATGTCAAGATTGTTGTGAGGATTGCTTCACCTGTTAAGAATTCTTGGTATAGTGATACTTCTCACCATCATCATTCAATCTTGGTCCTCGTGTTATTTCCAACCGGTATACCAATAAGTGACCTCTGTTGTGAGACTTCAGTATTTCTAGCAACCCTATTGCTTCGGAGTTAATGGAGAATAATTCCAATTTAGTGTGTTGGTTATTGAATCACCATTCTAACATTGATCATGCTACCTAGACCATATTTCGACTACACCTTTCATCCAATGTTTAATTGAGTATGTTTTCCTCGAGCATACGTCGGTATATCATTTGCTCTTGCAAATTCTATCTCCTTGTTTATATAATTTTGGAAATACATCATTTTTGACATGTCGATGGATTGTTGCTGAACCTATCGGCCACACCCTCATCTTTTCCCTGATAAAATTGCATGAGATGTTCTAGAAATTCCCGATGGATCCTTCCTATATCCAAAGTCTGACCTTTGCTTGAAGACCATGTCAATGCTATCTCGAAGCATGTCTGTGGTAATCCGATTTTCAATAAGAGCATTTGAAGCACAATGCAAAAATTTCCTTATCAATTATCCAAACACCGTTGTATGGGTAATGTCATGAAATTTCTCTCCCCTCATCTAAAGGGTTTTCTATTTATGTCTTGCGATGAATATCATGCTCTGTTTGTCCTTGGGAAGGATATACCCCTGAAATATGTGTTTAAACGCATTTTACTTTCCATTGCTCTGTTTAATCTGATAATCATATTTTCCTTTCCATTGTTTGGTTTAACCTTTCTTGAGACCCATATGATCTAAGCAGTAATATTCTCCTACTTATGTAAACACCTCGGCGTACAATTCCGTCAACAAGACCATGTTACTAATGTGGATGACATTTGGTAGCCACCGATGGACGAGAACTTTGCCTATTGGCCTGCCTCGTTTCAACGAGCAGTAAAATGGTTCTCTTTGTCCCTCGCCCTTAGTACCGACATCGTTGCCGACATAATTGATAGGCTACCCTCTGACATGCCTTGCTATCATGACCGCGCAAGATGTCACCGCCCTTCCTACTTTAACCCACATGGTGGGCCCATAACCCACAGTTTACACGATCGAAACCTGACTCTCCTGTACACCCATGTTGCCAAAGTTATTCCTCATGCTTGATTTTGTATGTAATTCATAGGTCATCTTCCTAGTAATCTACTTTGGTATCAGACACAATACTTATTCTCGTTGCTCTGGACCCCTTTCACACTTTGTTCACGCATCGAATGATTGCCTACTCGCGTAAACTTCTCATGGTACCTTCTTACTTTGCTCTCGATATTTTCATAAGTTTCAGTTCGAGAGTTACTTTCCGCCACCTTCCCTGATGTTACCAACCAGATAGTCAACCTTGCAGAGGTCCGTTCTCCCAGAATAACCCCGCCTTATTGTACTGTAAGTACAGCAGAGTTCCCGAAGAAACGATGCCGACTTCATCATGATGACCTAAAGCAGAGAAATGAAGACATCAACGTAATGGATCGATCTCTTCGAGAAGAGCAACCAAGACCGAGAAGAATCATTAGAGTTTCGTAACCTAGGCTTTCCCCCTTACGCCACCTCTTAAATCCTGGGACGAGATTTCCTGTAGTGGAGGAGAATAGTGACGTCCGGATAATTAAACTACAGTGAACCTCTGATAATGATGCTTCGTCACCACGATTGCTGTTGTTAACCTCGCGTTAGTTCGAAATCGATTCAAGTTCAAATTCAAATTAAAGTCAAACGATAAAAGTTTTCAAACAATAAAACTAAAATATTCGCATTATTCTATAAATTCCCCTGATCATTTGTCATCTTGAAACCTATGTCATCTAACTCGCCAATTAATCCCTAGTGATATACAAAGTGGTCCAAAACCAACAAAAATAACCATTTCAAGAATAAACAAATGTTTATGTATTTCCAACTGAGTTGAAACTTTGTGAGCATCATCATATCACCGCATTGCATTTATGTGCTAGGTTTCATATTTTACTAAAATCATTTAGTGCTTCAAATAAATGGAAAACAATGTCTACAATAGAATACGGTATAGGAAAAAGAGAAAGGGATAAGAACTAGAGTCTCCTATTCACTTTGGCCCACCGTGAATAGTACACGGCCCAACCCACAACGCCACTGTCTTCATCCTACTGTTCGCTCCGTCACCGTGGAGGCAACATGCACATTCACGTGCCGATGCGCCATGCGTCGTGCATCTGCAACACTTTTGACGATCTGGAGTGCTACATGTTCTCCTCCAGCACCCCCTGAGACGAACCCTGAATCCCCCTTTTCATCTCCACCTCGCCCCTCTCCTCAAAAACACACGCGCCCGACGCTGCCGTTGTTGCGCCACCCTCGTTATCGCGGCCACCGACCACTCCGAACTGTGCCTCCATGTCCACAAGGTCTGCTGCGTTCGTCTATGTCTCTTGCAACGCCGACTCGATGTCGGGGAGCCCGACAACGACGAGATCGAGCTCTTCATCATCCCCAGCACCGACGAGCGCCACCGGCCGATTAGCTACATCTAGATCACCTACGACCTTGACGTTCGCTCCTCTGCAATCGCTGTGAGCCCACCTTCGTTTCCCCTCTCCCTGCTCATTCGATATGTACTCTAACTAGCCCCTCTGCCACAATCGTGAGCTCGTCACCATCGGTCGTGTCGTTACCATGAGCCAAGCTCGAACACGAAGAAAATGAGTGTGCCCTCGAGCTCGTACGCACCCGCAGATCCTTCGGCCGCTCAAAGCCCCTGCAATGCGTGTTCCCCTGCTGCCACTGCCGCAGTCCGCTGCCGCCCGAACCGCCGGCGCTCGGCCTCGCGCTTGCCGGCAGCCACCATTGCTGCTCCTGCCGTTGATCAAGCCCGCCTGGCCACGGACGCCCCACGCCGCCCGCGCCTACTATCGCCCGAGGGCGCGCCCAACTCCCCTCGTCCCTGCCCGCGGCTGCCTTGGCCGAAGCCAGCCGCCGCTTCCCCTCGCCCCCTGCACCCCGACCGCTGGCCGCGCTAGGCTTGCCCGCTCGACCCTGTGAGCTGCTTCCCCGCCGCTACCCTGGCTCCATCGCGCCCCGCCTCTGCCCAGCCACGCCCGATGCTTCCTGCATCCCCTCCACCCAGCTACGATGCCCCACTGGCCTGCTCTTGCCCCCATCGCTTGCCTGCCTTGCGCCGCTGCTAGTGCCGCATGTGCTCCCCTCCGCCTCCCGCTACTGCCGCGCCGCCCCGTCTCCACCGCTGCTCGTCGTCGCCTACCTGCTGCCGGCCCTGCCCGACTGGCCTCGCTCGGCCAGCTGGCCGCGCGCCCGCGTCCAGGGCCAGCCTCGCACGGCTCGCTGTACGGGCGATGCCCCACGCCCCCAGCGCCCGAAACCCACGTGCCCAGCGCCTGTTAACCTCCCCTAGCCTATGACATACGGGCCCCACGCCCTGAAAAACAAAAAAGTTTAAAAAGGAATTTTAAATAAATAAACAAATAGTGAATTAATTAAATTAATTTAGAATAATTAAACCTAATTAAGCTAACCAACTAATTATCCTAATTAAATCTGTTAATTAGGATAATAGTCAATGACTGACGGGACCCACACGTTAGTTGGACCAGTCAATGGTCAGCATTGACCGTTGATGACATGCTGACATCATGATGATGCAATAAACATTTTCGAATTAAATTCATCTGATAATTCCAAAAGTGATTTAAAACTTTGAAAATTAATATAAAATAATCAGTAACTCGGATGAAAATACTTGGTACAAGAAAGTTGCTCAGAACGATGAGACGAATCCGAATATGTAGTTCGTTCGTCTGCCACATGTCCCTAGCATATCGAACATGTAACCTTCCCCCTCCGGTTCGACTGTTCGAAAATGGCAAACACTGGGAATACTTTCCCGGATGTTTCCCCCCTTTTCCGGTATCACCTAGTACCGCGTTAGGGCACACCTAGCACTGCATATTGCCCTATTATGCTTTGTGATGATGATTGCTCTGTTATTTATTGTGTTCCCCCTCCTTAACTTCTTTCCGGTAGACCCCAAGACCGCTACCGATAATCCCGTGATCGATTACATCGACGACGACCCCTCCTTCTTGCCAGAGCAACCAGGAAAGCCCCCCCCCCCTTGATCAACCCGGTATCGTCTATTCCTTCTCTCTACTGCTTGCATTAGAGTAGTGTAGCATGTTACTGCTTTCGGTTAATATCCTATTCTGCTACATAGCCTGTCATTGTTGCTACAATTGTTACCCTTACCTGCAATCCTAAATGCTTAGTATAGGATGCTAATTTTCCATCAGTGGCCCTACATTCTTGTCCATCTGCCATGCTATACTACCGGGCCGTGATCACTCGGGAGGTCATCACGGGTATATACTTACATACATATTATATGATACATGTGGTGACTAAAGTCGGGTCGGCTCGTAGAGTACCCGCAAGTGATTCCGATGTGGGTATTGAAAGGACAGGTGGTTCCATCCCGGTAGTGGTGGGCCTGGGTTCTCGATGGCCCTCGACTCTTACTTTGTGGTGGAGAGACAAGGCAGGTTGAGACCACCTAGGTGATAGGTGGGCCTGGCCCCTGGTCGGTGTCTGCGGTTACAATAATTAACATGCTTAACAAGATCTTGGTATTTGATCTGAGTCCGGCTACGAGCCTATACGCACTAACCAACTACTTGGGAACAGTTATGGGCACTCGACATCATGGTATCTGCCGAAGCCTTCTTGACATCAGCGACTGAGCAGCGCGCGTCGGATTGGAATGGAACGCCTGCTCTTGTATTAGGGAGGCTAGGTCTGCTTCCGACCGCCCACGCAACATGCAGGTGTGCAATCGGCGATGGGCCCAGACCCCTGCACGCTTAATATTTAGACCGGCGTGCTGACCTCTCTGTTGCGCCTAGGTGGGGCTGCGACGTGTTGATCTTCCATGGCCGAGCATGACCCAGCAAAGTGTGTCCGGCCAGAGGGATCGAGCATGTTGGGTAATGTGGTGCACCCCTGCAGGGAAGTTTATCTATTCGAATAGCCGTGTCCCACGGTAAAAGGACAACCCTGAGTTGTACCTTGACCTTATGACAACTAGAACTAGATACTTAATAAAACACACCCTTTCAAGTGCCAGATCCTTGCTTGCGAGTACTGTGGATGAGTACTCACGGTTTCTTTGCACCCTCTTTGCCCCCTTTCCATTCTTCTCAGTTGTCGCAACCAGATGCTGGAGCCCAGGAGCCAGACGCCACCTTCGACGACTCCTACTACATCGAGGGTGCCTACTACTACGTGCAGGCCGCCGACGATGACCAAGAGTAGTTTAGGAGGATCCTAGGCAGGAGGCCTGCGCCTCTTTCGATCTGTATCCTAGTTTGTGCTAGCCATCTTATGGCACCTTGTTTAACTTGATGTCTATACTCAGATATTGTTGCTTCCGCTGACTCATCTATGATCGAGCACTTGTATTCGAGACCTCGAGGCCCCTGGCTTGTATGACTTATTTTAGTTTTAGATTTGTGTTGTGATATCTTACTGTGAGTCCCTGATCTTGATCGTACACGTTTGCATGTATGATTAGTGTATGGTTGAATCAGGGGCATCACACCCATCTAGGGGCCTTCTCCGTCGTCCTGCCGCAGGGGGATTCGGTCACGGAGGGCTTCTACATCAACACCATTGCCTCTCCGATGAAGTGCGAGTAGTTTATCACAGACCTACGGGTCCATAGCTAGTAGCTAGATGACTTTTCTCTCTCTCTTTGATTCTCAATTCAAAGTTCTTGGAGATTTATTCGATGTAATACTCTTTTGCGGTGTGTTTGCCGAGATTTGATGAATTGTGGATTTATGATCACCTTATCTATGAATATTATTTGAATCTCCTCTGAATTCTTATATGCATGATTTGATATCTTTGCAAGTCTCTTCGAACTGTCGATTTGGTTTGGCCAACTAGATTGGTTTTTCTTGCAATGGGGGAAGTGCTTAGCTTTGGGTTCAATCTTGCGGTGTCCTTTCCCAGTGACAGTAGGGGCAGCAAGGCACGTATTGTATTGTTGCCATCGAGGATAAAAAGATGGGGTTTTCATCATATTGTTTGAGTTAATTCCTCTACATCATGTCATCTTTCTTAATGCGTTACTCCATTATTTATGAACTTAATGCTCTAGATGCATGCTGGATAGCGGTCGATGTGTGGAGTAATAGTAGTAGACGGAGGCAGGAGTCGGTCTACTTGACACGGACGTGATGCCTATATTCATGATCGTTGCCTTAGATATCGTCATAACTTTGCACTTTTCTATCAATTGCTCAGCAGTAATTTGTTCACCCACCATAATATTTTCTATCTTGAGAGAAGCCTCTAGTGAAACCTATGGCTCCCGGGTCTACTTTCCATCATATAAGTTTCTGATCTACAATTTTAGTTTCCTATTTACTTTCTTTGCAATCTTTTACTTTCCATTCCATAAACCAAAAATACCAAAAATATCACTATACTATTTATCCATCTATATCAGATCTCACTTTGCAAATAGCCGTGAAGGGATTGACAACCCCTTTATCGTGTTGGGTGCAAGTTGGTGTTTGTTTGTGCAGGTATTCAGTGGCTTGTGCGTTGTCTCCTACTAGATTGAGACCTTGGTTCTCAAAACTGAGGGAAATACTTACTCTACTTTGCTGCATCACCCTTTCCTCTTCAAGGGAAAAACCAATGCAAGCTCAAGAGGTAGCAGGAAGAATTTCTGGCGCCATTGGCGGGGAGATCTATGCCAAGCCGAGACATACCAAGTACCCATCATAAACTCTCATCCCTCGCATTACATTATTTGCCATTTGCCTCTCGTTTTTCTCTCCCCCACTTCTAAAACAATTTTTTGAAAAGATTTGCCTTTTCTTCGCCCCTCTTCCGTTCACCTTCTCCGCTTGCTTTTTGTGTGCTCGTGTGTTGGATGGCTTGCCTTGTCACAATGACCCCTCCAAAAAACGTTGACCATCACCATAGGAGGTTAGACAAAATTGAAAATGATGTTAGAAGCTTCATGTCTTTGCAATTTGAGCACAATAATTTCTTTAGAAACGAGCTCAAGGAGCAGAAAAGTTTTATGGAATTCATGAATAAAGATCTTGATTATATGTCTAAGGAATTTTATGGTTTGAGATCCCAGTTTGTGCATCTTGAAAATTTAGTAGGTCAAATTTCTGATAAAAAGCTACTTTAGTAAACAAAATGGCCGCCTAACCAGAGGCTTTGAACAATGATGAAGATCTTAAAGTGATTGATGTGACTCCTATTGAATCTTTGCTTTCTAATATAAATCTTGATAAATATGGGACTGGAGACGAGTCAACTTTAGTTAGAAGGTGTGCCTATGATTCAGAGTTTTTAGATCTTGATACAAAAATTGATAAAAGTGGGATTGGAGAGGTCAAAACTTTAAATAGAAAATGAACCCACTCTTTTGGATTTCAAGGAATTTAATTATGATAATTGTTCTTTAATAGATTGTATTTCCTTGTTGTAATCCATGTTGAATTCTCCTCATGCTGATAGTCAAAACAAAGCTTTTACTAAATATAACGTTGATGCTATGATGCAATGTTTTGAAGAAAAGCTTGAATTG
Organism: Triticum dicoccoides; assembly: GCF_002162155.2. Lineage (NCBI taxonomy): Eukaryota > Viridiplantae > Streptophyta > Magnoliopsida > Poales > Poaceae > Triticum > Triticum dicoccoides. The sequence goes on along the minus strand of NC_041380.1, from coordinate 471,460,015 downwards.
GAAGTTTCTATCCCTAGAAAACTTTATGATGAGTGGGAACCTACTATTAAGATTAAGCTTAAAGATTATGAATGCCGTGCTTTGTGTGATTTGGGTGCTAGTGTTTCCATGATTCCAAAAACTTTATGTGATGTGTTAGGTTTGCGTGAATTTGATGATTGTTCCTTAAATTTGCATCTTGCGGATTCCACTATTAAGAAACCTATGGGAAGGATTAATGATGTTCTTATTGTTGCAAATAGGAATTATGTGCCCATAGATTTCATTGTTCTTGATATAGATTGCAATCCTACATGTCCTATTATTCTTGGTAGACCTTTCTTAGAACGATTGGTGCAATTATTGATATGAAAGAAGGAAACATTAGATTTCAATCTCCGTTAAGGGAAGGCATGGAACACTTCCCTAGAAAGAAAATTACATTACCTTATGAATCTATTAAGAAAAAGGCTTTCGCCCCGCTATATTGATATAGCAACCGCCCGATACAACAAAGAGGCCAATGCATGAATTTATTATGAGATCCACTTATGGATTGCATGCCAAAGATGATAATACTTAGATCTATTCGTGTTTTATGCCTAGCTAAGGGCTTTAAACAATATCACTTGTTGGGAGGCAACCCAACTTTATTTTTGTTTTTGCTTTTAGGTTCTGTTTTGCATTAAATAATTCATCTAGCCTCTGGTTAGATATGGTTTTATGTTTTAATTAGTGTTTGTGCCAAGTAAGACCTTTGGGATAGCATACGGTGATAGTTAATTTGATCTTGCTAAAAAACAAAAACTTTTGCACTTAGTAAATTAGTTTTTGTTTTTAGCAGGAGCGTGATAAAATACTGATTATTTATGAATAAGATTAATAAAAAATATTCTTAGGTCATATTATTTTTCAGGATTTTGGGAGTTACATAAGTATTCGAAATATCCAGATTGCTACAGACTGTTCTGTTTTTGACAAATTCTGTTTTTCGCGTGTTGTTTGCTTATTATGATGCATCTATGGCTAGTATCGGGGGGAATGAACCATGGAAAAGTTGGAATACTGTAGATATTACACCAATATAAATAAAAAATGAGTTCACAACTGTACCAAAAGTGATGATTTATTTTCTTATAATAACAGAGCTTATGAGATTTTCTGTTGAGTTTTGTGTTGTGAAGTTTTCAAGTTTTGGGTAAGGATTTGATGGACTATGGAATAAGGAGTGGTAAGAGCCTAAGCTTGGGGATGTGATGTAGGTTGGAACCCTAGTGGCCTGATCTTTCATGAAAGGAGCGAATCCCGCGATGAACACGAAGAGCACGGGGAAATACGAGGAGAAAACACAAGGGGAAATACTCAAGAACAAGTCCAATCACACATCCACTAGACAATCAAACACACAAGATCCACAAGGTACATGAACAACAAAGGGAAAGATACAAGGTAAGGTTCATATCCATGAGGAGGTCTTGATGGTAGAGTTCATCCCAAATCAAAGGAGATGGGGGCTTGAATCCTAGAAGGATCTTCCCACAAGGGGGTCTTGAATCCAAGGTGGATCTTCTCCGAAGATTGGCCGCGGTCTCTCTCGTGGAGTAGATCCATAATGGATGAGCAAAGCTCTATCTCTAATGAGCTACTACTTTGCTAACCCTCAAATGGAGGAGGTGGAGGAGTATATATAGTCTAGGGCCACGAAGGGGTAAGTGAGGGCAAAGGGATACATGGGCTCGGCTCGATACACTGTGCACAGACAGGTGTCGGACGTCCGACGGGTACCGGACGTCCGATGGCTTAGGATGGTCTGGACGTCCGCTGATTCTTCTCAGGACAGGTGGTGTCGGACGTCCAGTCGGTGTCGGTCATCCATCATTTTGTTTCGGGATCGATGGCACCGGATTTCCGGTAAGCGTCGGACGTCCGGTGAACATCGGTCGTCCGGGCGCTGTAGAGTGTCGGACGTCCGGTGGCACGTCGGACGTCCGACCATTGTAGATTCTACAGCCCCGTCTTCTTCCGCCTTTGCTTCCACGCTTCCCTCGCAGATGGCATAGTTGTACACTTGCACTCGCACTCCTCCTCCTCCTCGTCTATACCGTTCCGACAAGACCTATGCATGCACACGAGTGGAGTCTCAAGTAGTATACCATCCTCGAAAGGGTCAAGTGAGCACGTGTAAAGGAGATGATTCACCTTTGTGTATGTGAAGTAGATGTCGCACGTGTCACTTGCCAAATGGACTCTTGACATGGTGATGTCTATAGGATGCTCCGCATCATCTCCCCTCCCTTGGGAAAGATTTGACCTCGGATCGAAAACCAAATCACCATGGGAAAGAGATGGCTTCGCCGTGTAGGAGTGCATGTTCACCAAGTAATCATCATCTTCAAGCTTGAAGTGGGAACTCTCCAATGTCGCATCATCTAGTGATTCCTTCAAAATGAGCAAGGACAACAAACACTTGGAAAAATAAATGTGGTTAGCGTTAGTGCAAAACCAAGCATTCAAGAGGTGATTCACCAAACAAGTGTCGTCATCATGCAAAGCATATGGTGTCACAAAGGATTGTGACATGGCATGTAAGCATATCAATCTAGCACAAGCAAAGAAATCATGGGGACAAGCATGTGAATGTGAGGTAGTGATGCAAATATGTGTGACAGGAGAAGAAGCATCTACCTCAAGTTCATAGCAAGCATTCACAAATTGCTCAATGAAAGGTCTATGGTAGGCATAGGAATCATTCACAAAACCAAATAAAATGAAGTGTCTAAACACATGGGTCAAGTGCAAGACAATCCAAGCATAATGTGCATGGGGTGTAGTGAATATAGTGTGGCACTCAACGCAATAGAAAGAGCAATTGTTCATCATGTGTGAGGCAATCAAGGCAAGCATGTAGCAATCAATGGGACATGGAATATGTGAAGAAACGACATTGTTGCAATCAAACATGTGATAGGAGCAAGTAATCCAAGAATTGAATGCACCACACAAGGCATATATATCATGATGCATGGAATTGTGAAAATGACAAGTCGAAGCAAGATCTCTAACAAGTGTGCAATCAAGTGGTCCAAGGGGAACAATAAGTCTCATGGTGCAAGCAACACAAGTAGTATGATCAGCAATATCCATGGTCAAGAAAGATGTCACCTTGAAGGTGTGTGCTTGTGCATTCTTCACATTGCCGAAGTGGTTGGAAAGGTGGTGTAGAAGCGAGTTGTGGTCGACTGTATGAGGCTCGCTCTCAAGAGCTCGAATGGTCAACTCATGTGGCATGGAAGTTGACACAAGTTCCAAGTATCCTACACACGCACACAACAAAACAAAGAACGTATGCGCATGGTATATAAACACATCATCCATCATGATGGTTCTCTTCTTTTGCACATAACCATTAGAAGCACAAGTGCATGAATAATATGATGCAACAATGGCTATATTCATGGCACTAGGTATATGGTGCAAAGAGGCAAGACAAGCATGCTTCACAAGAGAAATGTCAAAATCTCCAAATATATGTGAGAATGCTATGGGGGCAAACTCATTATCAAGACTAAAGGCATAATTGCACTCAATACATGGAAAGTCATCTAGCATGAGAGAGGCAACATATGGAGATATATGATGGCAAGCAATAACAATCATGTGCAAAGCATGTAGATGGTTGTCATCAACCGCATGAAGCGAGCAAGTTTGAGTCATCGGTGATGCAACAAGGCAAGCAAACATAGTAATCAAGTCGTGCAAGCTAGTAGTGCGAAGATGCAACATACAAGAGTAAATCATGGCAATCATGTCATGAGAGCAACTAATAGACATAGACAATGCACATGACATATCGCAAGCACGAACATGAAGCAAGATCATAGTATCATTATAGGCATGGGGCACAAAGCAAACATGGCAATAACAAGCAATATCTCCACCAAGCTTGCAAATACACATACAAGTATGAGAATCAATCATCATGTGTAATGCAAAGCATGGGTCACAAATGCATGGCAAGGGCATAGGAATGAGCATATCATGCAAAGTGAACATGGCAAGATGGGCATATAATATGTAATGGAGAATAACCCATAGCCAAGTGAGGGCCATGTAGAAGAAATGCACGAAGTCTTTGCGCGAAGAGAGCGGTGGGAAAGACAATCCATGGGATCCCAAGTCATCATTGCTCTCCAGAGCTCGTTTTGTCAACTCGTGTGATTGCGCGGTTGACAAGAATTCATGGGTACCTACACAAAAGAGACACAAACGAAAGAAATTATGTGTGTGGTAAATGTACACATCATCCATCATGATGTGTATGTGCACGTGAGAGTTAGCACAAGATAAGCATCGCTCAAAGAAATTTGATGCATGGTATAAGAACATGTCATCCATCATGATAGAATAGTTATCGTGTATGACACGACGGGGATGCAAATTTAGCATACAAGTATATGGCACATCAATAGCATGTTTATTCATGGGGAGCATATTGTGCACACAAGTATTGGGATCATGCAATGAATGGGATGAATCAAAATCTCCTAAAATGTATGAGGAAACTATGGGGGTCTCCTCATGAGCAATATTGGAAACATCATATGGAGAAAATGGACAACATCCAAAACAATGCATATCCGATGCTAGGTGGTCATGGAATGGCATATGCGATAAATGATGCAAAGAGAGCATATCAATATCATCAGAAGAAAAACAAAAGCCAATAACCATGGGATTGTCATCTATGCCATATGTGCAAATTGGGTTTAGTTTAATAGCATATGCATAGTCACTATGAAGATATTGCAAATATGACATACGATTGATCTAATGCATAGCATATGATAAGTCAAGCAGATTGTCAAACATGATGTGACCTAAAGAATGATCACAAGAAATCCTATGTAACATGGCATCACAACTAAAAGACTCCACATGGCAATCATCATACTCATCATAAATGGGTAAATCGTCGCTTGGGTAAATCATACTAGCATCAATCATGTCAATAGGGGGATCAACATCATGCAAGCAATCAATGTCAAGAATGTCCACTAGTGGGACTAGAGCATCACCTTCACCTATGTTACCGTTCTCATTCCACTCAAGTGGTGTAGGTGAGGTGGGAAATACCAAATGGTGGTCATCTTCATCTTGATGGAACCATGTGGGGTGTGCATCATATTCCACCATGGCCATCGTCTTGTCCAAAGGTAGGGCGTAGTCGTCGCGAATCGGCGCGTCATCATAGTTGGGACCTAGCACCAAATGAGAAGACACAATAGAGGTAGAGGTCAAGTCGTTAGAAATGCAAATGGCCTCACATGCCCTATCAACTATCACACTCTCTCTATGTGGTGGTTCACTCACTCCCTCAAAATAGGTGCGCTCAAACTCACATATGGTGGAGTCACTCATCTCACTCAAGTGATGGGGGTTGTGGCTCTCCTCACATGGGAATTGTGGAAACACATCATATATGGGGCTAGTGGTGAAGTCACTCTCACTCTCAATATGGTGGCAAAAGTCGCTCAAGTCATCATGTCGCCGTGGTCGAAGGGAAAATCACATGCTCAACCATTTCGTTGTTGTCGTCGTGGATGAAGGCCGAAGATGGCACATCATCACTCTCGCCTCCTAAGATGGAAGCATCATCCTTGCTTGTCACCATGTCGTTCACCTCCAAAGCTTGGTCCTTGAATGGCTCCATAGTCGTAGTCGCCGCCGCACCATCTTGACAAAGAGTCGAAGTAGACTCGGCATCATCAATGCCACAAAGAGGGATGGCGGTGGAGTTAAACTTGGGAGCACCGTCTTGGAGCTCGTCGGGCTTGGACATCTTGGTGGTGCTATCCTCATGCTCATTCTCATGGAGCTTGGTCATCGCAAAGTGAGCTTGGGGTGGAGAAGCCTTGGCCTTCATGAGTTCTTGTTCCGCCTTGAGAGCACCAATGTAGTAGTCGTCGAGGGACTTGTAGTTCTCAAGGAAGAGAGTCTTGGAGATGTCGTTGTGCAATCACATCATGAAATGGAACTTCATCGAAATGGGGTCGTCCACGCCGGCTCATCGCAAGGCTTTCTTCATCTCCTTGAAGTACTCGTCGATGGACTTGGATCCTTGGGTGGTGTTCTCCAATTGGTGTAGAAGTTGTTCCGTGTAGGTTGGAGGCATGAATTCTCGCCGCAAAGCTCTCTTTGTCTTGGGCCAACTCATGTCGTAGGTCTCCAAATTTGTGTGAAGCCACCATGTGGACGCATAGTCGTGGAAGTTTCTTGTGGCGCACTTCACTTGATCTTCGGGAGGAACTTGATGTAGCTTGAGGTAGTCGTCCATCAAACGTTCCCACTCGAGATACTCCTCGGGTTCTAGAGTTCCATAGAAAGGAATCTCATGGTCGATGTCGAGGTTGTAGTAGCTCGTGGAAGTCGCGGACTTGAGCTTGGGGAGCTTCTCTTGAAGTGCTTGTGGGTGAAGATGCCGTATGTCCATAGGAAAAGATGCCTTGAAGTCGCTTGGTGAAGATGCCAAGGGAGATGGTGAAGTCATTGAGTGGTTATTGGTGTTGAGATCTTGACCTTCACGTCCTTGTTGGTGATGGTGTCGATGCCGATGTGATTTTGCCGGAGATGGTAGCTCGAAGGCATGTGCTCTTGAGCGTCTTCTCGAAGATGAGGAAGACCGCTTGTAGGACTTGATGAGGGATTTGATCTCCTCCATTTTAGCTTGCATGTTGGCGTCGTTGGAGCTGTTCGTGGCATCAAACTCGTCGTTGTTGTTATAGACCGAAGATGAAATGCCTTGCCTATCCATCACAAGACTCGGGTAGAGGTGAGTAGGAAATGAGATAAACAATACCAAGTTACCTTTTCCCAAAGTTGAGAATGTATCCCGTTTCACTCAATGTGAGATGAAAGAATAATGGAATTGGTACCGGACTTGTTCACTCACACCTACAAACTATAGCTTATGGAGTAGCTCGGTGAGGATAGTGGCACAAAAATTTAATGCAAAATGTTAGCAAGAGTCAATAATGTTGAAATAGATTCACAAATTTGCAAGTGAAACAAGTAGACCAATAGCAATATGTGGTACATGGAAACACACACACGGATAGATAAATGGGGTCGTGCAACCAAGGAGTGAGTACAAAATGTGGAATCCACGGAAAACGCTCGTGTTGCACAACTCAAGATACGCTAGCACGATTGCTCAATAGGCGGATACGACACTTGTGCACAACCTATAAGATGCAAAATGTATCGACTTTCTATCCCAAGTATGCTATGTATAATGTTTCGGTGGTATGATCCAAGATGATTGGATTTGATTGGATATGATAATTTTATATGCAATGTGGTATGATGCTATGGCACTTGCTTACAAGCTCTTTGTTCACTCTTTTTCTTAAAAGCTTATTCTTTTTTTTGTGTATGGCCACTATGCGAAATGCACAAACCAAGATAGCGATTGGGTATATGCGGGAACAAACTTGGGGCACAAGAGATGATATGATGATACCAATATGATATGGTATGTATGCAATGTATGGTGTAGATCACTAATTTGCACAAGTAACATTGCCGGCAATACTCAAATGGCTAGTCTCGATAGGCAAGTGACACAAAAATGGGCTAGGGGTTATCAATGCAATGGCAAGGGAATATACAATGGAGGGATACCACGATACCAAGATGATATGGAGGTTACCGTCCACGGTGATGATGGGTGCCATTGATCTTGATGGAGATACCAAGATGATGGAGACTCATCCCTAAGTAGTCGAAGCACCTTAGGAAATGGAAAAACCGCGAACTCAAAATCTCAAATGTCAAATGGTGGTAGCGTGAATGCGGTGGTGGTTGTGGAAGCTCAATGGGATTGCGGGAATGTAATTATGGGTTTTGAGACACAATGCGGAAGTGGAGGGTAAGGTGGTGAACTATACACGGTGTCAGAGTTGGAAGGACGGTCCCTAAGTAGCCGAAACACCTTAGGAGACGAAACTCACAACACAAACAAGGTTAAACAAAATTTGGTTATGTTGGGTGGTGGAAGTGTATGGTGGGTAAGCCTATGCGGTAGTTGTGGTGGTGGTTGATGAGGAAGAAACCGTCCCTAAGTAGCCGAAACACCTTAGGAGACTCGAATCACTACTCAAGCAACCACTAACGCGATGGGGAACAAAATTGGTTAGGTTGCGCAAGTCGATGGTGGTGTAGCGAATGATGTGGTGGAAGCCCTAGGCAAAGATGTAAAAATTCCAAAAATTTGATGGAGTCAAATGATGTTGGTGGTATTTTTGTGGGAAGGGGGATGTCAAGAGCTTCAAAACGAGCTAAAGAACGTCAAAATCGGAGTTTGGATGAATTAGTTATGGCCGAAAAAAAAATCAGCCGAAGTTGATATCTACAGGTATCGGACGTCCGAAGATGGGCGGACGACCGGTGGCCGAACGTCCGGGCGGGCGCGGAAATCCGTAAATTTGGCTCAGGTTAGGGGTTCCGATCGTCTGGAAGAGGTCGTACGTCTGGTCGTTCCAGGGGCTCCGGACGTCCATAAAAGGCCGGTCGTCCGGTGGGTCAGGGTCAACGCGAGATGCGAGATCCGGGTTGGGGTCAAAATTGAGGAGATTTTGCGGATGAAAGATGGGGAAACTTGGGGAGATGCTAGATCCACTTGAAACCTAGAAAATCCATGGATCAAATCCAACAAAACTTCGTCAAACCAACAAATCACAAAAAAAATTGGGCTATTTTAGGTGGGGATTATCGAAATTGGGGAAGAACACAACAAAATTAGGCTAGAAAACAATGAGGGGAGGCTCTGAAATCGTGATCAACGTGGCTCATGATACCAAGATGATGTAGGGTAGAACCCTAGTGACCCGATCTTTCACGAAAGGAGCAAATCCTGCATTGAACACGAAGAGCACGGGGAAGAACGGGGAGAAAACACAAGGGGAAACACTCAAGAACAAGTCCAGTCACACATCCACTAGACAATCAAACACACAAGATCCACAAGGTACATGAACAACAAAGGGAAAGATACAAGGTAAGGTTCATCTCCATGAGGAGGTCTTGATGGTAGAGTTCATCCCAAATCAAAGGAGATGGGGGCTTGAATCCTAGAAGGATCTTCCCACAAGGGGGTCTTGAATCCAAGGTGGATCTTCTCCGAAGAGGGGCCGCGGTCTCTCTCGTGGAGTAGATCCGTAATGGATGAGCAAATCTATCTCTAATGAGCTACTACTTTGCTAACCCTCAAATGGAGGAGGTGGAGGAGTATATATAGTCTAGGGCCACAAAGAGGTAAGTGAGGGCAAAGGGATACATGGCTCGGCCCGATACACTGTGCACAGACAAGCGTCGGACGTCCGACGGGTACCGGACGTCCGGTGGATCAGGACGGTCCGGACGTCTGGCGCGCGTCGGACGTCCGCTGATTCTTCTTGGGACTGGTGGTGTCGGACGTCCGGTCGGCTTCGGTCGTCCGTTGTTTTGCTTCGGGATCGGTGGTACTGGATTTCTGGTAAGCGTCAGACGTCCGGTGCCTGGGACTTGTCAGACGTCTGGTGAATGTCGGTCGTCCGAGCGCTGTAGAGTGTTGGACGTCCAGTGGCACAACGGACGTCCGACCGCTGTAGATTCTGCAGCTCCGTCTTCTTCCGTCTTCGCTTCCATGCTTCCCTCGCGGATGGCGTAGTTGTACACTTGCGCTCGCACTCCTCCTCCTCGTCCGTACCGTTCTGACAATACCTATGCATGCACACGAGTGGAGTGTAGAGTAGTATATTATCCTCGAAGGGGTCAAGTGAGCACGTGTAAAGGAGATGATTCACCTTTGTGTATGTGAAGTAGATGTCGCACGTGTCACTTGCCAAACGGACTCTTGACATGGTGATACATCTCCAACGTATCTATAACTTTTGATTGCTCCATGCTATATTATCTACTGTTTTGGACTATATTGGGCTTTATTTTCCACTTTTATATTATTTTTGGGACTAACCTATTAACCGGAGGCCCAGCCCAGAATTGCTATTTTTTTGCCTATTTCAGTGTTTCGAAGAAACAGAATATCAAACGGAGTCCAAACAGAAAAATCCTTTTTGGAACGTGATTTTCTTCTCGGATAAGACCCAGGAGACTTGGACCCTACTCCAAGAAGTACCAGAGGCGGTCACGAGGGTAGGGGCGCCCCCCCTACAGGGCGCGCCCCCCTGCCTCGTGGGCCCCTCGGTGCTCCACCGGCGTACTCCTTCCTCCTATATATACCCACGTACCCCCAAACAATCAGAAGAGGAGCCAAAAACCTAATTCCACCGCCGCAACTTTCTGTATCCACGAGATCCCATCTTGGGGCCTATTCCGGAGCTCCACCGGAGAGGGCCGTCATCACGGAGGGCTTCTTCATCATCATAGCCCCTCCGATGAAGTGTGAGTAGTTTACCTCAGACCTTCGGGTCCATAGTTAGTAGCTAGATGGCTTCTTCTCTCTTTTTGGATCTCAATACAATGTTCTCCCCCTCTCTTGTGGAGATCTATTCGATGTAATCTTCTTCTTTTGCGGTGTGTTTGTTGAGACCAATGAATTGTGGGTTTATGATCAAGTCTATCTATGAACAATATTTGAATCTTCTCTGAATTCTTTTATGTATGATTGGTTATCTTTGCAAGTCTCTTCGAATTATCCGTTTGGTTTGGCCAACTAGATTGGTAGTTCTTGCCATGGGAGAAGTGCTTAGCTTTGGGTTCGATCTTGCGGTGTTCTTTCCCAATGACAGAAGGGGCAGCAAGACACGTATTGTATCGTTGCCATCGAGGATAACAAGATGGGGTTTATTTCATATTGCATGAATTTATCTCTCTACATCATGTCATCTTGCTTAAAGCGTTACTCTGTTTTTAACTTAATACTCTAGATGCATGCTGGATAGCGGTCGATGAGTGGAGTAATAGTAGTAGATGCATAATCGTTTCGATCTACTTGTCACGGACGTGATGCCTATATACATGATCATGCCTAGATATTCTCATAACTATGCTCAATTCTGTCAATTGCTCAACAGTAATTTGTTCACCCACCATAGAAAACTGATGCTCTCGAGAGAAGCCACTAGTGAAACCTATGGCCCCCGGGTCTATTCTCATCATATCAATCTCCATCACTTTAATCTTGTTTTGTTTTTACTTTGCCTTTTACTTTTCACTTTGCATCTTTATATCAAAAATACCAAAAATATTATCTATCGGATCTCACTCCCGTAAGTGACCGTGAAGGGATTGACAACCCCTAATCGCGTTGATTGCGTTGAGCTCTTTGTGTTGTGTAGGTACGAGGGACTTGCGCGTGGCCTTCTACTGGATTGATACATTGGTTCTCAAAAACTGAGGGAAATACTTACACTACTCTACTGCAACATCCCTTCCTCTTCGGGGAAAACCAATGCAAGCTCAAGACGTAGCACAAGGTGATGTCTGTAGGATGCTCCGCATCAGGATGCCCAAGGAACCCAAGGTAATATTCAAGGACAACCAAGATCCTAAGATTGGGGATTCCCTGGAAGGCATCCCCTCCTTCATCTTCGTCTATCGATAACTTTACTTGAGACTATATTTTTATTCACCACATTATATGTGTTTTTCTTGGAGTGTTTTTATGATTTGAGTCTTTTCATTTTAGTTTGCCACAATCATCCTTGCTGAACACACCTTTTGAGAGAGACACGCATGAATCATGATTTATTAGAATACTCTATGTGCTTCACTTATATCTTTTAAGCTAGGCAAATTTCCTCTAGTGCTTCACTTATATCTTTTTACAGCACGGCGGTGGTTTTATTTTATAGAAAATGATGAACTCTCGCACTTCACTTATATTATTTTGACAGTCTTTAAAACAACATGGTAATTTTCTTTGGTTATAAATTTAGTCCTAATATGATAGGCATCCAAGAGGATATAATAAAAACTTTCATATAAAGTGCATTGAATACTATGAGAAGTTTGATTCCTTATGATTGTTTTAAGATATGAAGATGGTGATATTAAAGTCATACTAATGAGTAGTTGTGAATTTGAGAAATAGTTGTGTTAAAGTTTGTGAGCCCGTAGCATGCACGTATGGTGAACCGCTATGTGATCAAGTCGGAGAATGATTTATTTATTGATTGTCTTCCTTATGAGTTGCAATCGGGGATGAGCGATGGTCTTTTCCTACCAATCTATCCCCTAGGAGCATGTGTGTAGTACTTTGTTTTGATGACTAATAGATTTTTGCAATAAGTATGTGAGTTATTTAAGACTAATGTTGAGTCCATGGATTATACGCACTCTCACCTTTCCGCCATTGCTACCCTCTCTAGTACCGCACAACTTTCGCCAGTACCATAAAACCACCATATACCTTCCTCAAAACAGCCACCATACGTACCTATTATGGCATTTCCTTAGCCATTCCGAGATATATTGCCATGCAACTTTCCACCGTTCCATCATTGTCATATTTCTTTGCATGATCATGTAGTTGACATCGTATTTGTGGCAAAGCCACCATTCATAATTCTTTCATACATGTCACTCTTGATTCATTGCACATCCCGGTACACCGCCAGAGGCATTCATATAGAGTCATTTTTTGTTCTAAGTATCGAGTTGTAATTCTTGAGTTGTAAGTAAATAAAAGTGTGATGATCTTCATTATTAGAGCATTGTCCCATGTGAGGAAAGGATGATGGAGACTATGATTCCCCCACAAGTCGGGATGAGACTCCAGACGAAAAATAATAGTAATAATAATAATAATAATAATAATAATAATAATAATAATAATAATAATAATAAAAGAGGCCAAAAAAATGAGAGAAGGCCCAAATAAAAAAATGAGAGAAAAGAGAGAAGGGGCAATGTTACTATCCTTTTACCACACTTGTGCTTCAAAGTAGCACCATGATCTTCATGATAGAGAGTCTCCTATGATATCACTTTCATATACTAGTGGGAATTTTTCTTTATAACAACTTGGCTTGTATATTCCAATGATGGGCTTCCTCAAATTACCCTAGGTTTTCGTGAGCAAGCGAGTTGGATGCACACCCACTTAGTTTTCTTTTTGAGCGTTCATAAACTTATAGCTCTAGTGCATCCATTGCATGGCAATCCCTACTCACTCATATTGATATCTATTAATGGGCATCTCCATAGCCCGTTGATACGCCTAGTTGATGTGAGACTATCTCCTTCTTTTTGTCTTCTCCAGAACCACCATCTATACCACCTATAGTGCTATGTCCATGGCTCACACTCATGTATTGCGTGAAAGTTGAAAAAGTTTGAGAACATCAAAAGTATGAAACAATTGCTTGGCTTGTCATCGGGGTTGTGCATGATTTAAATATTTTGTGTGATGAAGATGGAGCATAGCCAGACTATATGATTTTGTAGGGATAAGCTTTCCTTGGCCATGTTATTTTGAGAAGACATAATTATTTTGATAGTATGCTTGAAGTATTATTGTTTTTACGTCAATATTAAACTTTTGTTTTGAATCATACAGATCTGAACATTCATGCCACAATAAAGAGAATTACATGGATAAATATGTTAGGTAGCATTCCACATCAAAAATTCTGTTTTTATCATTTACCTACTCGAGGACGAGTAAGAATTAAGCTTGGGGATGCTTGATACATCTCCAACGTATCTACAATTTTTTATTGTTCCATGCTATTATATTATCTATTTTGGATGTTTTACATGCATTAATATGCTATTTTATATGATTTTTGGGACTAACCTATTAACCTAGAGCCCAGTGTCAGTCCTGTTTTTTTTCTTGTTTTAGAGTTTTGCAAAAAGGAATACCAAATGGAGTCCAAACAGAATGAAACTTTTGCGATGATTTTTCTTGGACCAGAAGACATCCAGAGGGCTTGGAGTGCACATCAGGAAAGCCACGAGGCGGCCACAAGGTCGCGAGGCGCGCCCCCACCCTTGTGGGCCCCTCGTGACTCCATCGACCTATTTCTTCTGCCTATATATTCTCAAATATCCCAAAACCTTCCACGAGAGCCACGAAACCACTTTTCCACCACCACAACCTTCTGTACCCATGAGATCCATCTAGGGGCCTTTTCCGGTGTCCTGTCGGAGGGGAATTCGGTCACAGAGGGCTTCTACATCAACACCATTGTCGGTGTCAAAACTGGCGGATCTCGGGTAGGGGGTCCCGAGCTGTGCGTCTAAGGTTGATGGTAACAGGAGATAGGGGACATGATGTTTACCTAGGTTCGGGCCCTCACTATGGAGGTAATACCCTAGTTCCTGCTTGCTTGATCTTGATGAATATGAGTATTACAAGAGTTGATCTACTCGAGATCGTAATGGCTAAAACCCTACAAGTCTAGCCTATATGATTGTGATCGTCCCTACAGACAAAACCCTCCAATTTATATAGACACTAGAGGGGACTAGGGTTATATAAAGTTGGTTACAGAGAAAGGAATCTTCATATTCGAACACCAAACTTGCCATCCACGCCAAGGAGAGTCCCATCCGGACACGGGTAAGAGTCTTCTGTCTTGTATCTTTATAGCCCATCAGTCCGGCCCATGTCCATCAGGCCGGACGCCCGAGGACCCCTTAGTCCAGGACTCCCTCAGTAGCCCCTGAACCAGGCTTCAATGACGAGGTGTCCGGCGCGCAAATTGTCTTCGGCATTGCAAGGCGGGTTCCTCCTCCGAATACTCCAACACAGTCTTCGAACAATGAACGTGTCTGGATCTGCAAAACCAGTACCACACACCACCGCAGAGAGTATAATATTTCATGGGTCCAATCCGCTGACAACTTTTTGTGACGTGATACCACGTCCCTGCCCGGTTATCATTTCGAACAGTTTTTCGGCCTGCCGCTCCATATTTCGAGATGCGGCTTTATTTGCACGTCTCGTCAAAGCAAAGATCGTGTCCCCTTATTGCGGGATTCTCATCAACACGGGTATGGGTAATCCAACCGTGCTGCCTGCACGGCCCCTGGGGAATAGGCGAGTTTTATGGCAAGTGGGGAGGCGCTTGATATTCACTGCCTTTATAAGGAGATTAGGATTCACCTCTTTCACCCACACCTTCTCTCTTTCTGCCTACCCACTCTCGAGCTCCAGCGCCTAAGTTCTCATCTCTTCTGCCTCAAGAAAGCACTCCAACCATGTTTGGAGCGCAGGGCAAGTGGATGGCCTCCACCGTCAAGGAGAAGGATATCACCCAGCTTCGGGCGGCCGGATATTTGGCCAAGGAGGTCGCCCATCGGCTTCCGACCGAGGGACAGATCGTCCCTACCCCGCAGCCCCATGAGAGGGTAGTTTTCATCCCCCACTTCGTCCTGGGCTGGGATTTCCACTCCACCCCTTCGTCTGCGGGCTCATGTTCTACTACGGGTTGGATTTCCATGATCTGGCCCCAAATTCCTTCCTCCCTATCTCGGCATTAATCGTCATGTGTGACGCCTTCCTCCACATCCCACCCACTTCGGATTGTGGCTGAAGACCTTCAATTCCACATCCCACCCACGCAGAATGCAGAGGCGCCATGGTGAGCAAAATGTCCAATGTCCGGTGGCCCAAAGGCACCTTCATGGAGACCATCAAGGGGTGACAAAAGTTGCGGTTCTATGCCACACAGCCCCGCGACACTACCTGGGCGGCGGCTCCCGAATTCAAATCTGGGGTCCCAATGTGGCTTACCTCCTGGCAAGAGAAGGGCCTGGATTGGTCTTCGTCGGACGAGCTGACAGCGCTTCAGACACGCATCAGGAGCATGATGGACAAGAACGTCAAGCTTGTCGATGTGATTCAGGTGATGCTAGTTCGCCGGATCCTTCCATGCCAGAGCTGGGCTTGCCACCTATGGGAGTTCGATCCGGCCGAGCACAAGACCTTGCGGAGGTTCTTCAGAACTACACACGAAGACATCTTGTCGTGGAATTGTCACGGCAGATGTCCTAGCAAAAGGACTTAGTTGTAGGGCCATCGCAAATAGGAAGCTTAAAGGGGTTAATCGGGACAAAGGACACGAGAGGTTTTATACTAGCTCGACCCCTTACGATGAAGGTAAAAGCCTACGTATAGTTGTGTTGTAATTGCAGGGGTTTCGATCACTAAGAGGCTAATCCGCCGGCTTGGTTATCCATCTTTTGTTTCTTGCCCTAAGCTGCCACCGGGTCATCCCCTTATATACACGGGTTGACGCTTAGCGGCCTATAGAGTCACGGCTGGTTCATAAAACGTGTCCGACTCGTTGACTTCTTTGTATGCCTTTCTTTACAAGTCTTTCTTTACATACAGCGGTTTACAATATTGGGCCTTAAGCCGCCTCTGGGCTTAAGCCTTCTACAAGTCTCAATAAATTGTAGCCTTGAATACTATTGGGCTTCTTTTGGAACCCGTCGTTGGGGTTGACCCGGCCCCTCCTGGGCGGATCTTACCTGGTAGCTATATTCCCAACATTAGGCCCCAGGTTGACTTTGAACTTTGTTCCTTGTCAATCTTCAATACTTAGATGAAATCCATCTTCCTATCTCTGTAAAAATTATGTAACCCACCATGACATCATCTTTTGAAAACACAAAAAACTGTTATGACGTCATCCTCAATGGATCTTTATCTTTTATTGTCTTCCGAGAATCGAGGCGTCCGTTTAGTTGGATATTCATTATTTGGGCCTTCCTCAATTTCCGCGCCTGCCTGTTTGCTTATCCCCTTATAAATAGGCACACCCCGGTCTTTCTCATTCTTCTCTCTTCTTCATATTCTTCCTCTCGCAACCCTCCCGCTGCTTGAGCTCCACCGCCGTCGCGCTTCACCTCTGTCTCCGTCGACCTTGGCCGCTACATCAACCTGAATCGGTCTAGAGAATGGCGGCGACCTCCGCAGAAGATCCATGGTTGTAAGTGCGCACCTTCCTGCTCCTGAGATCCGCATTAGGGTTTCTAGGTTTCTGTGTGTTCTTCGTAGTTCATCACGGTTTCCTTGTATTTCTTCCACTATGACTTCTTCTTGATCCAAATAGAACATGTGTTTGTGTGGTAGTTGTTTTTGTGCCCATTCTCAATACCAACAGATCCCTTTCTCTGGTTCAAAGGCCTCATTAGAGCTCATGAACTCATCTATGCTAGATTTTTAGGTCTAGAATATTTTCCATTTTAAACGACCCTTTGATCCAGAATAATATCAAGAAATTAGGAAACTTGTTTGCTTCAACACTTAGCCAACTCTGTCTCTTTGTACTAACTGTCTCATATTCTCTTTCTTAGTGGTCAAGCCAAGTCCAAGAAGGCCAAGGTGACTAAACCGGCAGAATACCCGTCAGTCCTTGCTCCTGAACCGGCCATGCCAACTTCCCCCCCTCGAACTGAAGCACCAGAAGAACTGGCTGCTGACACTCAATTAGACCCTCCTGAGCTGTCAGCTGATGACACCGTTGTTAACTCTTCTACTGCCGGACCATCCAGCTCGGCTAACCCGCCATCATCTTCTGATCATGATGTTCTGATCACTGGAAGCCATTTTGTTGAGCCGGGGACTCCCACCGTGTTAGCTCGACATGCCGCTAAACAAGAAGCCCTGGAGAGACAGAAAGTGTGTTTTGATATCTCTCATTATAGTCATCTGAACGCTAATGATATATTTTCCGGCTATCTCAGCCATGTTCATTCCAGCCATGAGTCAGAGATAGAGATGGTCAAGCAACTTCAGCTGAAATATGAGGTATGTTCTCCGGTTTACTTATACTCTGCCAGCCCCCAAGTCTTCAGATGATGATTCTGAATGATCTGGAGACTTTATGATATAGATGGATACTTTCTCTCTAAGTCTTTCAAAAGTCCAATAGAATAGTGCAAACTTCACTTGTAGTTGTCCGATTTCGGGTTTCGGCAAACCCTTGAGGTTCGAACACTGGGGTGCGCGCGGAGATCTCTCCCCTACCGATCTACGTCCAATCTCCTCGCGTGATCTAAGCTGGAAACCACAAACAACACAAGGGACACGAGGTTTATACTGGTTCGGGCCACCGTTGTGGTGTAATACCCTACTCCAGTGTGTGGTGTGGTGGATTGCCTCAGGGGCCGCTGATGAACAGTACAAAGGGAAGAACAGCCTCACGAGAGGTGTTCTTGAGCTGGTGCGATGAACTGCTAGGGTGAGTTCAGTTGCCTCTCTCTCTCTCTCTCTCTGCTAATTTCTAGATGTTTGGGTGTCTTGATCTCTCCGGGGTGTCCCCTCTACTCTGTGGTGGCTAGCTCTATTTGTAGAGGCCCTGGGCCTCTCCCCAAATAATGAGCGGCAAGGGCGCCAACAATTGGCCATTTTGAAGGGGAACATCTAGTACAAGTTATCCTGACCAAAGGTGGTCTTCGGCTACCAAAAGTACTGGTGATGACGCCGTCTTGGGCTCCACGGTGACCTCCGTCTTGCCGCTCTGCTGGTCTTGGTCTCGTTGCATCGGAATGGTAACCTTTGCCCGATGCCTTGGCCTGTGCTTGCCCCCTTTGCACCAAAGGGGAAACAAGGACACTGCGCAGGCCGGCGCCCGCCTGGCGCCCGCCTGGTCTCGAATGTCATGGCTTGTGTCACGGGCTCCTCGCTAGGTACCCCTGCCTTGATCTCTCCGCCTCCTCGCGAGCCTGCCTGACGAGGCTGCCCCTGAGGAAGCTTACTGTCGTCCTCCCCGCGAGGCTTGGCCCCTCGCGAGGGTCTTGAGCTTGAGCTGATGAAGACGGGTCGCGCTGGGCCCCCACTTGAGCCACGCCGCAGGCCGCAGGCAGGCAAGTCTGGGGACCCCCGTTCCTAGAACGCCGACAGTAGCCCCCGGGCCCAAGGCGCGCGCCCGGGCTTGGCCTAGCAGGAAAGCGAAGGGGCAAGCGCGAAGCACCGCGGGCCCTAACAGCCTGCAGCCTTGGGTGCCGCGTGGCAATTGATTGGACGTGGGCGACTGCGCTTCCCCATGACGCCTCGGCGACCGCACGACTTGATAAGTCCCTGCATGCAGAGAAACCGATCATGATTACCTGCGATCGTGGTGCTTAGTGGTTGGCCTGCTCCGGCTATAAGTATGGGGCCGCGTGAGCCCCTTCATCCCGTCCCTTCTTGCTGCTCCTTCTCTTCTTCTTGGCTACTCGCCGTCCCCATGGCCCCAAAGAGGTTCTCGACCACAGAGAAAGGAAAGGCCCCCTAGGAAGGGCCTGACTCCCCCCTGACCAAGCGCGGCCGAGGCCGCCCTCATAAGTATACCACGGTCCCCGTGGTGGCCTCCCGCGGCCATGGAGGCGGTTCCCTGCACGGTGGTGAGCGCCCGGTTGCTGGCGGGGGGCACGTCGTGGGTGTGCGCCCCCCTAGGCCACACTTTCGCTCTGCGGAGGGTTCGTTGTGTGGTCGACGGACCCATCCAGCACCAGGCTCCAGCTCCCTCGTTTCTTCGTAGATGAACTGCCGGCCAGCGCTTGGTGCGGCTTCTGGCTCCAGGCAGACGACTGCTACAGCAGGGCCTCCTGGGCTTCGCTGGAGGTCTCCGATTCTGGGAATGGGGTTCTGACACGCGGCTGGAAAACGTTTGCCCGCGCGCGCGGCCTGGGCCGGTGGTGCACCCTATACTTCAAGTTTGATGGCGACGCCACCCTCTACGTGAGGATTTTCGGGGAAGATGGTCGCCGTGCCGAGTGCTGCCCTGAAGATGACGATCGCGGCCGCCTGCCTAGCCCCGGCACTAACCAGGATGAAGATGGCGACTGGCATACAGGCGGAGGTGCTCGGGGTTCGCTGAGCTTTGGCGACCCTCTCTCAGGTAGCAGCTCCTACAGCGGTGGCAACGACCAGCCCCCGCGCCGTCGCACCCGCCTGGGTGAAGGTAGCGGGTCAGCCCGCCGTCGCGCCCCAGTGAAGTGGGAGGAGGGATCCGCCTGAGCCCCAGGAGCAGCTCGAGCCTTCGCTGTGGGCTGGCGCAGGACGAATCACGCCCGTTTTGTTTTCTTTCTTATCCTGCCCAAAAACAGAAAGTAATGTAGGGCCCCGCGGGGGCGTGTTAGAACTGTTGTTGTTTAACCATCGCGTTGTTTCCGCTATTTCTGCATTGTGTTTCCGTGCCGCGCACCCATGTGCGGGAACTATTTTAGCTCGGTGGGGATTGGCGTGGTCCTCGCCTCCCGAGGTCGTGGCCTCCTCGTGCGCTTCGTGCCCTGCAAGGATCAGTAGGAGGGGTAACTTACGGTCTTGGTTGTGGGGGCGATCGGCCCTGGTCCTGCGCTCGTGTCGCGATGCCCGTGGGGCACGAACTGGGAGGGGTGCTCCCACAGAGGACTCGGATAGGAAAGCTCCAAATGATCGGGGCAGAAAACACTCGCGAGGGCGCTCGCGAACCTCCCTTGCGAGACTTGTGCGAGAGAAAACGAGGCAGGCGAGCGAGAAAGACAAAGAGTCACAAGCCAGGAACGTTAGCAACTCCAATAAAACTTCAAACGGGAATAAACAAGCCAACTGCAGAAAGCAAATGGGAAAGCCGCGTTCGGCACCTATTCTAGTCTTCAACGTCTTCTCACCAGTGCGGAGCTAAGTGCTGCCACTGGGCGTGGGCGGGAGCCCCCGAGGCCCGAGGACGGCACTCCGGAGACTACGGGGCGTGTACATCCCCACTCATTATTACGTGCGAGTGTCACGGGCGGCGAGCTTCACAGGCATTCGCCTTCTTCACAGGCACCGGGCCTTTCCCAAAATGCAGCAGCTTTACAGGAACCAAGCCTTTCCCAAAACGCAACAGCTTCACAGGCATTCGCCTTCTTCATAGGCACCGGGCCTTTCCCAAAACATAGCAGCTTCACAGGCATTCGCCTTCTTCACAGGCACCGGGCCTTTCCCAAAATGCAGCAGCTTCACAGGCATTCGCCTTCTTCACAGGAATTGGGCCTTTCCCAAAACGCAGCAGCTTCACAGGCATTCGCCTTCTTCATAGGCACCGGGCCTTTCCTAGGTGCTAGGCCTCGCTCAGGGATAGAACATCCGGAGATGTTGAATGTTCCACGCGTTCTGGATGGGTACCCCCTCCGTGGTCTCCAAGCGCGCGGAGCCAGGCCTGGAGACATGAACAACCTTCAATGGGCCCTCCCACATGGGAGAGAGCTTGTGCAGCCCCTCCCTGGAGAGAACCCGTCTGAGCACGAGATCCCCTACCTCAAGAGTTCTGGGGCAGATGTTGCGGCAGTGGTATCGTCGCAGCGCCTGTTGATACCTTTCTGCTTGCAGCGCGGCTTCTCGACGGCGTTCCTCCCCCAGCACAAGATCCGTCCCCCGCATGGCGTCCTACTACGTCTCGTCGAACGCCAGGAGCCATGCGGAGCGACGCCTGACCTCGTGAGGGAGAACAGCCTCTACTCCGTAGACGAGGAAGAACGGGGTCTCGCTAGTCGGCTTGGTCGCAGTTGTGTGGATTGACCACAACACAGACTGGAGCTCATCGTACCAGCTCCTGCCGCAGGCCTCCATCTTCTTCTTGAAGGTCCTGGCTTTGAGGCCCCTCAGGACCTCCGCGTTGGCCCGCTCGGCCTGGCCGTTGCTCCGGGGGTGTGCTACCGAAGCGTAGCATATCTGCGTTCCAAGGTTAGCGCAGTACATTTTGAAGAGATTACTGGTGAATTGCGAACCGTTGTCGTTGATGATGCGGTTGGGCACCCCAAATCGGCTCATGAGGCCCTTGATGAACTTGACCATGGAGCCTGCTGGGATTGTGCGGACGGCTTCCACCTCAGCCCACTTGGTGAATTAGTCCACGGCGACGCAGAGGTAGCGATAGCCCCCTAGTGCCCAAGGAAACGGGCCCAGAATGTCCAACCCCCAAACTGCGAACGGCCATGAGAGGGGTATAGTCTGTAGGCCCCCCGCAGGCTGATGGATCTGCTTAGCGTGAAACTGGCAGGCCTCGCAAGCCTTCACCAGCTCAACGGCATCGTTGAGCGCTGTGGGCCAGTATAATCCACTATGGAACGCCTTGCCGACGAGGGTTCATGACAACGAGTGGTGCCCGCAGTCTCCGCCGTGTATGTCCGCCAGTAGCTCCTTCCCTTGCTCTCAGGAGATGCAACATAGGGACATGTCATTTGGTCGCTTCCTGTAGAGCTCTCCATCCCTGATGCAATAAGTCGTGGCCTGACGCGCCACACGCTCCGCTTCCTCCTCATTCTCCGGCAGAGTCCCTTGCATCAGGTAGTTCTTGAGCTCCGGGATCCAACCCTTCCTGAGGCTCTAACGCCAGGAGCAGGCGTGCCCCTGAGGCTGGGCCGCAGACCGGGGCTCCTGAGGCAGGCGGCTAAGGGAGCTCCTCCCTTGGTTGCGCCGTGCTCAACAGTGGCGGCACCGCCGAGGGTTTGAAGAGCCGCTCCTCGAAGACGCCAGGCTCCTGAGGCAGCCGCCTGGACGCCCTCTTGGCAATGTCATCGGCCTCCTAATTGGTGCCGCGAGGCACATGCTGCAACTCCAGCCCCCAGAACTATTTCTCCATCTTGCGAACCTCAGCGAGGTAGGCTTCCATGTGCTCGTCCTTTGGCTCGTACATCTTATTGGAGAAGTTGACAAGGAGCTACGAATTGCCCTTGATGACGAGGCGCTTTACCCCTAAGGCAATTGCGGCCTTCAAGCCTGCTATTAGGCCTTCGTACTTCGCTATGTTGTTGGAGACCTTTTCTCCGTGCTGGAAGCAGAGTTCTACGGCGTAATAGAGTTTGTCCTGGGTAGGGGACACAAGCACTGCGCCAGCTCCCGCACCGTGTCGGGAGAATGCCCCATCGAAGTACATGACCTAGCCGTCCGGTGCTTCACTTCCCGGGGAAAGTGATCGGTCTTCGCCTGCCTCGAGACCCGGCACTTCTGCCCATTCTGCTACGAAATCCGCAAGTGTGGCTCCCTTGATGACTCTGGTCGTACTGAATTCTAGCTGAAATGCATGTAACTCAATGTTCCACTCAGCGACCCTCCCAGCTGAGTTGGGGCTCCTGAGTACTCTTTCCAAGGGGTATGCTAAGACGACTTTGATGGGATGGCCTTGGAAGTAGTGGCGCAGCTTGCGTGAGGCCACTAGTAGCACAAGGAGGAGTTTCTGAGGCATGGGGTACCATGCCCTTGCGTCCCGTAGCACCGTGCTGACGAAGTACACAGGATGCTCGATGAGGTTGAGGGTGCTGGCACAGCTTGCGTACTCTAGTGGTCGAGGCGTCTCTTGAGACGACGGAGCCCCCAGCGCTAGGTGGCCTGAAGAGGCCTCTCCTGCTCCGGGCACGTTCTCCTGCTGCGGCTGTTCCTTTCCGGCTGCAGTTGCGGCCTTTGCGAGGCCCTCCTGGCTCTGCTTTGCTTCAGTTCGGACAGTTGATGCAGCCTTGGCACAGCGCTCCTCCCTGACCGCCACCAGGGCCGCGCTAGCGGAGTAGGGGGTGGCCGCGAGGTAGAACACCAGGGGTTCCCGAGGATGCGGAGCTACCATCACTGGTGGGCTGGTAAGGTACCTCTTGAGGTCTTGGAATGCCTTGTCGGCCTCTTTAGTCCATTCAAAGGGGGCCTTTTTCTTCATTAGCTTGAAGAAGGGTAGCACTCATTCCCCCAGCTTGGAGATGAAGCGCCCCAGCGCAGTTATACGCCCGGTGAGCTTCTGCATTTCTCTGAGGGTCCTTGGCGGGCTCATGTCTTCGATTGTCTTGACCTTCTCCGAGTTGGGCTCGATGCCCCTGTGGGACATGAGGAAACCCAGGAGCTTGCCTGAGGGGACTCCAAACACGCACTTCTCCGTGTTGAGCCATAGGTCCACTTCGTTAAGGCTCGCAAAGGTTTCTTCCACGTCCTGTATCAGGGTTCTTGCCTCACGAGACTTCACCATAATGTCATCGACATAAGCTTCAACGTTCCTCCCAAGCTGCCAGCCTAAGGAGATGTGCATCAGCCGCTGAAAGGTCGCTCCTGCGTTGCGCAACCCAGACGGCATGCACGTATAACAGTACACTCCACACGGGGTCAGGAAAGCCATCTTCTCCACGTCTTCTACTGCCATCTTGATCTGGTGATAGCCCGAGAAGGCATCCAGGAAGCACAATAGGTCACACTCTGCGGTGGAGTCGACTATCTGGTCAATGCAGGGGAGCAGAAATGGATCCTACGGGCAGGCCTTGTTGTGGTTGGTGAAGTCGATGCACATGCGCTCCTTTCCTCTCTTTTTAGGCACAACGACCGGATTAGCCAGCCAATCAGGGTAGCGGACCTCGCGGATAACTCCTGCCGCCTCTAGCTTCCGGGTCTCTTGAATGATGAAAGCCTGCTTCTCAGCAGACTGCCGCCTTGCCTTCTGCTTCACGGGGCGCACATTGGGGCACACGTTGAGGTGATGCTCAATCACTTCCCTTGGGACCCCTACTAACTGATCAGGTTCCCACGCGAACACCTTCTTGTTCACACGCACGAACCTGATTAGGGCCTTCTCCTGCTCGGGCTCGAGGTTGGCCCCTACGGTGAAGGTGGCGCTAGTGGACCCGTCCTCGTCGACTGGTACCTGCTTGGTTTCCGCCTTGTCTTGGGTGAACAACTGCTTCTTTTTAGCCGGCGCAGCCCCCTTGGGCTCAAGGGCGTCAGTGCTAGTGGGTTGCGCCACCGCGGCCGCCCTGAAAACAAGCTGGAGCACCTGCAGTGCATCCCTTGTGTCTCCTGACACGGTGAGGACGCCGCTGCTCCCAGGCATCTTCATGAGGTTTTACGCCGGGTGAGTTGCTGCCATGAACCGAGCCAAGGCCGGATAGCCGAGGATGGCGTTGTAGGGGAGGCCAATGGGGGCGATGTCAAAGTCGATCAGCTCTGTGCGGAAGTTGTCGCAGGTGCCGAAGGTCACTGGGAGGCGGATCTGTCCCATGGAGGCGGTGGAACCGGCTCCGACGCCCGAGAAGGGCCTGCTGGGTTGGAGCCACTCCAGCGGCACGTGGAGGAGGCTGAAGGCCTCCACCGCGAGCACGTTGAGGCCGGCACCACCGTCGATGAGGGTCCTGGTGATGGCCACTTGGCAGATGGTGGGGGTGCACAGCATCGGGAGCGCGCCCGAACCAATGGGATTGAAGGGGTGGTCCTCTGAGTCGAAGGTTAGATCGGCCTCAGGCGCCACCCAGCCCGGGGGGGGGCTTCTCGGCACTTGGAGGCGGTGCTGATCCGGCGGGTGAACGGCTTGACGTGATGGCTCGAGGGTGGTGCTTGGGAGCCACCCAGGAGAGCTACGACGACGGGCGGTGCTGGTGCGGCGAAATGGGCGAGGAAGAGGTCGCGCAACTCATCCCAGGAGGTGACAGAGGTCGTCGGCAGGTGGAGGAGCCATGCGCGCGGGACGCCGGTGAGGGCCATGGGTGACCAGTTTGCCATCACCCGGTCGTCGCCGCCGGCTCTGAGGACGGCCTCCTCACATGCCAGCAGGAAAATCATCGGGTCCGTTGCGCCGTCGTAGCGCGGCGGCGTCTCGGGCCTGAACTTGCGCGGCCACTGCACCTGTCGCAAGGCGGGGGCCAAGGCCCGGAGCCCCCTGGCCCCAGTGTCGGCATCCGTTGCTGGAGCGGGCGGCGCATTGTCCGCCATGAGGGCGGGATGCGATGTCGGGGGAGAGCGGGTCGTCAGGAGGGAGGACTCCGGCGCACCCCTAACTGGCACGCCAAATGTCAGATTTGGGGTTCCGGCAGACCCTTGAGGTACGAACACTGGGGTGCGCGCGGATATCTCTCCCCTATCGATCTACGTCCAATATCCTCGCGTGATCTAAGCTGGAAACCACGAACAACTCAAGGGACACAAGGTTTATACTGGTTCGGGCCACCGTTGTGGTGTAATACCCTACTCCAGTGTGTGGTCTGGTGGATTGCCTCAGGGGCCGCTGATGAACAGTACAAGGGAAGACCAGCCTTGTGAGAGGTGTTCTTGAGCTGGTGCGATGAACTACTAGGGTGAGTTCAGTCGCCTCTCTCTCTCTGCTAGGGCTCTACCAGATTTCTAGATGTCTGGGTGTCTTGATCTCTCTGGGGTGTCCCCTCTACTCTGTGGTGGCTAGCTCTATTTGTAGAGGCCCTGGGCCTCTCCCCAAATAATGAGCGGGAAGGGCGCCAACAATTGGCCATTTTGAAGGGGAACATCTAGTACAAGTTATCCTGACCAAAAGTGGTCTTCGGCTGCCAAAAGTACTGGTGATGACGCTATATTGGTCTCCACGGTGACCTCCGTCCTGCCGCTCTGCTGGTCTTGGTCTCGTTGCACCGGAATGGTAACCTTTGCCCAATGCCTTGGCCTGTGCTTGCCCCCTTTGCACCAAAGGGGAAACAAGGACACTGCGCAGGCCGGCGCCCGCCTGGTCTCGAACGTCATGGCTTGCGTCACGGGCTCCTTGCGATGTACCCCTGCCTTGATCTCTCCGCCTCCTCGCGAGCCTGCCTGACGAAGCTGCCCCTAAGGAAGCTTCCTGTCGTCCGCCCCGCGAGGCTTGGCCCCTCGCGAGGGTCTTGAGCTTGAGGTAATGAAGAGGGGCCACGCTGGGCCCCCACTTGAGCCACGCCACAGGCCGCAGACAGGCAAGTCTGGGGACCCCCGGTCCTAGAACGCCGACAGTAGTCCCCAAGGGCCAATTCACTTGATTATAAATGAGCCGGTACTTAATTTCATAACTGTCTTGTGCCAGTCCCAATAAATATTGTAATCCGATTTAATCTTGAGAGACTTTCTAAATGTCGTACATTAGCCCCCAAAAGCCAAGTGTTGTTACTTTGTATGGTACTTGGGACTTGAAATATATAAAATTCATAAGAAATTGTTTTAACAGACATTAGCCCCCAAGTGTCAAGTGGTATTGCAATGCAAAGTACTTGAGACTTGAATCTTTATAACTTTTAATTGAAGCCTTGACACACCTGTGTATGTTTTGTAGAACGCCCTATCTGAACTGGGCTCCCAATTAACTGATGCAAAGACCCGGCTGGCGGATCAAGAGGCAGAAATCAGGTCTGTTGATTCTAAACTTCAATTGAGTCTTGCTGAGACGGAAAAATTGAAAACCTGCTTGACTACCATAAAGAAA
The DNA here is from genome assembly GCF_002162155.2 of Triticum dicoccoides. Classification (NCBI taxonomy): domain Eukaryota; kingdom Viridiplantae; phylum Streptophyta; class Magnoliopsida; order Poales; family Poaceae; genus Triticum; species Triticum dicoccoides. Next base: position 471,432,920 of record NC_041380.1, on the reverse strand, counting down.
TCCTGAGCCGAAGAAAAGATGCTGCTCACACAACGTGCTGAAAAAGCTGAAGCAGCTCTTGAGGAGATTACCACGGAGCTCACCGCTTAAAGAATCGGGTGTCTCAAATGGTTTCTGCCATCTTTGGTAAGCCATCTGTACTGATATTTTGTACCTTCTTTTGACCCAGAATATAAACCGCCTGCTGAGTCCTTAAAAAATATGTGCAGGTCCACGAAGCAAAAATCTGAGCCAAGATAATGTGACCAAACTGAAGGCGGTCTACACCTTAGTGGAGCAGTTGTACACTGGCGCTCAACGAGCACTTGCTGCTATCTCTCCTGCCAACCAAGGACCCAATCGGTTCAGCGATGTCTTGAAAAAACTGTCAATCTTACCCGCCAGGTTTCAACAGGTCAAACGATCCTGTGCCAGAGCCCGATCCTTGACTGCCCTGAGCCGCTCCAAAGCCTGGGTGCCAGATCTAGACCCGGTGGATGTAGCAAGGGGGTACCCGACTGTGAAGGAAGACGGGTCTCTATTTGAGCAAGATGACTTCATTGCCTGCATGAGGGGAGTTCGACCTCAAGCTACTGTTCTTGGAGATGAAATCAATATTGACAAATATCAGCCGGGTTCTGATTTGGAGAATAAGAAGATGGCAACTCCCTCTTACAAGGTGACAGATCTAATCCCGCCGGTTCATCAACATACGTTTGCTCAGGAGGTTGATCCGGCTGGCCTGATTGATGAAGAAGCAGAGTTCATTGTCGTGAACGGTTTTGACTGGTCCAAACCCAGCTTCCAATCAGCAGAAGGAGGTGAACTGGCAAGGGAAGAGTGATAACCATCTTGTGGGCTCTTTGAAGCCTTGTAATAAATTTAGCTTGAAACAAACTGCATATTTTGCCTATGCCATTGTGCATAAGATGCCGTGTGTGACTCTTTGCTTCCTGATGTCAACATATGCATCGCATTTATGGTTATCTCTATCATATTTCGGCTCTGTTCCTATAGAAAAAGAAAAAACTGGCTTGGCGGTTTAGCACCGAACGGGTCAGAACACCCGGTATATAACCAATGGTTTATCATAGTAGAAGAAACAGAAACATATGCGAAAGATAAACAAGGTTGAAACAACCTTTGATTAACACAGAAACAACTGTTCATAAATAACAATCATACATGTATCTTTTACCTCCGGACCACCGGTTTATATGACCCGGGCAATAAGGTTGATGATCCAGTCCTTTTGAGAAGTCAATGCTTCTATACGCCTGATGACTATCATACCTTGGTGGCTTACTGTCAAATAATCAAGCCGGTGAAAAAACCGTGCTGACCATTTAAATTTGAAACAATAAAGACCAGTAAGACAAATCACAGATTTCAAACAATATAAATTAACTTTGTAACTGAAAATGGGGGGTTTCTGATTCGAATACGACCAGTAAACTGGACCAAAGGGGTTAAGCTAAGATTCGAATACGATCATATAGCCCCCAGTGGCTTTGGCGTTGCGCCAATCAAGAGGGTACCGACAGCTATGTTCTCTTTGGTTGGAATAAGACTGATGTTTGAACAGGAAGCCCCCAAATGACCTTGAGAGGTTTTTAACGACCCTGATTCGAATACGATCCAAGTCGGACCCAAAAGGGGTTAAGCTATGATTCGGATACGATCAAGAAGCCCCCTAGTGAGTTTGACATTGAGCCGATCAAGAGGGTTACGACAGCTATGTTCTCTTTGGTTCGAATATGACCTATGTTTGAACAGGAAGCCCCCAAGTGATCATGAGATTTACAGCTAGATTCAAATACGATCATAAGCCGGACCAGAAAGGTTAAGCTAAATTCAGATATGACCAGCTCCTTAATAGTCATGAAAAATAGTAAAGATATATGACCTTTGAAGAGAAAAAAGGACAGAGGTCCTGCTTTATTACTTATCATAGTATATACAACGTCAAAGTATGTACATGACGAGATCCGGTGGCTCAGGTGTAGTATGGCCGAAGTTGAGCAATGTTGCACGACCGACGGGTCTCCTCCTCCGACTTACGTGAGTCTTTGTGCTCTCGAACATCAATGAGGTAATATGACCCATTGTTTAAGTTCTTTCTGACCACAAAGGGTCCTTCCCAAGGCGGGGATAGCTTGTTTGCATCTGACAGATCATGGATGAGCCGGAGCACCATGTCACCTTCTTGAAAAGTCCTGGACTTAACCCGGCGGCTGTGATAACGATGCAGGTCCTGTTGATAAATTGCTGATCGAGCCGCTGCTAAGTCTCTCTCCTCATCTAACAAGTCAAGTGCATCCTGTATGACTTGTTTATTATTAGCTTCAACATAAGCCGCCACACGAGGCGAGTCATGACGGATGTCACTAGGCAGCACCGCTTCCGCTCCATAAACCATGAAGAAGGGTGTATAACCCGTGGACCTGTTAGGAGTGGTATTGATACTCCACAGTACCGAGGGTAACTCCTCTACCAAGCAACCAGGCGTCCGTTGTAAGGGAACCATGAGCTGGGGCTTGAGACCCTTTAAGATTTGCCGATTTGCTCTCTCAGCCTGCCCGTTAGATTGAGGGTGAGCTACAGAAGAAACATCCAGCCGGATGTGCTCTCTTTGACAAAACTCCTCCATAGCCCCTTGGGACAAATTAGTGCCATTGTCAGTGATAATGTTGTGTGGAAAACCAAAGCGAAAAATCACCTTTTTCATGAACTGAACCGCCGTGGCTGCATCACACTTACTCACTGGCTCTGCCTCAACCCACTTTGTGAATTTGTTAACTGCCACTGATGTGTCTTTTTATCCTTGGACCTTTTGAAAGGTCCAACCATGTCAAGCCCCCAGACTGCAAACGGGCAAGTGATTGTAATGATCCGCAATTTCCTGAGCCAGCACATCCGCTCGTCGTGCAAATTTTTGACATCCATCACATCTACTGACCAGATCTTCTGCATCAGCGTGAGCCGTCAACCAGTAAAAACCATGACGAAAAGCTTTGGCCACAAGAGATTTTGACCCGGCGTGATGACCACAATCCCCTTCATGGATCCCATGAAGTATTTCTTGGCCTTCTTCAGGAGAAACACACCGCTGAAACGCTCCAGTGACGTTGCGATGGTATAATTCTCCATCAGAAATCGTCATTGACTTGGACCGCCGGGTTATCTGTCAGGCCAGGGTCTCATCCTCTGGCAACTCGCCCCGGGCCATGTAAGCCAAGAATGGTACTGTCCAATCTGGGATGACGTGAAGAGCCGCCACCAACTGTGCCTCCGGGTCAGGAACGGCCAAATCTTCCTCTGTAGGCAACTTAACAGACGGGTTATGCAAAACATCCAAAAAGGTGTTAGGTGGCACCGGCTTACGCTGAGATCCCAATCGGATTAAGGCATCGGCTGCTTCATTCTTTCTACGGTCAATGTGTTCCACTTGATAACCCTTAAAATGTCCTGCAACAGCATCGACTTCACGGTGATAAGCCGTCATGAGAGGATCCTTGGAATCCCACTTGCCTGACACCTGTTGAGCCACCAAATCTGAATTGCCAAGGCACCGGACCCGGCTCAGACTCATTTCTTTAGCCATTCGAAGACCATGGAGCAAGGCTTCATATTCTGCTGCATTGTTAGTACAAGGAAACATCAATTGCAACACATAACAAAACTTGTCACCTCGAGGGGAAGTTAAAACAACTCTAGCCCCCGAGCCTTCCAACTGTATGGACCCATCAAAGTGAATCGTCCAATATGTGTTGTCTGGTTTCTCCTCTGGCATCTGCATCTCTGTCCAGTCATTAATAAAGTCAACCAGCGCTTGAGACTTGATCGCAGTACGTGGCACATACTTCAACCCATGAGACCCAAGTTCAATGGCCCACTTGGCGACTCGTCCAGTAGCTTCTCTATTTTGAATGATGTCTCCCAAAGGAGCAGAGCTAACCACAATGATTGGGTGACCCTGAAAGTAATGTTTGAGCTTCCGGCTTGCCATGAACACCCCATACACGAGCTTCTGCCAATGTGGATATCTTTGTTTAGATTCAATCAGTACCGCACTGACGTAATAAACCGGCCGTTGGACCGGATGTTCCTTGCCGGCCTCATTGCGTTCCACCACAATGGCCACACTAACAGCTCGTGAGTTAGTAGCTACATATAATAACAACGGCTCTTTCTCAACTTGAGCAGCAAGAACCGGGGGTTCAGCGAGTTGTTTCTTCAAATCCTCAAAAGCAGAGTTAGCAGCATCACTCCAGACGAAGTCATCCGCCTTTTTCATCATTTGATACAAAGGCATCGCCTTCTCCCCTAACCGGCTTATGAACCGGCTTAAGGCCGTGATGCGACCCGCCAGCCGCTGAACGTTATTGATGCACACCGGTTTAGCCAGAGATGTGATTGCCTTGATCTTCTCCGGGTTAGCCTCAATACCTCTGTTAGACACCAGAAAACCCAAAAGTTTTCCAGTTGGGACTCCGAAAACACACTTAGCCGGGTTAAGCATCATCTTGTAGACCCGGAGGTTATCAAAGGTCTCCTTCAGATCTGTTACCAAGGTTTCCTCCTTTTTGGACTTCACCACTATATCATCCACATAAGCATCAACAATCCACATAAGCATGAACATTCCACAAAAGACAGCTTTCCTGGTCCTTAACTGCCATCTTGATCCGATGATAACCTGAGTATGCATCCAGAAAACTCAAACGCTCGCAACCCGCCGTAGCATCAATGATCTGATCAATATGAGGGAGAGCAAAAGGGTCAGCCGGACAAGCCTTGTTCAAATCGGTATAATCCACACACATACTCCAGGTGCTGTTCTTCTTGAGTACAAGCACCGGGTTAGCCAACCACTCTGGGTGAAAAACTTCCACAATGAACCCGGCCGCCAAGAGCCGGGCCACCTATTCTCCTATGGCCTTGCATTGTTCCTCGTTAAACCGCCGAAGGAACTGCCTGACCGGCTTAAACTTCGGATCAATGTTAAGAGTGTGCTCAGTGAGTTCTCTCAGGACACCCGGCATGTCAGAAGGCTTCCATGCAAAGATGTCCCGATTATCACGGATGAACTCGATGGGCGTGCTTTCCTATTTTTGATCCAAGTTGGCACTAATGATGAACTGTTCGGATGAGTCGCCTGGCACAAAATCAACCATCTTGGTGTCATCAGCCGACTTGAACTTCAACACCGGTTCATGCTCTGTAGTTGGCTTCTTCAAAGATGTCATGTCCGCCGGGTCAACGTTGTCTTTATAAAACTTCAATTCCTCTGTCGCACAAACGGACTCAACATAAGCGGCATCACCTTCTTCACATTCCAGGGCTATTTTCCGGCTTCCATGAACTGTAATGGTGCCTTTATAACCCGGCATCTTGAGCTATAGATATGCATAACACGGCCGAGCCATGAACTTGGCGTAAGCTGGCCGTCCAAACAGAGCATGATACGGGCTTTTGATTTTAACCACTTCAAAAGTTAATTTCTCAGCCCTGGAATCATATTCATCCCCAAAGGCCACTTCCAGTTCAATCTTACCAACTGGCTATGCCGACTTGCTAGGGACAACACCATGAAAAATAGTGTTGGATTTCTTAAGACTTTTATCAGTCAATCCCATCCGACGAAGCATCTCATAATAGAGGATGTTGATGCTACTGCCTCCGTCCATGAGCACCTTAGTGAACTTATATCCACCAACCTGAGGTGCCACCACCAAGGCCAAGTGACCTGGATTATCAACCCGGGGAGGGTGATCTTCTCTGCTCCACACAATAGGCTATTCTGACCACCTCAAATAACGTGGGATTGCCGGCTCAACAGCATTGACAGCCCTCTTATGGAGCTTCTGATCCCTCTTGCATAAACTAGTGGTAAACATGTGGTACTGCCCACTATTCAACTGTTTTGGGTTACTCTGATACCCGAATTGTTGTTGCTGATTATTTTGGCCAGGTTGATGATTATAACCGCCCTGGTTACCCGAATGGCCTTGACCGTGAAAACCGCCTCCGCTTGACCCGGCGCCCGAGCCCTGAAAGCCGCCTCCGTCTGAACCGTCGCCAGGTCCGTGGCTACCATCAAACATGTTGGAATTTTTAAATGCCTTCATGATCGTACAGTCCTTCCACAGATGGGTAGCTGGCTTCTCCCGGGTGCCGTGCCTTAGACAAGGTTCATTCAGTAGTTGCTCAAGGGTGGGACCTGACCCGCCTGACCAAGGGGGTTACCTACCCTTACGCCGTTGGTTGTTGCCCTGTGCATTGATGTTAGCCACAAACTTGCCAGCCTTACATTTATTACCTCCTTGATTCACCGGGTTATGCTGGTGTCCCTTGTCGTGGCCGTTCTTCTTTCCTTCCCTGTTTTTTCTTCATCAGACACGAGATCCTTGGTACTATCAAAATCAGCATATTTGACCAGGGCCGCCATCAACTGGCCCATGTCATTGCAGTCACGCTTGAGCCGCCCCAGCTTCTGCTTCAGAGGTTGAAAACGGCAATTTTTCTCCAACATTAAGACTGCTGAGCCAGCATCCATCTTATCAGATGAATGTATTATCTCCTGGACCCGGTGCACCCAATGGGTTGTGGACTCCCCTTCCTCTTGTTTACAATTAGTCAGGTCCATGATTGACATAGGTTGCTTGCATGTGTCCTTGAAGTTCTGAATGAACCGGGCCTTTAACTCCGCCCATGAACCGATGGAATTGGGGGGCAATCCTTTCAACCAAGTGCGAGTCGTTCCAACCAACATCATAGTGGAATACTTAGCCATTGCTGCATCGCTGACTTCCAACAGCTCCATCGCCATCTCATAACTTTCAATCCAGGCCCCAGGCTGCAAGTCGGCCGTATAATTAGGCACCTTACGAGGCCCCTTGAAGTCTTTTGGTAAGCTCTCATTACGTATAGCCGGCACCAGGCAAGGAACACCTCCTGTTCTTGTGGCTACTCCTGCCTCAACAGAGGTTGCTGGATAAGCCGGAAAAGTTTGATGAGCCACCTACTCAGCTGCCAGTTGAACCGCCCGCTCAGCCTCTTGACGGATCCTCTCCTGATCCGCTAAGTTAAGGGCTCCAGCCTACACCAGCTCATGCCTGTGTGGTTGGTTACGGCGTTGAGCATTGCTTGACTTATCAGCTGAGTCCATATGCCTGCTATAGCTCGGGCTCCGGCTCGGGCCAGGGGTTGAATGGATTCTGTCTCGACTGTAAGAGTATGCATCCTGCTGCGCCAGAGCCATCTGAAGAAGTTCTCTCACCCTTCTTGTTTCAATTGCTGTCGGAGAGTCGCCTTCCATCAGGAGAGCCGCCAAACGAGCCGACGCAGAAATGAGGTTTTCCAAAGGATTGGAGAAGTGACCCGGTGGTGTTGGCGCATAATGAGGCGGAGCGGTACTCATACGAGGTGGTTCCATGGCCCGCGGCTGAACCAACGCTCCGGGTGTCGTGATCCAATTTGCCTCCGGCGGGTTACTTGGACCGGCCCCGGGTATGTGGAAAAGGTTCCTGGGGTCGAGCATCAGAGGTAGACATGACTGAGTTTTCTGATGCCTTCTCCTCATGACCTCGTTTGACGCGTTCAGATCCACCGAGAGCCAGAAAGTCTCCGCTTGAAGCTGCTGAGCACGAGCGTCCCAAGCCGCCCGTTCCGTGGCCATCCTAACCTCTTCTGCTACTAAATTTTCCTTGGCCTGTGCCATCTCTTCGCGTACCCGTGCCACCTCCGCGTCATGCTGAGCTTTATTGGCCAGCTCTACCACGGCAGTCAACAGAGCCGTCAGCTTATCCATGAGGTCCATTAGCATCTGAGCCGGGGGGTGCGCGGGGTCTCCTGACCCGGCCACTGCCGACCCGGTGGTTGTTGCTGCAGCAGCCGTGGAGTTCTGCCCGGGCTGAGTGCCTGCCATGAAGACTCCGGCTCGATTCGGCGGCTCAAAGGGGTCCGGAATACTGCTGCCATCGGAACAGCCCCCAAGCATGCCATCCTGCAACTGATACAAAGAATTTGTCTCGCCTGTTGATGACGTAGCGTCAGAACAGATGGCCGTCTCACTGCCATCCACTGATCCTTCCGAGTATTCACCTCCATGGATGCAACCCACAAAGGCACGCTTTACGGTGGGTCGGGCCCGGGCAGGTCTCGCGCGCTGAGCCGTCTCGATGATGTTGGTGCAGACGTCCGGCTCAGGGCCCGATTCGCCGATCCAGCCGATGAAGACATGAATTCCACCGAAGGGGACCCGGTACCCGTACTCAATTCAGCCGGCCGTGGTGCCCCAGCCTTCGTCGTCGATGTAGAGCTTGCCGCGACCACTCTTGGTCATCCGGCCCACAACGTATCCCTTGAGCCCTTTGAAGTTTCCCTTCAAGAACTCAAATCCACAGTGCGCTGGCCCCACGGTGGGCGCCAACTGTCATGGAATTATCACGGCAGATGTCCCAGCAAAAGGACTTGGTCATAGGGCCATCGCAACTAGGAAGCTTAAAGGGGTTAATCGGGACAAAGGACACGAGAGGTTTTATACTAGTTCGGCCCCTTACGATGAAGGTAAAAGCCTACATCTAGTTGTGTTGTAATTGCAGGGGTTTCGATCACCAAGAGGCTAATCCACCGGCTTGGTTATCGATCTTTTGTTTCTTGCCCTAAGCCGCCACCGGGTCGTCCCCTTATATACATGGGTTGACGCCTGGCGGCCTACAGAGTTTCGTCCGGTTCATAAAACGTGTCCAGCTCGGTGACTTCTTTGTATGCCTTTCTTTACAAGTCTTTCTTTACATACGGTGGTTTACAATATTGGGCCTTAAGCCGCCTCTGGGATTAAGCCTTCTACAAGTCTCAATAAACTGTAGCCTTGAATACTATTGGGCTTCTTTTGTAACCCGTCGTTGGGGCTGACCCGGCCCCTCCTGGGCGGGTCTTACCTGGTAGCTATATTCCCAACACATCTGGAAGGTGCTCTTCAAGGCCAACGAGATGTGGCCGAAGACGACCGAGGACCGTGGGCACGATGAGGGAGTCCTGGATTAGGGGGTGTCCGGATGGCCGGACTATACCTTCGGCCGGACTCCTGGACTATGAAGATACAAGATTGAAGACTTCGTCCCGTGTCCGAAAGGGACTTTCCTTGGCGTGGAAGGCAAGCTTGGCGATACGGATATGTAGATCTCCTACCATTGTAACCGACTCTCTGTAAACCCTAGCCCTCTTCGGTGTCTATATAAACCGAAGAGTTTTAGTCTGTAGGACGAAGAACAATGATACCATAGGCTAGCTTTTAGGGTTTAGCCTCTCTGATCTCGTGGTAGATCTACTCTTGTACTACCCATATCATCAATATTAATCAAGCAGGACGTAGGGTTTTACCTCCATCAAGAGGGCCTGAACCTGGGTAAAACATCGTGTCCCCTGCCTCATGTTACCATCTGACCTAGACGCACAGTTCGGGACCCCCTACCCGAGATCCGTCGGTTTTGACACCGACATTGGTGCTTTCATTAAGAGTTCCTCTGTGTCGTCGCTTTTAGGCCCGATGGCTTCTCCAATCATCAACAGCGATGCGATCTAGGGTGAGACTTTTCTCCCCGGACAGATCTTCGTATTCAGCGGCTTTGCACTGTGGGCCAATTCGCTTGGCCATCTGGAGCAGATCGAAAGCTACGCCCCTGGCCATCAGGTCAGATTTGGAAGTTTGAACTACACGGCCGACATCCGCGGAGACTTGATCTTCGACGGATTCGAGCCACAGCCGAGCGCGCCGCACTGTCATGATGGGCATGATTTAGCTCTGCCGCCGAACAGTGCCCTGGAGGCCGCACCTGTGTCCGCTCCGACCCCTAGCTCGGAGCCGATCACACCAACCGAGGATGGGTTGTTAGACACCGCCTCAGGGGCTGCAATCTCTACGGCGATCGAGCCGAACACCAGCCCTATTCTCTGCGAAGCCCGTGACTCCAAGGAGCCGGACTCCTCTCCAGACTCCAAGCCCTCCGCGCCCCGACCGATCGAACCCGATTGGGCGCCGATCATGGAGTTCACCGCCGCGGACATCTTTCAGCACTCGCCCTTCAGCGATATTCTGAATTCACTAAAGTCTCTCTCTTTGTCAGGAGGGCCCTGGCCGGACTATGGTCGGCAAGGTTGGGATGCGGATGATGAAGAAATTCAAAGCCCACCTACCACCCACTTCGTAGCCACTGTTGATGATTTAACCGACATGCTCGACTTCGACTCCGAAGACATCGACGGTATGGACGCCGATGCAGGAGATGATCAAGAACCAGCGCCTATAGGGCACTGGAAAGCCACCTCGTCATATGATATATACATGGTGGACACCCCAAAAGAAGGCAATGGCGATGGAACAGCGGAGGATGACCCCTCCAAGAAGCAGCCTAAGCGCCGGCGTCAGCGGCGCCGCTCTAAATCCCGCCAAAACAAAAACGGTGTTTCCGGCATGGGGGATAATAACACCCCAGACACTGCCGAAGACAACCACCTCCAACAAGATTCAGCACAGGAGGATAGAGAAGCCAACCCTCATGAGAGTGCGGCAGACAGAGAGGTCGAGGACGATAATTATATGCCTCCCTCCGAAGACGAGGCAAGCCTCGAGGACGACGAATTTGTTGTGCCGGAGGATCCTGTCGAACAAGAGCGTTTCAAACGCAGGCTTATGGCAATGGCGAGCAGCCTCAAGAAAAAACAGCAACAGCTTAGAGCTGATCAAGATTTGCTAGCCGACAGATGGACTGAAGTCCTTGCGGCCGAAGAGTATGAACTCGAACGCCCCTCCAAGAGCTACCCAAAGCGCATGTTGCTACCCCAATTAGAGGAGGAAGCACCTAAACCTACATCATCAACGCATGATGCGACTGACCGGCCACCCCGTGGCCGCGACAGAGAGGCCTCTCGGCCCACCACTCAAGCCGCACCCCGGCGCCGCTCAAAAACTACCAAGGCATGGGAAAATGCGCCAGACCTGCGAGGTATATTGGAGGACAAGGCAAGGCAAACAAGATCGATCTACGGATCACGTGGGCGCCCCACGGCATGAGACGGTACTCGTCACACCGGATACAGTAAATCCGTCCGGGCCAAACACAGTAGTCAAAGCTCGTTTGAGCTGCATCATGATGTAGCCCAATACAGAGGCGCCGCACACCCACTATGCTTCACAGATGAAGTAATGGATCATCAAATCCCCGAGGGTTTCAAACCCGTGAACATCGAATCATACGATGGCACAACAGATCCTGCGGTCTGGATCGACGACTATCTCCTTCATATCCACATGGCCCGCGGTGATGACCTACATGCCATCAAATACCTCCCACTCAAGCTTAAAGGACCAGCCCGACATTGGCCTAACAGCTTGCCAGCAGAATCAATTGGTTGTTGGGAGGACCTGGAAGTCGCATTCCTCGACAATTTCCAGGGCACTTATGTGCGACCACCAGACGCCGATGGCCTAAGCCACATAATTCAGCAGCCAGAGGAATCGGCCAGACAATTCTGGACACGGTTCCTAACCAAGAAAAATCAAATCATCGACTGTCCGGACGCAGAGGCCCTAGCAGCCTTCGAGCATAACATCCGCGACGAGTGGCTTGCACGACACCTAGGACAGGAAAAGCCGAAATCTATGGCAGCCCTCACGACACTTATGACCCGCTTTTGCGCGGGAGAAGACAGCTGGCTAGCTCGCAACAATAACATGACCAAGAACCCTGGTAATTCGGATACCAAGGACAGCAGTGGCAGGTCGCGTCGCAACAAGCAAAAGCGCCGCATCAACGGTGACAATGCTGAGGATACGACAGTTAATGCCGGATTCAGAGGCTCTAAACCCGGTCAGCGGAAAAATCCATTCAAAAGAAATACTCTGGACCCGTCCAGTTTGGACCGAATACTCGACCACTCATGCCAGATACATGGCACCCCCGAAAAACCAGCCAATCACACCAATAGGGATTGTTGGGTGTTCAAGCAGGCAGGCAAGTTAAATGCCGAAAGCAGAGATAAGGGGCTGCATAGCGATGATGAGGAGGAGCCCCAGCCGCCGAACAACAGTGGACAGAAAGGTTTTCCCCCACAAGTGCGGACGGTGAACATGATATATGCAACCCACGTCCCCAAGAGGGAGCAGAAGCGTGTGCTAAGGGACGTATACACGATGGAGCCAGTCGCCCCAAAGTTCAACCCATGGTCTTCCTGCCCGATCACTTTTGATCGAAGGGACCACCCCACTAGCATCCGTCATGGCGGATTCACTGCATTGGTTCTAGACCCAATTATTGACGGATTTCACCTCACTAGAGTCCTTATGGATGGCGGCAGCAGCCTGAACCTGCTTTATCAGGATACATTGCGGAAAATGGGCATCGATCCCTCGAGGATTAAACACACCAGAGCGACCTTTAAAGGCGTCATACCAGGTGTAGAAGCCAACTGTACAGGCTCAGTTACACTTGAAGTGTACTTCGGATCCCCGGATAATTTCCGAAGCGAGGAGTTAATCTTCGACATAGTCCCGTTCCGCAGTGGCTATCACGCACTGCTCGGGCGAACCGCATTTGCCAAGTTCAATGCGGTGCCGCACTACGCATACCTCAAGCTCAAGATGCGAGGCCCTCGAGGCGTCATCACGGTCAATGGAAACGCCAAACGCTCTCTCCGAACGGAGGAGCATATGGCGGCTATCACAGCGGAAGTACAAAGTAGCCTCTCAAGGCAATTCTCCAGTCCGACAATTAAACGTCCGGGCACCGTCAAGCGTGCCTGGAGTAACCTACAACAAGACCGCCTGGCACGTTCCGAGCAAGCATAGCAATGCGGCCCCAACCCCAGCCCTCGGGAACTTGTGAAACCAGTGTTGCACGTACATAACTACACTCTAGAAATACCATGGGCACAGGGGAAGGGGCACCATCACGGCACGCGCGAAACGTGGCTTAAACCGCACTAGGGGCTGCCGATTTCTTAATTTTCTCTTATTTTCAGGACTCCATTCTTCAGAAGGCTTGTCCGGCAGTACAATTGCCGCACAAACGATACAACCAGGGAAGCAGAAAGCTACGCCGCACTACGGAACTCTAAGGTGGTCTCTATAACGAGCAGTATGCCTGTTTTGCATAACATTCCGCAGCTCGCCCCTGGAAAGGACATATTTGATAGTCCCATCTTTTGCTTATCGCACTATTTGTATCGTTCTGCTTTGATTGCAGCTTTTTTAAATAAACAATGCATAACTTCCGTCTATTATTGCATTACCTCTTTTTTACGAATATATGTTCATTAATGACATGTTGCACCCGTACACTTTGGTATGGCCAATACGCCAGGGGCTGAAGTACCCCACAACATGGTGTGAGAAGTCCGAAGACTTTCACAAGTGCGGCACCCCGAACTTATAGAATTATATGCATTGGCTCCGAATCATGTCTTGGGTCAATAGTTGGGTTTGCCCGGCTCCTATGTTTTGGTACCTTACGTTCCGTCATATCAGCTAAGGTAGCACTAGGAGAACTACTGCGATTGTGCCCCAATTGAGCTGGGCTAAGCACCTTAGTAGACAAAGCTAAAACTGACCGTCATGATGAGGCGAGAGCTGGTCGCTGTTCGAGAGGTTTTCGAGTCCCTAAAGACTTATGCCTCTTAGAGCGAGGAGTCGGCTTTGTCCGGCCTAGGCGTGGATAGCGCCGCGAACTCGGTCTTCCGAACACTAGGGGCTTCGCCGAAATTTAAAATTATAGAATTATATGGCTAAGTGAGAGTGTTCAAGCACTATAGTCCGATTGCCTTGTTCGTTGTGTTGAGCGCCTCCCTCGAAGGACCCAAGAATGGGAAAAAAGAGCGCTCATGTTTATCCCGAACACCCCAGCACTCGTGCCATGGGGGCAGAAGCCGACGACTCGCCATCTCTCAAATTTGATAAACGGCCGCACAGAAGGTAATATTTTAAATTCAAAAAGCATTGCTTAGCGCACATGAACAAGTTTTCAGCGCACAGGACAAAACGAGCGAGTTCACTGAAAAATTACATTCATGGAACATTCATCCGCCACAAGGCGGGCACCCTTCAGAATGCCCTCATAATACATCTCGGGCTTGCGATGCTCCTTGCCCGGCGGTGGCCCATCCTTCACAAGTTTCTCAGCATCCAGCTTGCCCCAGTGCACCTTCGCATGGGCAAGCACCCAACGGGCACCCTCGATGCATACGGAGTGCTTGATGACTTCGAGCCTTGGACAGGCCTCCACCAGCCGCCTCACCAGCCCGAAGTAGCTCCTAGGCATGGCCTCTCCAGGCCACAGTCGGACTATGAGGCCCTTCATGGCCTGTTCGGCCACCTTATGGAGCTCGACCAGCCGCTTCAGCTGGTCGCTTAAGGGCACCGGGTGTTCGGCCTCGGCATATTGAGACCAGAACACCTTCTCCGTCGAGCTTCCCTCCTCGGCGCGGTAGAAGGCGGCGGCATCCGACACGCTACGGGGCAAGTCTGCGAATGCTCCTGGAGAGCTCCGGATTCGGGTAAGTGACAAGTAATTCACTTTTACGTGCTTGCTTTGCATAAAGAATGCCTTACCCGCCGCTATCTTTTTTATTGCCTCAACCTCCTGGAGGGCCTTCTGGGCTTCGGCCTTGGCAGACTTGGCATCTTCAATGGCCGCCGCGAGCTTAGACTCTCGTGTCTTCGAGTCAAGCTCCAAACTCTCATGTTTTTTCATAAGAGCCTGGAGCTCTTGCCACACCTCACCAACTTGCGTTTCATGCATCTCCCGCTCGGTGCGCTCCGTGGCCGCCCTCTTTTCGGCCTCGGACAGCGCTTGCTTAAGGGTCGCCACCTCAGTTGTGGCCCCTACAATAGCCGCGTTAATCCTGTCACTTTTTGCAATTGCACCTTTCACATATTTCAATAAGGTATTTCTCTTGGCTAGGCCGAGCTCTTGCTCGGACCGCTCAAGGTTCTGCTTCAGCGTATCTACCTCCGCAGTCAGTGTGGCGGAGGCCAGCAGCGAAGTCTGCATACGCATATTGACTAGATTATGTTAGACTCATGCGATTATTAGATCCTCTATTCGGCTTTTCTTTCCAAACGCCGAACAGAGCTTCAGGGGCTACTGTCTATGCGGTAATATTTTTACATATTCTTTACTTACCTCAAAGCCTGTTAGAAGGCTGGCACAAGCTTCAGTCAGTCCACTCTTGGCGGACCGAACCTTTTGGATCACCACACTCATAAAAGTGCGGTGCTCCTCGTCGATGGAGGCGCCGTTAAGCGTCTCCAGCAAATTGTCCGGTGCCTCCGGTTGGACGGAGGTCACCGGATCGGTAGGCTTGCTCCTCTTGGAAGGAGGCTGCCTACCGGAGTCCGGAACCGTTGAAGGTTCCGGCGCAGTGTCCGGCTCAAGGCCAGACTTGGAGCCCTTGGGGGTTTTATCCCCTTTACGCCTGGAGTCCAGGAGGTTGCCTTGCGGCGCCTCCAGGACCACCTCCTCCTGTCTTGGAACCTGTTGGGACGCCACCTCGGCGCCGTCTATAGGGTGGGGGGAGGAAGCCGTCGGGAGCGAATTCACATCCGACGAATCCAGGGAGCCGCTCGATGACTCGCCGACCCCGCCTTGGGCGGGCTGCACAATCATGTTCGACGTAAGGAAAAACTGTGCAATGGGGGAATACTATGAATCACTCTGGTATCCGGGTACTTATGATCTCGCTAGGGGCTTGGCCCTGTGCGGCCACTCCTCTTCGCCGTCATCGGCGTTGGTGGAGTAGTCCGGAGGAGGGGTCTTCCCCCTCTTGGACCCTTCGGCCTCCCCGGTTGGGGCGGCCTTCCTTTTCTTCCCTTCCCCCGCTGGAGGGAGAGAGGTCTCTTCTTCCTCCTCCTCGTCTTCATGGGAGGAGCGCGCCTTGGAGTCGTCGGATGGTGAATCCGACACCTCCTGGCGCCGGGCACTCTTTCAAGTCCCCGTGGCCTTCTTCTTGGCCTTCTTCTCCGGCACCACGTAAGGTGCCGGAACCAGCAGCTTCGCCAAGCGAGCGTCCGCTGGGCCTTCGGGCAAAGGAGCCAGACAGTTGATCTGTCCGGACCTCTCCTGCCAATCCTGTCAAAGGTAAGGGAACTTAGATCCCGCATGGAGTCAAACTATGAAAAACTAATACCCTGTAAAAGGTGAAAACAGCTTACTGCACGAGCGTGACGCTGCATGCTGAATCTGCGATCCTCGGTAGCGGATGCGGGGGCCTCAGCACCCATGAAAAGCACTTTCCAGGCATCTTCGTACGTCGTGTCGAAGAGCCTGCTCAGAGTTCGGTGCCGCGCCGGGTCGAACTCCCACAGGTTGAAAGCCCGTTGTTGACACGGGAGGATCCGACGGATGAGCATAACCTGGACTACGTTGACAAGTTTGAGATTCCTGTCCACCAGGGTTTGGACGCATGTTTGGAGTCTGGCCAGCTCTCCTTTTTTACCCCATGACAGGCCCGTCTCTTTCCAAGAGGCGAGCCGCGTAGGGGGTCCGGATCGGAACTCGGGGGCTGCGACCCATTCAGGGTCGCGCGGCTCGGTGATGTAAAACCACCCCGACTGCCACCCCTTTAGGGACTCACGAAGGAGCCCTTGAACCATAGGACGTTGGGCATCTTGCCCACCATGGCGCCTCCGCACTCCGCTTGGGTGCCGTGCACCACCTTCGGCTTGACATTGGAAGTCTTGAGCCATAGGCCGAAATGGGGGCGGATGCGGAAGAAAGCCTCGCACATGACGATAAACACCGAGATGTTGAGGACAAAATTCGGGGCCAGATCATGGAAATTCAGGCCATAGTAGAACATGAGCCCCCGGATAAATGGGTGGAGAGAGAAGCCTAGTCCGCGCAGGAAATGGGGGAGGAACACCACCCTCTCATGGGGCCTAGGGGTGGGGATGAGCTGCCCCTCTTTAGGAAGCCGGTGCGCAATATCGTTAGACAAGTATCCGGCCTTCCTCAGTCTTTTGATGTGTCCCTCCGTGACAGAGGAGACCATCCACTTGCCTCCCGCTCCGGACATGGCTGGAGAAGGTTGAGGTGGGGTGTGCGGACTTGGGCGCTGGAGCTCAAGTGCGCGGAAATGGATAGGCAAAGGAGGAAGAAGGAGTGGATGAAAAGGTGGATCCTTATCCCATTATATGGGCGGACGCGACTATGCGCCCCCACCAGCCTGGTAAAACTCGCTTATCTCCCAAGCGCCATAGTCAATGGCGCGGTTGGGTTACCCACACCCATATTGATGAGAATCCCGGAATAAGG
Organism: Triticum dicoccoides; assembly: GCF_002162155.2. Lineage (NCBI taxonomy): Eukaryota > Viridiplantae > Streptophyta > Magnoliopsida > Poales > Poaceae > Triticum > Triticum dicoccoides. The sequence goes on along the minus strand of NC_041380.1, from coordinate 471,415,629 downwards.
GGACACGATCTCTGCTTTAACAAGACGTGCCAAGGAAACCGCCTCGCTAAACGCGCTGAGGTACAACAATAAAACGATTCAAATAAAGACTTGGCCGTGGTGTGATGTCACGCTACGGAATACGTTAGCAGATTAGTTTGCGTAAAAATTATTCTCTCTATGGCAATATGTGGAAACTTATTTTGCAGAGCCGGACACTACCTTTGTGTTCAAAATCTTCTATGAAGTACTTGGAGGAGGAACCCGCCTTGCAATGCCGAAGACAATCTGCGCGCCGGACTCGTCGTCATTGAAGCCTGGTTCAGGGGCTACTGAGGGAGTCCTGGATTAGGGGGTGTCCGGATGGCCGGACTATACCTTCGGCCGGACTCCTGGACTATGAAGATACAAGATTGAAGACTTCGTCCCGTGTCCGGAAGGGACTTTCCTTGGCGTGGAAGGCAAGCTTGGCGATACGGATATGTAGATCTCCTACCATTGTAACCAACTCCGTGTAAACCCTAGCCCTCTCTGATGTCTATATAAACCAAAGAGTTTTAGTCCGTAGGAGTAAGAACAATGATACCATAGGCTAGCTTTTAGGGTTTAGCCTCTCTGATCTCGTGGTAGATCTACTCTTGTACTACCCATATCATCAATATTAATCAAGCAGGACGTAGGGTTTTACCTCCATCAAGAGGGCCCAAACCTGGGTAAAACATCGTGTCCCCTGCCTCCTGTTACCATCCGACCTAGACGCACAGTTCGGGACCCCCTACCCGAGATCCGCCGATTTTGACACTGACACACGACCTGGCCCATCCCGCTAGTTCGGTAAGTTTCCCATGTTCCAAGGTGTATCCCTTACCTGCTTACTTAAGGAGGATGTCCGAATTTCCCTATTTGTTTTTTCAAGTTTGGACGAAGAAGGCAGAGCGGATTCAGTGTCCGGCTTCGTTGCCCGAGGAACCAGCCATCCCGCCTCTCACGAAGATGCTGGTTCCGGCACCCTATAAGGCGCCGAAGAAGAAGGCCAAGAAGAAGGCCAAGGGGACCAGAGGTGGCCTCCGTCCCAAGGGTACTGTCGGTGTCAAAATCGGCGGATCTCGGGTAGGGGGTCCCGAACTGTGCGCCTAGGTCGGATGGTAACAGGAGGCAAGGGACAAGAAGTTTTACCCAGGTTCGGGCCCTCTTGATGGAGGTAAAACCCTACGTCCTGCTTGATTAATATCGATGATATGGGGTGTTACAAGAGTAGATCTACCATGAGATCAGAGAGGCTAAACCCTAGAAGCTAGCCTACGGTATGATTGCATGTTGTCATTGTTGTCCTACGGACTAAAACCCTTCGGTTTATATAGACAACGGAGAGGGTTAGGGTTACACAAGGTCGGTTACAAAGGATGAGATATCCATATACGTACTGCCTAGCTTGCCTTCCACGCCAAGTAGAGTCCCATCCGGACACGAGACGAAGCCTCCAATCTTGTATCTTCATAGTCTAACAGTCCGGCCAATGGAGATAGTCCGGCTGTCTGGAGACCCCCTAATCCAGGACTCGCACAGGTACTTCGGACGTGGCGTCCGAAGACGTTGACACTCACTCTGCCGCCGAAGACGACGAGGAAGAGGAAGAAGAAAGCAACTTCCCCCTCCTCGAGGGGGGAAAGAAGAGGGTGGCCTCCACAGATCTGGAAGCGGAGGTGTCCAAGAAGGGAAAGGCTTCCCTCGTGGATAGTTCCGCGTGGGGCGTCGATAGCAGCCCGGAACGGCTCCCTTGAGATAAGCCCCTGGCCGAATCGTGAGCATCCAAAGACCCCGACGCATTCATATATCCGCCTCTTTAGTTCATAATTTTAACATGTCGAATCATGCACTTGCAGTCCGGCTCGTTCCGCCCTTGAGCGATCCTCGTCTTCGGGGAACTCGCTGGACCCAAAGGTGATGGACAACGGGTCCCTTCCGATGGCCTCCTCTCCTAGGGCCATGGATGACACTGAGGTGTTGTCCCAAAGGACCCCCGGCCAGGGAGAGACGCAGGAGGCTGTCCGGACAGTGCCAGAGGGCGGGATCTCGGCCACCGGACACATGGGGGAGCAGATCCCCATGGAGACTGGCGATGGGGGCCATGTCCAATTCGGCCCCTAGCCGAATACGGCCCTGGAGACCTATACGGCTCCGGAATCCGGCAAGCAGCCTCCTTCATCGGAAGGAGGTGTGCCCATTCCACCGGTGACCTATGTCCAACCATAGACGCCGGATACTCTACTAGAAGCGTTGCGAAGCGCTTCCATCATTGAGGAACAACGCACCCTCATGGGTGCGGTGATTGAGAAGATTCAGTCTGCGAAGAGCGGACTGACCAAAGCCTGCACAAGCCTTTTAACAGGTTTTGAGGTAAGCAATGCAATTTGTGAAAAGAAAGTCACAGTATAGACAGTAGCCCCTGAGACTCTATCCGGGGTTCGGAAAGAAGAGCCGAACAGAGGATCAAATATTTTTTCGCGGGAGACTAACCACGTATGTCTATGTGAATAAGCAGGCATCGCTGCTACCCGCGACTTCTCATGCTGCCGAAGTCTCCGGACTGAAGCAGAGGCTGGAGTAGACCGAGGAAGAGCTCGGTCGGGTGAAAAAGCAGCTGGAGGACAATCAAGGTATTCAATCATTTTATGCATGTCCGGAAAGTATGAATGCTTTTGCGCTGACCGCAGTGCCATGATATTTTTGTAGGGGCGGCGACCGAGGTGGAGGCTCTCAAGAAGGCGACGGCCGAGGCCGAGGAGAGAGCGGTAAAGGAAAAAGAAGCCCGAGAAAAGCATGAGGCCAGGGTCGGTGAGGTCCAGTAGGAGCTCCAGGACGCCGTGAAGAAATGCGAGTCCTTGGAGCACCAGAATGCGGACCAAGAGTCTGAACTCGCTAAGGTCCGCCAAAGCACACAAGAAGCTCGGGCCGAAGCCCAAGGCACCCTCCGGGAAATCCAAGAGGCCAAGAAGATCGCGGCGGGTAAGGCTTTTATAATGAAAAGCAAGTATGTGAGCAAGAGATATCTCTTACTGACTCGGATTTGGAGTTCTCTAGGGGCGTTTGCGGATTTGCCGTGCAGTGTTTTGACGCTGCGGAATTCTTCTGGGTCGAAGAGGGGAGTTCAATGGAGAAGTTGTTCTAGTCGCAATACCTTGCGCCAGAACATCCGGTGCCCTTTAGCGATGTAACGCCCCGGAACCAACTTTCCATATTTGTAACTCTGACTCTTGCCTTTTCCGGAGATGTGATATAAGATTCCCTTCGTGGTTGGGTTTTTGTCTTTCATTTTGCATTTTGTTCTTGTCATGCATTTCATATCATGTCATCATGTGCATCACATTTGCATTCGTGTTCGTCTCATGCATCCGAGGATTTTCCCCGTTGTCCGTTTCACAATCTGGCACTCCCTCATGCACCCGGCGCACCCCTCTTGTCTCTTTTTGTGAGCGGGTGTTAAACATTCTTGGAATGGACCAAGATTTGCCAAGTGGCCTTGGTACACCACAGGTAGACCGCCTGTCAAATTTCATCCCATTTGGAGTCCGTTTGATACTCCAATGGTTAACCGGGTAACCGCGAAGGCCTGTTGTGTGTTGCAGCCCAACACCCCTCCAAAACGGCCCAATAACCCATCCAAACCACTTCCATGTCCTCCGTCGTCGGATCACGATCGTGTGGGCGAAAACTACACCTCTTTTGGACACTCCAAACCCCCCTACCTATAAATATGTGCACCTCGTCCAAATTCGCGGCCTAACCCTAGTCTTCTTCCTCATTGCGCCGCCGGACACGTCCACCCCATGCCCGGACATGTCCGCCACCTCCCCACGCCCAATCGCCGCGCGCCACGTGTCCCTGCGCCGCCCTCTGCAGCCGTGGCCCGCGAGGCCCACAACCGGCTGATACGTCTCCAACGTATCTATAATTTTTGATTGCTCCATGCTATATTATCTACTATTTTGGACATTATTGGGCTTTGTTATCCACTTTTATATTATTTTTGGGACTAACCTATTAACCGCAGGCCCAGCCTAGAATTGCTGTTTTTGTTGCCTATTTTAGGGTTTCGAAGAAAAGGAATATCAAGGGAGTCCAAACGGAATGAAACCTTTGGGAACGTGATTTTATCGCCGAACATGATCCAGGAGACTTGGACCCTACATCAAGAAACAAGGGAGGAGGCCACGAGGTAGGCCTACCCCCCAGGCGCATCCTCCACCCTCATGGGCCCCCTGTTGCTCCACCGATGTACTCCTTCCTCCTATATATACCTACGTACCCCCAAACGATCAGATACGGAGCCAAAACCCTAATTCCACCGCCGCAACTTTCTGTATCCATGAGATCCCATCTTGGGGCCTGTTCCGGAGCTCCGTCGGAGGGGGTATCCATCACGGAGGGCTTCTACATCATCACCATAGCCCCTCCGATGAAGTGTGAGTAGTTCACCTCAGACCTACGGGTCCATAGTTATTACCTAGATGACTTCTTCTCTCTTTTTGGATCTCAATACAATGTTCTCCCCCTCTCTTGTGGAGATCTATTCGATGTAATCTTCTTTTTGCGGTGTGTTTGTTGAGACCAATGAATTGTGGGTTTATGATCAAGTCTATCTATGAACAATATTTGAATCTTCTCTGAATTCTTTTATGTATGATTGGTTATCTTTGCAAGTCTCTTCGAATTATCAGTTTGGTTTGGCCTACTAGATTGATCTTTCTTGCAATGGGAGAAGTGCTTAGCTTTGGGTTCAATCTTGCGGTGTCCTTTCCTAGTGACAGTAGGGGCAGCAAGGCACGCATTTTATGGTTGCCATCAAGGACAAAAAGATGGGTTTTTCATCATATTGCGTGAGTTTATCCCTCTACACCATGTCATCTTGCTTAAGGCGTTACTCTGTTTTCATTAACTTGATACTCTAGATGCATGCTGGATAGTGGTCGATGAGTGGAGTAATAGTAGTAGATGCAGGCAGGAGTCAGTCTACTTGTCTCGGACGTGATGCCTATATACATGATCATACCTAGATATTCTCATAACTATGCTCAATTCTGTCAATTGCTCAACAATAATTCGTTCACCCACCGTAGAATACTTATGCTCTTGAGAGAAGCCACTAGTGAAACTATGGCCCCCGGGTCTATCTTCATCATATTAATAATCCAATACTTAGTTATTTCCTTTGCTTATTTCCTTTGCTTTTATTTTACTTTGCATCTTTATCATAAAAATACCAAAAATATTATCTTATCATATCTCTCGGATCTCACTCTCGTAAGTGGCCGTGTAGGGATTGACAACCCCTTATCGCGTTGGTTGCGAGTAGGGGGTCCCGAACTGTGCGTCTAGGCCGGATGGTAACACGAGGCAAGGGACAAGAAGTTTTACCCAGGTTCGTGCCCTCTTGATGGAGGTAAAACCCTACGTCCTGCTTGATTAATATCGATGATATGGGGTGTTACAAGAGTAGATCTACCACGAGATCAGAGAGGCTAAACCCTAGAAGCTAGCCTACAGTATGATTGTATGTTGTCATTGTTGTCCTACGGATTAAAATCCTTTGGTTTATATAGACACCGGAGAGGGTTAGGGTTACACAAGGTCGGTTACAAAGGATGATATATCCATATACGTATTGCCTAGCTTGCCTTCCACGCCAAGTAGAGTCCCATCCGGACACGAGACGAAGTCTTCAATCTTGTATCTTCATAGTCTAACAGTCTGGCCAATGGAGATAGTCCGGCTATCCGGAGACCCCTAATCCAGGACTCGCACAGGTACTTCGGACGTGGCATCCGAGGACGCCGACACTCACTCCACCGCCGAAGACGACGAGGAAGAGGAAGAGGAAGAAGAAAGCAACTTCCCCCTCCCCGAGGAGGAAAGAAGAGGGCGGCCTCCACAGATCTGGAAGCGGAGGTGTCCAAGAAGGGAAAGGCTTCCCTCGCGGATAGTTCCGCGTGGGGCGTCGATAGCAGCCCGGAACGGCTCCCTTGAGATAAGCCCCTGGCCGAATCGTGAGCATCCGAAGACCCTGACGCATTCATATATCTGCCTCTTTAGTTCATAATTTTAACATGTCGAATCATGCACTTGCAGTCCGGCTCGTTCCGCCCTTGAGCGATCCTCGTTTTCGGGGAACTCGCTGGACCCAAAGGTGATTGACAGTGGGTCCCTTTCGACGGCCTCCTCTCCTAGGGCCATGGATGACACTGAGGTGTTGTCCCAAAGGACCCCCGGCCAGGGAGAGACGCAGGAGGCCATCAGGATAGTGCCAGAGTGCGAGATCTCGGCCACCGGACACATGGGGGAGCAGATCCCCATGGATACTGGCGATGGGGGCCATGTCCAATTCGGCCCCTAGCCGAATACGGCCCCGGAGACCTATACGGCTCCGGAATCCGGCAAGCAGCCTCCTTCATCGGAAGGAGGTGTGCCCATTCCACCGGTGACCTATGTCCAACCATAGACGCCGAATACTCTACTAGAAGCGTTGCGAAGCGCTTCCATCATTGAGGAACAACGCACCCTCATGGGTGCGGTGATTGAGAAGATTCAGTCTGTGAAGAGCGGACTGACCAAAGCCTGCACAAGCCTTTTAACAGGTTTTGAGGTAAGCAATGCAATTTGTGAAAAGAGAGTCACAGTATAGACAGTAGCCCCTGAGACTCTATCCGGGGTTCGGAAAGAAGAGCCGAACAGAGGATCAAATATTTTTTCGCGGGAGACTAACCACGTATGTCTATGTGAATAAGCAGGCATCGCTCCTAGCTGCGACTTCTCATGCTGCCGAAGTCTCCGGACTGAAGCAGAGGCTGGAGCAGACCGAGGAAGAGCTCGGTCGGGCGAAAAAGCAGCTGGAGGACAATCAAGGTATTCAATCATTTTATGCATGTCCGGAAAGTATGAATGCTTTTGCGCTGACCGCAGTGCCGTGATATTTTCGTAGGGGCGGCGACCGAGGTGGAGGCTCTCAAGATGGCGATGGCTGAGGCCGAGGAGAGAGCGGTAAAGGAAAAAGCAGCCCGAGAAAAGCATGAGGCCAGGGTCGGTGAGGTCCAGCAGGAGCTCCAGGACGCCGTGAAGAAATGCGAGTCCTTGGAGCACCAGAATGCGGACCAAGAGTCCGAACTCGCTAAGGTCCGCCAAAGCACACAAGAAGCCCGGGCCGAAGGCCAAGGCGCCCTCCGGGAAATCCAAGAGGCCAAGAAGATCGTGGCGGGTAAGGCTTTTATAATGAAAAGCAAGTATGTGAGCAAGAGATATCTCTTACTGACTCGGATTTGGAGTTCTCTAGGGGCGTTTGCGGATTTGCCGTGCAATGTTTCTAATGCTGCGGAATTCTTCTGGGTCGAAGAGGGGAGTTCAACGGAGAAGTTGTTCTGGTCGCAATACCTTGTGCCAGAACATCCGGTGCCCTTTAGCGATGTAACGCCCCGGAAACAACTTTCCATATTTGTAACTCTGACTCTTGCCTTTTCCGGAGATGCGATATGAGATTCCCTTCGTGGTTGGGTTTTTGTCTTTCATTTTGCATTTTGTTCTTGTCATGCATTTCATATCATGTCATCATGTGCATCGCATTTGCATTCGTGTTCGTCTCATGCATCCGAGCATTTTCCCCGTTGTCCGTTTCGCAATCTGGCACTCCCTCATGCACCCGGCGCACCCCTCTTGTCTCTTTTCATGAGCGGGTGTTAAACATTCTCGGAATGGACCAAGATTTGCCAAGTGGCCTTGGTACACCACAGGTAGACCGCCTGTCAAATTTCATCCCATTTGGAGTCCGTTTGATACTCCAATGGTTAACCGGGTAACCGCGAAGGCCTGTTGTGTGTTGCAGCCCAACACCCCTCCAAAACGGCCCAATAACCCATCCAAACCACTTCTATGTCCTCCGTCGTCGGATCACGATCGTGTGGGCGAAAACTACACCTCTTTTGGACACTCCAAACCCCCCTACCTATAAATATGTGCACCTCGTCCAAATTCGCGGCCTAACCCTAGTCTTCTTCCTCATTGCGCTGCCGGACACGTCCACGCCATGCCCGGACATGTCCGCCACCTCCCCACGCCCAATCGCCGCGCGCCACGTGTCCCTGCGCCGCCCTCCGCCGCCGTGGCCCGCGAGGCCCACGACCGGCTGATACGTCTCCAACGTATCTATAATTTTTGATTGCTCCATGCTATATTATCTACTATTTTGGACATTATTAGGCTTTATTATCCACTTTTATATTATTTTTGGGACTAACCTATTAACCGGAGGCCCAGCCCAGAATTGCTGTTTTTTTGCCTATTTTAGGGTTTCAAAGAAAAGGAATATCAAACGGAGTCCAAACGGAATGAAACCTTTGGGAACGTGATTTTCTCGTCGAACATGATCCAGGAGACTTGGACCCTACATCAAGAAACAAGGGAGGAGGCCACGAGGTAAGGGGGCGCGCCTACCCCCCAGGCGCATCCTCCACCCTTGTGGGCCCCCTGTTGCTCCACTGATGTACTCCTTCCTCCTATATATACCTACATACCCCCAAATGATCAGATACGGAGCCAAAACCCTAATTCCACCACCGCAACTTTCTGTATCCAGGAGATCCCATCTTGGGGCCTGTTCCGGAGCTCCGCCGGAGGGGGTATCCATCACAGAGGGCTTCTACATCATCACCATAGCCCCTCCGATGAAGTGTGAGTAGTTCACCTCAGACCTACGGGTCCATAGTTATTAGCTAGATGACTTCTTCTCTCTTTTTGGATCTCAATACAATGTTCTCCCCCTCTCTTGTGGAGATCTATTCGATGTAATCTTGTTTTTGCGGTGTGTTTGTTGAGACCAATGAATTGTGGGTTTATGATCAAGTCTATCTATGAACAATATTTGAATCTTCTCTGAATTCTTTTATGTATGATTGGTTATCTTTGCAAGTCTCTTTGAATTATCAGTTTGGTTTGGCCTACTAGATTGATCTTTCTTGCAATGGGAGAAGTGCTTAGCTTTGGTTTCAATCTTGCGGTGCCCTTTCCTAGTGACAGTAGGGGCAGCAAGGCACGTATTGTATTGTTGCCATCGAGGATAAAAAGATGGGGTTTTCATCATATTGCGTGAGTTTATCCCTCTACACCATGTCATCTTGCTTAAGGCATTACTCTGTTTTCATTAACTTGATACTCTAGATGCATGCTGGATAGTGGTCGATGAGTGGAGTAATAGTAGTAGATGCTGGCAGGAGTCAGTCTACTTGTCTCGGACGTGATGCCTATATACATGATCATACCTAGATATTCTCATAACTATGCTCAATTCTGTCAATTGCTCAACAATAATTCGTTCACCCACCGTAGAATACTTATGCTCTTGAGAGAAGCCACTAGTGAAACTATGGCCCCCGGGTCTATCTTCATCATATTAATCATCCAATACTTAGTTATTTCCTTTGCTTATTTCCTTTGCTTTTATTTTACTTCGCATCTTTATCATAAAAATACCAAAAAAATTATCTTATCATATCTATCAGATCTCACTCTCGTAAGTGGCCGTGTAGGGATTGACAACCCCTTATTGCGTTGGTTGCGAGTAGGGGGTCCCGAACTGTGCGTCTAGGCTGGATGGTAACAGGAGGTAAGGGACAAGAAGTTTTACCCAGGTTCGGGCCCTCTTGATGGAGGTAAAACCCTACGTCCTGCTTGATTAATATCAATGATATGGGGTGTTACAAGAGTAGATCTACCACGAGATCAGAGAGGCTAAACCCTAGAAGCTAGCCTACGGTATGGTTGTATGTTGTCATTGTTGTCCTACGGACTAAAACCCTTCGGTTTATATAGACACCGGAGAGGGTTAGGGTTACACATGGTCAGTTACAAAGGATGAGATATCCATATACGTATTGCCTAGCTTGCCTTCCACACCAAGTAGAGACCCATCCCGACACGAGACGAAGTCTTCAATCTTGTATCTTCATAGTCTAACAGTCCGGCCAATGGAGATAGTCCGGCTGTCTGTAGACCCCCTAATCCAGGACTCGCACAGGTACTTCGGACGTGGTGTCCGAAGACGCCGACACTCACTCCGCCACCGAAGACGACGAGGAAGAGGAAGAGGAAGAAGAAAGCAACTCACCCTCCCTGAGGGGGGAAAGAAGAGGGCGGCCTCCACAGATCTGGAAGCGGAGGTGTCCAAGAAGGGAAAGGCTTCCCTCGCGGATAGTTCCGCGTGGGGCGTCGATAGCAGCCCGGAACGGCTCCCTTGAGATAAGCCCCTGGCCAAATCGTGAGCATCCGAAGACCCTGACACATTCATATATCCGCCTCTTTAGTTCATAATTTTAACATGTCGAATCATGCACTTGCAGTCCGGCTCGTTCCGCCCTTGAGCGATCCTCGTCTTCGGGGAACTCGCTGGACCCAAAGGTGATGGACAGCGGGTCCCTTCCGACGGCCTCCTCTCCTAGGGCCATGGATGACACTGAGGTGTTGTCCCAAAGGACCCCCGGCCAGGGAGAGACGCAGGAGGCCATCGGGACAGTGCCAGAGAGCGATATCTCGGCCACCAGACACATGGGAGAGCAGATCCCCATGGAGACTGGCGATGGGGGCCATGTCCAATTCGGCCCCTAGCCGAATACGGCCCCGGAGACCTATACGGCTCCAGAATCCGGCAAGCAGCCTCGTTCATCGGAAGGAGGTGTGCCCATTCCACCGGTGACCTATGTCCAACCATAGACGCCGGATACTCTACTAGAAGCGTTGTGAAGCGCTTCCATCATTGAGGAACAACGCACCCTCATGGGTGCGGTGATTGAGAAGATTCAGTCTGCGAAGAGCGGACTGACCAAAGCCTGCACAAACCTTTTAACAGGTTTTGAGGTAAGCAATGCAATTTGTGAAAAGAAAGTCACAATATAGACAATAGCCCCTGAGACTCTATCCGGGGTTCGAAAAGAAGAGCCAAACAGAGGATCAAATATTTTTTCGCGGGAGACTAACCACGTATGTCTATGTGAATAAGCAGGCATCGCTGCTAGCCGCGACTTCTCATGCTGCCGAAGTCTCCGGACTGAAGCAGAGGCTGGAGCAGACCGAGGAAGAGCTCGGTCGGGCGAAAAAGCAGCTGGAGGACAATCAAGGTATTCAATCATTTTATGCATGTCCGGAAAGTATGAATGCTTTTGCGCTGACCGCAGTGCTATGATATTTTTGTAGGGGCGGCGACCGAGGTGGAGGCTCTCAAGAAGGCGACGGCCGAGGCCGAGGAGAGAGCGGTAAAGGAAAAAGCAGCCCGAGAAAAGCATGAGGCCAGGGTCGGTGAGGTCCAGCAGGAGCTCCAGGATGCCGTGAAGAAATGCGAGTCCATGGAGCACCAGAATGCGGACCAAGAGTCCGAACTCGCTAAGGTCCGCCATATCTATCAGATCTCACTCTGGTAAGTGGCCGTGTAGGGATTGACAACCCCTTATCGTGTTGGTTGCGAGGATTTATTTGTTTTGTGCAGGTACGAGGGACTCGCGCATAGCCTCCTACTGGATTGATACCTTGGTTCTCAAAAACTGAGGGAAATACTTACGCTACTTTGCTGCATCATCCCTTTCTCTTCGGGGAAAAACCAATGCAGTGCTCAAGAGGTAGCACCGGCCCGGCCGCGCCGGGCCTGAGCCGCTCCCTGCGCACCGCCCGTCCCCGCCGCCTGTGCCGCCGCACTACAGCGCGCCTCGCCGCCGCGGCCTCCGCCGCCCGACCTCCGGTGAGCTCCCGGAACCAGTCACCGGCGCCTGTCACTGCCTCCGCCCGATGCTCGCCGCCCTACGCGCCGCCCTCGCCGGAGCTCCGCCTCCGCCGGATCCGGGAGAGGTGGACGAGATCCACCAATCCCGGGAACCAAACGCCTCTCGACCCAGACATTCTCGTCCCCATATGGCATCATAACTCCATGATGCTAGCTCCGTTTCATGCGCACGGTATATCAAAATGTTCATTGTGAGATGCTCTTCATTTGATTCCATTGTGCCATACTTGTTTGAGTCCATCTTGATGCCCAAATCATTGATGCAAGAGTGCTATAAATTGTTTACTGCCGCTACTTATCAGTTTAGGGTGATTTGTCAATTTTGTCACATTTGATGTGTGCATCATATGGGCATGAGCTCTACATGTGTTTTGATCTATGTCATGCCATCTTTACATAGGTGCTTGTCATGTATTTTTGTGATCAATGTGGTGACTATCACAAGCATGCAAAGTAGCCTTCATGATATTGCTGATTTCAGGGTCTTAGGATTTTGCTAAGTCTTTTGTCTTCTGTTATTTTTTATGCCATGTAAACATGATGCTACAATGAGATCCATGCTTGTTTTGAGTATCTTCAGTAATGGTGTTTTGGACATATGGTTATGCTATATGAATCAATGGCTCTGTTTGCAATTATGGAGTGCCCTAGCATGTCTTAATCTTGCTCTACTTTTGCTATAAAATGTTCCTAGCAGATTGTTTACATGTTAATCAATTTTGCCATGGTTGTTGCTAGTGATCCATGCTTGCTATGAACTTACTTTTGCCATGGTTAGCTTCATGAACATGTCATCTTGCTGTAGGTATGCTTGATTTGTCATGCAAGGCTTTGTGCTGAGTGATTTGAGGTCGCAAAGATGCCTTCATAATTCTGTTTATGCCATGCTCTGTTTTCTGCCAAGTCTGTAACTAATAATGAAACTTGCTATGTTTACATGAGTTCCATCATACCTTATGTGCCTTTTTGGCTCATGATCAGTAAGGGACTTCCATTATATGCTTTTAGTAGATTCATTCCATGCATTTGTTTGCTATGATATGTTCCTGTAGCATGTTGTTTGCTTGCTCTAAACATGGCTTCCTAACATTATTTCTGGCATGTTAGTATTTTTCACCAGGTCTGTGAAGCTGATATCTTTTGCACTTTTGCCATGCTTGTTTGAACCTTCTCTTCTATGATTTAGCCATAGCTCAATGTTCATATTTTGTCAAGCATCTTGAGTACATCACTTCCACATGCTTTGTTGCTATGTTGGAGTGCAGTAGCTTAGTTTCTTGATACATTCTAGATGGCATCGTGCTGTTAATCGCAGAATTGTGCCATTATTGTATTGCTTGCCATTTGCAAACCGTGCATCCGATTCCGGTGATCTTTATATCGATTTCGACCGAAATCATCTCATCTTTCCAGCGGCACACTTGGTTTGCCAAGTTGATGCCTTGATAAATCTTTCCCTTCCGGAGCACGCATATGCATTGCATATCACATCTCGCATATCATGCCATATTTTGCATCATGTTGATTGTGCATTGCACCATGGTTGATTGTTGTTTCCTTTGCTTGTGTTCTTGCTTTGGGTAGAGCCGGGAGATGAGTACGTGATTGAGGAACCTGTTGAGTACGCTGTCAGGATCAAGCTTTTGACAACTCTGAGAACTTTGCAGGCAAGATGACCATACCCTCGAAATCACTTCTATTTTTGCTTGCTAGTTGCTCGCTCTTTTTGCTATGCCGCATTACCTACCACTTGCTATATCATGCCTCCTGTATTGCCATGTCAAGCCTCTAACCCACCTTTCCTAGCAAACCGTTGTTTGTCTAAGTTACCGCTTTGTTCAGCCCCTCTTATAGCGTTGTTAGTTGCAGGTGAAGATGAAGTTTGTTCCATGTTGGAACATGGATATGTTGGGATATCACAATATCTCTTATTTAATTAATGCATCTATATACTTGGTAAATGGTCGAAGGCTCGGCCTTATGCCTGGTGTTTTGTTCCACTCTTGCCGCCCTAGTTTCCGTCATACCGGTGTTATGTTCCTTGATTTTGTGTTCCTTACGCGGTTGGGTGTTATGGGAACCCCTTGACAGTTCGCTTTGAATAAAACTCCTCCAGCAAGGCCCAACCTTGGTTTTACATTTTCCTAACAACCTACAACCTTTCCCTTGGGTTTTCGCGAGCCCGAGGGTCATCTTTATTTTAACCCCTCTCGGGCCAGTGCTTCTCTAAGTGTTGGTCCGAACTGGGTGATGTCCGGTGCACCCTGGGCAACCAGGGTCTATGCCAACCCGACATCTTGCCCATCCGGTGTGCCCTGAGAACGAGATATGTGCAGCTCCTATCAGGATTTGTCGGCACATTCGGGCGGTCTTGCTGGTCTTGCTTTACCATTGTCGAAATGTCTTGTAACCGGGATTCTGAGTCTGATCGGGTCTTCCTGGGAGAAGGAATAAACTTCGTTGACCGTGAGAGCTTGTGCTGGGCTAAGTTGGGACACCCCTGCAGGGTTTGAACTTTCGAAAGTTGTGCCCGCGGTTATGGGCAGATGGGAATTTGTTAATATCTGGTTATAGAGAACTTGACACTTCACTTAATTAAAATGAATCAACCGCGTGTGTAGCCGTGATGGTCTCTTTTCGGCGGAGTCCGGGAAGAGAACACGGTCTCGTGTTATGCTTGAACTTAAGTAGCTTCAGGATCACTTCTTGATCACTTTTAGCTTCTCGACCGTGCTTTGCTTCTCTTCTCGCTCTCATTTGCGTAAGTTAGCCACCATATATGCTTAGTGCTTTGCTGCAGCTCCACCTCACTACCCCTTTCCTACCTTTAAGCTTAAATAGTCTTGATCTCACGGGTGTGAGTCCTCGTGGCTCACAGATACTTCCAAACAGTTGCAGGTGCCGATGATACCAATGCAGATGACGCAACTGAGCTCAAGTGGGAGCTCGATGAAGATCGTGTTTGTTGTGTTGTTTCATTTCCAGTTGATCAATAGTGGAGCCCATTCAGGACGATCGGGGATCTAGCATTTGGGGTTGTCTTTCTTTATTTTGGTTCCGTAGTCGGACCTTTGTTTTTATCTTGTATGATGGATGGTTTATTTATGTATTGTGTGAAGTGGCGATTGTAAGCCAACTCTTTATCCCTTTCTTATTCAGTACATGGGATGTGTAAAGATTACCCCTCTTGCGACATGCCTACCATGTGGCTATGCCTCTAAGTCATGCCCCGACACATGGGAGATATAGCCGCATTGTGGGTGTTACAAGTTGGTATGAGAGCCATCCCCGACTTAGGAGCCCCCTGCTTGATCGAATCACTGACGTTGTTGAGTCTAGAACAAAATGTTTTGAGTCTTAGGATATATATATCGGAGAGTAGGATTCTTTTTACTCCTCAGTCCCTTCATCGCTCTGGTGAGGTCTCCTGACGTAGAAGTGTTGACTTTTCTCTCCTTAAATTTCACTAAAAAAAATTAGCGGGTATCTTGGAATCGGTCTGATGGTTTTGTGACTAGAACATTGTTCTTGGTGCCTCCTGACATTTACGGGTTGTGGCAGTGTCCCGGGAGTTGAGCCCCGAGGTGTTGTCGTCACAATTTTATCATTGTAGTTCTAGAATACCTGAGTTCGCCGACATCGAAAATCTCTTTTATGCAGTTGTTGGTGAGATAACCTCGACGCCACCGAATACTGGGGCGGGAGTTCGGGAGTATTGCCATAACTCGTATAACGGATGCTTTTCGAAGGTTGAGGTAAATGATTTCCGAAGGTTTCTTGGTTATGTGTTGAAGGATGGATACAGTTGGATGTAGGATTTGTTAGTTTTGGGTGAGTATTATGCTTCCCCTGTATCCCCAACACTTAATTGCATAACCAGAAAGTTTTGGGAGTTTATAAGTGGGAATTCAAGTAGATCCTAGAATATCTTTCTAACAAACACATGATACGATATGGGATCTATCATATGTTTGTTTCCGGCTTATTTTTCAAGCCAATCCTTTGTTTTGTTTTGGTTTGTGGTATTCAAGTTGCTTCGAAGTCAAGTGTTGATTCCATACCTTTCCTAAGAAGTGTTCTCACATTTCTAGGTGAATACCAATCCTTCTTGATCATCGAGGTTGTCATGTTAATTCTTTTCCAACCAGCGTGTTTCTCTTCAAGTGGATCCGATCATTTTCTACATCCGCAAGATCACCTCTCGGTTTTTCTCAACATTGTTCGTTTCATCCGTTCCCAAGTTCCCTTTGTTTTTCCCGCCCTCCCAACCCTTTTTCTTCTTGGACTCAGATTGCCTAATCAAGTATTCTTTTATGGATGTCAAGTTTCTTCATTCTTCTCCTTCAATGTTCTTAACCGGCGATTTCTCGTGGAGGTTCTCAGAAGCTTCAAGTTCATCATTTTTCCTCCTTCCTTCTCTTTTCTTCTCCGGTGGATTCAATTCAAGCTTTCAGTGTCGATCATATCCTTTCCTCGGTGCAAATGCTTTCTCATGTCGGTGCATCTTTTAATCATTCACTTCTCGGTATTCATTTGTTCTGGAGTGCTGAAGATATCTCAGAAGGCTCGTCTTTTCATTCAAGATCCATTCAACCTCTTTCGAGGTTATTATCTCATTCAAGCCATTTAATTCAACTGGTGCAATCTCTCTTTTAAATCATTTCAACGGTGCTTTTCTTGAGTGGGCCCTAACCCACAGGTCTTTTCCTAGGATCTTACCTAACTCTTCTAATTTTCTCGGAGTTATTCTCAAATTCATTTCAAACTTTGACGTAAGAATAAATTATCATCAGTCAAATGTCTTTCTCCAAGATCTTTCAAAATTTATTTTCATCGTTGGTTCAACCTTTCTAATTTTCATTCCGGAGTGCCTCAACAATTCATGGTGGTCTTTCTCATCGTCATTCTCTGCATTTGAAGACCGAAGAAGAGTGTATCCTCCAAATATTATCCGTTCTCTCAGAGATGCGGGGTTCAAGCTTGATGCCATCCTATCATAATTGTTTTCGATTGTGAGAATTCTTTTCACCCATCCGGAGCATTTCATGAGTTTTTTCCGTTTCTTTCCTCTGAAGGCCATCTTTTCAAATATTATTCATTCCAGCTTTCAGCTCTCGTTCTCCAAATCTTACCGGTGCATCGCTCAAGTATTCTCTAATCAGGTCGTGATCTATTCGTTCTCATGTATCTAAATTCCTTCAAGTATCTCCATTCATTTTCCAATTCTTCCCGATGAATTGTGCCTCTACTACTTCCATTTTCAATTCTACCGGTGGTTCGTTCAAGATTTCTCTTCCTACTTTATCATATTAATTTATCCGTTGTTTTAGTCCTACCGGTGGTTCATTGAAGTCTTTCTCAAGTTTGTGCTATATCTCTCTTAATCCTTTCTACGAGAATAAGTAGTATGTCAAATCCGTTGCTTGTTATCAATTTAAATTGGTGAAGGATACGCATACTGTAATTCTTATTCTTGTTCCATCCAAGTGATTAATTCCTTATTCCGGAGGTTCATCAAAATTCTTGATTTCATTTGTTCATCTTTCTTTTCCGGAGTTCCAGGTTTTCCGCGTTATATCACCACGAAGATTCATCTAAATCATTGCAAGGATTCACCTTGTGTTTTCAACTTCAATTTCTTTATATCATCCTTTTATGACCGGAGTTCTTCATGGAGGCTCTACATGATGGTTAATCAAGGATTTAATTCCTTCTCGTAGTGTTCATCGAGATTCTTTTCGGAGGAGCTCAAGTGTTCTTCATTTTGCATTCCGAAGTGCAATTCTTTCTCTCTTATCTTTTCAGGTGGTGTTATGTCGTTCTTGATAATTTTCGTTTGTGTTTCATGATTCACATGTTGTCAAGAATGAGATATTTTAAATCCATCAATCTCTTTGGTGGAGTTATCTTGGCGAAGATTTCACCTAAAGTCTGATAACCCACAAGTATAGGGGATCGCAACAGCTTTCGAGGGTAGAGTATTCAACCCAAATTTATTGATTCGACACAAGGGGAGCCAAAGAATATTCTCAAGTATTAGCAGCTGAGTTGTCAATTCGACCACACTTGGAAACTTAGTATCTGCAGCAAAGTGTTTAGTAGCAAAGTAATATGATAGTGGTGGCAGCGGCAACAAAAGTAAAGACAGTAAAAGTAATGTTTTTGGTATTTTGTAGTGATTGTAACTGTAGCAGCGGGAAAGTAAATAAGCGAGAACCAGTATATGGAAAACTCGTAGGCACCGGATCAGTGATGGATAATTATGCCGGATGCGGTTCATCATGTAACAGTCATAACATAGGGTGACACGGAACTAGCTCCAATTCATCAATGTAATGTAGGCATGTATTCCGTATATAGTCATACGTGCTTATGGAAAAGAACTTGCATGACATCTTTTGTCCTACCCTCCCATGGCAGCAGGGTCCTATTGGAAACCAAGGGATATTAAGGCCTCCTTTTAATAGAGAACCGGAACAAAGCATTAGCACATAGTGAATACATGAACTCCTCAAACTATGGTCATCACCGGGAGTGGTCCCGATTATTGTCACTTCGGGGTTGCCGGATCATAACACATAGTAGGTGACTATAGACTTGCAAGATAGGATCAAGAACTCACATATATTCATGAAAACATAATAGGTTCAGATCTGAAATCATGGCACTCGGGCCCTAGTGACAAGCATTAAGCATAGCAAAGTCATAGCAACATCAATCTCAGAACATAATGGATACTAGGGATCAAACCCTAACAAACTAAATCGATTACATGATAAATCGCATCCAACCCATCACCGTCCAGCAAGCCTATGATGGAATTACTCACGCACGGCGGTGAGCATCATGAAATTGGTGATGGAGGATGGTTGATGATGATGACGGCGACGAATCCCCCTCTCCGGAGCCCCGAACAGACTCCAGATCAGCACTCCCGAGAGGTTTTAGGGCTTGGCGGCGGCTCAGTATCGTAAAACGCGATGATTTCTTCTGTCTGATTTTTTTCTCATCGAAACTCAATATATGGAGGTGGAGTTGGAGTCGGAGACGCAACAGGGGGCCCACGAGGTAGGGGGCGCGCCCTAGGGGGGGGCGCCCCCCACCCTCGTGAGAAGGGTGTGGGCCCCCTGGTCTTTATCTTTGGCGAGGATTTTTTATTTTTTTTCTAAGATGTTCCGTGGAGTTTCAGGTCATTTCGAGAATATTTGTTTTCTGCACATAAAACAACACCATGGTAATTCTGTTGAAAACAGCGTCAGTCCGGGTTAGTTCCACTCAAATCATACAAGTTAGAGTCCAAAACAAGGGCAAAAGTGTTTGGAAAAGTAGATACAATGGAGACGTATCAACTCCCCCAAGCTTAAACCCTTGCTTGTCCTCAAGCAATTCAGTTGACAAACTGAAAGGAAGAAAGAAAAACTTTTACAAACTCTGTTTGCTCTTGTTGTTGTAACTATGTCAAGCCAGCATTCAAGTTTTCAACATAGATCATAACTAACCACATTTGCAATAATTCTCAGGTCTCATCATTACTCATATCAATAGCATAATCAACTAGCAAGTCATAATAATAAATCTCGGATGACAACACTTTCTCAAAACAATCGTAATATGATATAACAAGATGGTATCTCGCTAGCCCTTTCTGAGACCGCAAAACATAAATGCAGAGCACCTTTAAAGATCAAGGACTGACTAGACATTGTAATCCATGGTAAAAGAGATCCAATCATAGTCATACCCAATATAAATTAACAGTGATGAAGGCAAATGACGGCTGTGCTCTCCAGTGTCAGGACCCCGATTCCAAGTCACATCGATCTAGCATGTAACACCTCATATCACTTTGCGGCCTCACGCACGGTATTCCCACAGGTGTCGCCTTACTATGGCCCGGGACCGTTTGCGTCTTTTGTCTCACGTATATGATTGTGTCGCTAGCATCCATATGACAGAGAACCCGGGCCGACATGACTAGTTGTGAACCCAAAGTGACACTAACTTACAGGGACAGGCATACATGAAACAACATCGAGCATGTCGGTCAGCAGCGTGCGAATCCGGGCTGTAGCACTGGGCTAACAGGACTCCGGGAACCTGGGCTGTAGCAGGCTAGGCAGGACTCCTGATGTCACTGCATGACATTTCCCCGAAGGGACAGACACAGGAACGAAGTGAATCACATGCCGGCCAATCAAGTGTTCCGGAGCAGTAGTGCTGGGCTAGTAGGACTCCGGTGAACCGGGCTGTAGCGGACTACTATGGCTCATGGAAGCACAAGACTACATTTCCCCATAAGAGAGGCTACCAAGGATAAACAACTAGGTTGTCGGATCCCACACATACCAATCATTTCAATCATACACACAATATGCTTGATATGTGTAAATACAACATGGCATCACAACATAACTCTATGACTCAAGTATTTATTCATTAGGCTCCAAAGAGCGAGATATTACAAACATGGGTCTCATGACCCAACATTCAGAGCATACAAGTCAAAGCACATGCGGAAGCTTAACATGTCTGAGTACAGACATCTACAAATGAAAAAGGCTGAGAGGCCTGACTATCTACAAGATCCTCCCAAGGTACAAGATCGTAGATGAGGTAACAAGCTAAACGTCGAAGTCCACGTGGAACTACTAGCGAGACTGAAGTCTCTCTGCAAAACATAAATTAAGCAAACGTGAGTACAAATGTACCCAGCAAGACTTACATCAGAACTAACTACATATGCATCGGTATCAACAAGGGGGTGGTGGAGTTTAACTGCAGCAGGCCAGCTTTGACTCGGTGGCTATCCTGAACTACGACTGCAAGTAACTCTTTTGAGGTGGCGCACACGAGTCCACATATTCACCATATCAATACACCACTATGAATCCGCTCCCGTCTCCCTACGAGAACGCCATCCATATCACTCACACTTATCTTGCGCATGTTAGGGTATCCACTTTCACTTGTCTATGAACTATGCAAGGGGTCCAAGTTTCCATATCTGAGGAATCCGGCTATTCGAATAGATAATGATAACCCTGCAGGGGTGTACTTCTTCACACACACTCTCGCCACTTATCGCCCTGTACATGTCATGTACCTCGGCAACCTTCAAGCGGAAGCCGGGCGAGGGAGTCGGCCATAACCTGACTAACCAACAAGTCTCTAGTCCAGGTTTATCGCCTATTCGGGTTCCATCCGCAAGGAGATCCGGCCGGGGTGTCGCTCACGGCCCCAAACGATGTGTGCAGGGTTCCCAAGCCCACCTCGACGGATGGATCTACGCTTGGTACACCGTGCCATGGTGCCTAGTCTGTCCCAAGCCCACCTGTACTGGGTACCACTTGGTAGACTACTAACACAACCTACAAACACCAGAAACTAGTTGCAACTCCTGGACAGAGATCAGGTTGATTAATAAGTCGAGAGGGGCACTTAAGCATTCCAATGCGTGGTAGTAGCTGTTCATGGATCACAAACACAGAACTCAGTTCCTGAGGACGGCTGCAATGAGACAACCCACCATGTACTCCTACATGGCCTCTCACCACTACCTTTACCAAATCGTGTTCACACACTTAGCTCTCAATGGTAGGACATGTTCACCACATTCCAATTCATCCCCGATGAATCAGACCTGACTCAACTCTAAGCAGTAGCAGGCATGACAAACAAGCATGAATGAGTAGGCACAACAGGGCTCAAACAACTCCTACTCATGCTAGTGGGTTTCATCTATTTACTGTGGCAATGACAGGTCATGCAGAGGAAAGGGTTCAACTACCGCAACATGTAACAGTTGAATCGGTGTTGTCCTAATGCAGTAAAAGAGAGCAGCAGCAAGAGAGTGGGATTGTATCGGAATGAACAAGGGGGTTTTGCTTGCCTGGCACTCCTGAAGATATTATATCTCTTCATTGTTGTCATCGAACTCATCGTCGGAAGCACGTCTATCGAGAGGGGACAAATACCGGCAATAGAGAAGGAATACACAATCAATGCAACACAACAATATGATGCATGAATGTGACATGGTAATATGAGTGTGTTGGGCTAATACAACTACAACCAGGGTGGTTTGAGCTTATTTGAATCAAAGATTCAAATACTAACTCAAGTTATGAATTCAAAAGAGTGCATTATCATGTTTGATTTAAACAGCAGGGTTAAGTTGCTTTAACATGCATGAAAACGGTACAGATGGATAGATTGGATTTTTCTGATCATTTTTCATATATAACTTATTTCATTCTGAGCTATGGTTGAATTTCTATGATTTTTTGAAGTTTGCAACAATTTCTGGAATTTTCTTTATAAAAATAAATCCAGAAATTAGTTATTGCATCAGTAGTGCATCAGGGTGATGTCAGCGGTCAAAGGGGATGTCCAGGTCAAACCTGACCAGTGGGTCCCGCGTGTCAGGTCATTAGTCTAACTAATAATTAGTTAACACTAATCCTAACCTAATTAACAGGCCGGCCCCACCTGTCATAGGCTCAGGGGGGAGTCAACCTGGGCCCACACGGGTCAAACATGGTCAAATGGGGTCAAACTCGCCAGCTTTTAGCCACCGGCGAGGCTAGACGCGGCGGGGCGGTGCGGGTTTCGTGCTCCGGCGACCAAATCGACGGCGGAGAGCAGCTACTGACGCGGGGAGCGAGCCGCGTCGTTTGGTGGTAGTAGTGGAGCTTGGGGTGGCCGGGAACGACGCCGGCGACGACCTTGGCGGTCGCCAGAGTTCAGGCGAGGTCGAACCTGAGGCTACGGGGCACGGCGAGGCGCGTGGAGCGGTGCTACAGGCTGCTTGGGCTGCGACGAACGCGATGGCGTGCTCGGAATCGAGCCAGCGTGGCTGTGGCCACGACGGCGATGTGCAGAGGCGGCGGCGCGTGCGGGCGAGCTCGGTGTGGTTGTTGTGGTGCACAAGAAGGCAAACGGGGAGGAGCAGGTGGTAGCAGGGCTCACGGTGCATCAGGCGAGCGGGTCAGAGGAGTCGGGGACAAGCCGGAGCAAGCGGGGCAGTGAAGTGGATCTCGGGCGACGGGCGGTGAAGATGAGGTCGATGCGGTGGCTTCAGGGCAAACAAGCGCTCGGGGCTCAGTCTGCTCGATGGAGAGGACGGCGGCGGAGCTCGTGGACACGGCGGGGCGGCGCGAGGACGATGGTGGATGTGAGAACTACGGTGGCGTGGCTGCGGCAGCGTCGGCAATGGTGGGAGAGAGCGAGGGAGGGAGACAGAGGAGTGAGCGAGGTGTCCACGGGGTTGGGGCGGCGCCGCGGAGGCGTTTCGAGGCGTCGCGCTGGCGTGAGCGAGGGCAGGCAGGCCGGGAGGTGGTGTGGCGAGCTCGGCGGCGTCGCGGTGTCCCTCCTCTGCCTACTGGCAGAGGTAAGTGATGACTGGCACAGGCCAGATGGGCCGGGCCAGCCAGGTAAGTGGCCTCTGGCCTTTCTCTCTCTCTCTCTTTCTAAATTGTTTTCTATTTTCTAATTTTCTGCAAGTGTTGGGCTTTATTAAAAATACTAAAATGTTTCCAGAAATCCTGAAAATAATTGTGGGCTCTGTTGGGATTATTCCTAACAGCCCTCACTTAAATCCAGAATTATTTGGGCATTTAAAATATTTAATAGCATTTATATGCCCAAATGCAAATACTATATGATTTAAATTAGAGCCCAAATATGTCCTGCAAAAATGTAAACCATTTTTGGTAGATGCTTCCACCTCAAACCAGAAATGTTGAACATTTTCAAAGGGCATTTTGAGTTCAATGAAAAAGATTTTATTTTGACCCTAGTTGAATTCATTTGGTGCTAGGGTTTAAGCATCCCCATTTCAAAATTAATAGAAGTTGAAAATGATGCATGGATGCAATGCCACTAATTACAAGAAGATTTCTAGGGCTGTGACATCCAGCTAGTGCTTTTTAATAAGAGGGTGATGACTCAACATAAAAGTAAATGGATAGGCCCTTGGTAGAGGGAAGCAGAGATTTGTAGAGGTGTCAGAGCTCGGTTTTGAAATAGAGATAAATTGTATTTTGAGCGGTATACTTTCATTGTCAACGTAACAACTAAGAGATGGTGATATCTTCCATGCTAAACACATTATAGGCAGTTCCCAAACAGAATGGTAAATTTAATACTCCCCCTCCACCAATAAGCATCAATCCATGGCTTGCTCGAAACAACGAGTGCCTCCAACATACATCAGGTCCCAGGGGGAGTTTTGTTTGCAATTAATTTTGATTTAGTTTGCATAAAGCATGGGACTAGGCATCCCGGTGACCAGCCATTTTCTCGTGAGTGAGGAGCGGAGTCCACTCCTCTTGAGAATAACCCGCCTAACACAGAAGATAAGGACAACCTTTGTTGATACATGAGCTATTCGAGCATACAAAACAGAATGTTTATTTGAAGGTTTAGAGTTTGGCACATACAAATTTACTTGGATCGGCAGGTAGATACCGCATATAGGAAGGTATGGTGGACTCATTTGGAATAACTTTGGGGTTTAAGGGATTGGATGCACAAGCAGTATTCCCGCTTGGTACAAGTGAAGGCTAGCAAAAGACTGGGAAGCGACCAACTAGAGAGCGACAACAGCCATGTACATGCATTAAAATTAATAAACATTGGGTGCAAGCATGAGTAGGATATAATCCACCATGAACATAAATATCGTGAAGGCTATGTTGATTTTGTTTCAACTACATGCGTGAACATGTGCCAAGTCAAGTCACTTAAATCATTCAAAAGAGGATACCACCCCATC
This sequence comes from Triticum dicoccoides, assembly GCF_002162155.2. Taxonomy (NCBI): domain Eukaryota; kingdom Viridiplantae; phylum Streptophyta; class Magnoliopsida; order Poales; family Poaceae; genus Triticum; species Triticum dicoccoides. The sequence continues at coordinate 471,391,066 of NC_041380.1, read as the reverse complement.
ATACCACATCATAATCATCTCAATAGCATGTCGGCATACAAGGTAAATCATTATAGCTCATAGCTAATCAAGCATGGCACAAGCAACTCTGATCTCTAATTGTTACTGCAAACATGTTTATTCATAATAAGCTGAATCAAGAACGACGGGCTCATCATATTTACAAAAACAAAAGAGGTCGAGTTCATACTAGCTTTTCTCATCTCAGTCAGTCCATCATATATCATCATAATTGCCTTTCACTTGCACGACCAAACGGTGTGAATAATAATAAGAGTGCACATGCATTGGACTAAGATGGAATCTGCAAGCATTCAATAAACAGGAGAAGACAAGGCAATATGGGTTCTTGGTTAAATCAACAATAATGCATATAAGAGCCACTTCAACAATTTAATTATGGTCTTCTCCTACTGACCCCCAAATAAAAGAAAAGAAATAAAACTATTTACACGGGAAAGCTCCCAACAAGCAAAACAAGAACAGGAAATATTTTTGGGTTTTCTTTTTAATTATTACTACTACAGCAGAAAAATAAACTACTACTATTTTTTTTGGTTTTTCTTAAGGTTTAACAAACACACAAGAAGAAAGCAAGAAAAAGAAAATAAACTATCATGGATATTACAGTGAAAAAGTATGAGCACCAACATCTAGCAATGAGTGTGTGTCAGCATAAATGTAATGTCGGTGAGAGATACGTACTCCCCCAAGCTTAGGCTTTTGGCCTAAGTTGGTCTATGGCCACGGCTGGCCTGGCGGATATCCATAATAATAATTGTTGGTGTCGTCATGTGATGAGGAAGGATAGTTGGGATCATACTGATATGCAGCGGTTATCGCCTGCTGAGCTGCAGCGTGGAGTCTGGCTGCCTCCGCTCTCCTCTCGTACTCTTCTGCCTCCTCTCTGGTAATAACATATCTTCCTTTTGTCTGTGAATCAAAGAAGGCAGGAGCAGGGAGAGTAATACGGAAAACACGTCGTTTATCAAAAATTAAGCGATATAAGAGAGGTGATTCAGGCATCTCGACAAACTGGTGCGAAGCCATAGAGTTATAATCTAAATATGCATGAGGCAACTCCATATCACCCTCACGAATGTCTATTTCAAGGAAATGAGCTAAGCGGGTTGCATAAATTCCTCCAAAGAAATCTCCATTATGTCTATTATGATGCAACCTACGAGCTACAATGGCTCCCATATGATAAGATTGGTCTCCTAACACAGCACTCCTAAGAATGCTAAGATCAGGGACACACATGTGACATGCTTCATCCTTAGCATTTATGCATCTACCGATGAAGAGAGCAAAATAATGTATAGCAGGAAAGTGAATGCTCCCTATGGTAGCCTGCGTTATGTCTCTGGATTCCCCCACAGTTATACTAGCAAGAAAGTTTCTAAATTCAGATTTAGGGGGATCCCTAATACTGCCCCATGATGGAAGTTCACAAGCAGAAGTGAAATCCTCTAGGTCCATGGTATAAGATTTGTCATAAAGATCAAACATGACTGAAGGAGAATTACACGAAGATGAATACTCAAACCTCCTCACAAATGAACTTGTGAGATCATGATACTGGGGGAATTTGTTAGCCTCAAAATCCTCAAGACCGGCATTGCGCAAATATGCTTTGAATTCTTCTTTAATTCCCGCACGGTCCATAAAATTTTCCGACGGCCATTCGCAAGGCCGTACTGGAGCGTCTCTTGGTGGATCCTCGTCAGCATCGCGCATAGCAATCCTGGGTCCTTGCTTCTTAGAGGAACCACCTTGGAACATCTTCCTAAACATATTGTTTTTCTCTGAAAAATTCTGAAATTTTTAGTAACTTCAAAATAAAAGTGAATGAACTCAATAAAACTGATAGCAACTACTCCTACAAGTACCTAGAGCCTATATCAAGCATTAGAACTACTTGGAACCATATAAATTTGACATGCAAGCTCAAGAACATGGTCACCTATGCAGCACAAATTTGCAAAGAATAAAGCACTAGAACAAAAACTAATTGGACCAATGGAGGAGTCACATACCAAGGAACAATCTCCCCAAGCAGTTTTGCGATAGGTGCTTTGAGCAAGGAGATCGAAAATCACAGCAAAAGTGGCTGGAACTCGTGCTTGAGTTGGTTTTTCGGGTTTGTGTGAGATAGAGGAAGAAGATGGTTACTGGGATAAGTGGAGGAGGGCTACCGTGGACCCACGAGGCAGGGGCGCGCCCTATAGGGGGGGTGAGGGAGTCCTGGATTAGGGGTGTTCGGGTAGCCGGACTATACCTTCAGCCGGACTCCTGGACTATGAAGATACAAGATTGAAGACTTCGTCCCGTGTCCGGATGGGACTTTCCTTGGCGTGGAAGGCAAGCTTGGCGATGCGGATATTCAAGATCTCCTACCATTGTAACCGACTCTGTGTAACCCTAACTCTATCCGGTGTCTATATAAACCAGAGGGTTGTAGTCCGTAGGCAATCGACTCCATACACAACAATCATACCATAGGCTAGCTTCTAGGGTTTAGCCTCGTTGATCTCGCGGTAGATCTACTCTTGTCCTACCCATATCATCAATATTAATCAAGCAGGAGTAGGGTATTACCTCCATCGAGAGGGCCCGAACCTGGGTAAAACAAAGTGTCCCCTGTCTCCTGTTACCATCCGGCCTAGACGCACAGTTCGGGACCCCTTACCCGAGATCCGCCGGTTTTGACACCGACATTGGTGCTTTCATTGAGAGTTCCTCTGTGCTGTCACAATCAGGAAGGATGCCTCTTCCCGTCTTTAAAGACGGTGCCGTTGCTAAGGGAGCCTTGGATGTTGGCCAGACCCTCCGGCTAGGTGGTTTCCTCATGACCACCTATTCGGCTGTTGCGCCGACGGTGACCTCTCGGGTCATCAAAAGCAACCTACACGTCAGCTCGGAGCTCGTCGAGCAGCTAGATCCAATGGAGCTCTCTTTTGTAAACGAGCTCTTGGACCGCATCGCCGCCCTGGGGGTCGCTACGGATTACGACCAGGTTGGGCTTAAACCCGATCTAAGAGAAATTAACTCTCCCCAAGTCACCCACCATGTTGCCGTGGTAGAGGCGCAGTGCGGCGACCCTTCATCTATTTTAAGGACTAGCTACGTCCGAATTCCCGACTCCTCCAAGCCGGATACCCGCGGAGGGGAGGATGTAACTCAAGACCTGAGCTTAGGATCAGGCAACGGGCTAGATTCATTGGACAACATCCAAGAATCCGAACTTCAGAGTTCGGAAACTCTTCGGCCTCCGAATCTTGGATTGGGTGAGGTTTCAGATTCAACGACACCCGCCCACCCGAACATAAGCGATCTCTCCCAAATCAGGCAGAGGCCCAAGGAAACAGTACATCATTACTGGGCCAGATTCCTCCTGGTTATGAACAGGATAAAGGATTGCCGCGAGGAAGACGCAATCTCAATTTTCTGCAGTAATTGCACGGACGAGGGAATCCTTAACGCCGTAAGTCGTCGTGATATTACATGCTTCGCTGACTTGGCGTCCATAGTACAAAAATATTGTGCGATGGAAAGCGCCTGGAAAACCGAAATAAAATTTTGGGATAATCCGGTCTCGAATAGTAATCCCGTCCGAACTAAGAGGGTGCATCATCATAGGACACCCGGGATAAAGACCAAAAAGCCAAAACCCTCTACAGGGCATGGAACCGTACTAGAAAGGTGGCTTGATGGACCTTGTAGAATTCACAGTACAGAGGACGCCACACCAACTCACAGCCTCAGAGCATGTTGGATACTCCGGCAGGTGGCCAAAATCGGCGAGGACCTCTTAATCCTGGAGGCCGCAGAAAGCCAGCCCGAGGACACCAGTACCGTTCTCACAGTCTTCGAGACTTTCACATCAAACAATATGCGAAAAAGAACACTCCGCAGCCTCGCCGAAGTCTATCAAGTTGCAACAATAAATCCATGGAGCGACACTGCTATTACCTTCAACGCAAGTGATGAACCTAAATTCCGAACAGCCCGAGCACCAGCCGCATTGGTCCTCAATCCCATAGTGGACGGCTTTCGCCTCACCAAGGTGCTCATGGATGGAGGCAGCGGACTGAACCTCATTTATGAGGAAACCCTTCAAAAAATGGAAATAGACTGGAGCCGCGTCAAGCCAAGCAGCACAACCTTTAGAGGAATAATCCCCAATCGGGAAGTGCGCTGCACAGGAAAAATCACACTAGATGTGGTGTTCGGCACGCCGGATAATTACAGGTCCGAAGAAGTCACGTTTCAAGTGGCCCCGTTTAAGAGCGGACATCACGCTTTACTGGGACGGGAAGCATTCACAATCTTCCAACCAATACCCCATTACGGGTACATGAAGCTTAAGATGCCCAGGCCGAACGGAATTATCACTCTAGCTAGTGATCCAGACGTCGCACTCCGCGCCAAAAACAAGACGGCCGCATTAGCCCTTGAGGCACTATCCGAAGCCCTAGCGGCCGAGGAACTGACTGCGCTGCGCTCCACGGTTAACAGGGATGATGTGATACTCGATAAGAGATCCAAATCCACATCCTTCAAGCCAGCTGACGAAATAGTGAAATTCCAGGTCCATCCAATGGACCCCAATAAAACAGCTTCCATCGGGGCACGACTGAGCCCTGATGTAGACGCCGCACTGCGAGAGTTCCTACGGGAGAACTGGGACATTTTTGCCTGGCACCCTTCAGACATGCCAGGGATCCCACGCAAGCTGGCCGAACACAACTTAAATATCCTAAAAGGATTCAAACCTGTCAAACAAGCGCTTCAACATTTTTCCGAACCCAAGAGACAGGCTATGGGAGAGGAGCTAGCCAAGCTATTGGAGGCCGGATTCATTAGAGACATAAAACATCCGGACTGGCTAGCAAACTTGGTGATGGTACCAAAGAAGGACAAATCCTGGCGCCTGTGTGTCAATTTTAAAGACCTTAACAAGGCTTACCCAAAGGATCCCTTCCCCCTCCCCCGTATCGATCAAATTATCGATGCCACCGCAGGACACGACTCGTTGTGTTTCCTCGACGCATACTCCGGTTACCATCAAATCAAGATGGCAGAATCAGACCAAGCTGCAACAACATTCATCACACCATACGGCCCATTCTGCTTCAACACAATGCCCTTCGGGCTGAAAAACGCCAACGCAACATATCAGCGCATGATCCAGACATGTCAGGCAAATCGATCGGGAAAACAGTGGAGGCGTATGTGGATGATGTGGTCGTCAAATCAAGACATGTCGAATCTCTAATAGACGACTTGAGGCTTACTTCCTCCGAAAATACGATATCAAGCTCAACCCGGAAAAATGCGTCTTCGGCGTTCCAGCCGGAAAGCTCTTGGGCTTCATTGTATCCGGTAGAGGAATTGAAGCTAATCCAGCCAAGATCCGAGCTTTGTCACAATTGGATATCCCAAAGGACCTCGAACAAATACAAAAATTAACTGGATGTGTGGCGGCTTTAAGCCGCTTCATCTCCCGCTTGGGAGAAAAGGCACTACCCCTCTATCGCCTCCTTCGGCGCACCGAACACTTCGAGTGGACGAAGGCCGCCACGGCCGGACTTGATGAAATAAAAGCCATATTGGCAACAAACCCAGTCCTGGCCGCGCCGAACACCGGTGAACCAATGTTATTGTACATTGCAGCAACACATCAAGTTGTCAGCGCAGTGCTCGTTGTCGAGCGGGAAACGGACGGACACAAATCCCCCCTTCAAAGGCCGGTCTACTACGCATCCACTATCCTCACTCCATGCAAATCACAGTACCCGCATTATCAAAAGATTGCATACGCGGTATTCATGGCATCCCGGAAGCTCCGACACTACTTTCAAGAGTGTTCCATAACAGTAGCCTCGGAAGTACCACTCAACGATATTATCAACAACCGCGACGCAATGGGCTGGATTGCAAAATGGGCCATCGAGCTTCTCCCGTTTGATATAACCTATAAGCCACGGCGAGCTATTAGATCACAAGTTTTGGCCGACTTCATCGCAGAATGGACGGAGGCCGAGCTCCCTAAAGAGTACGACACATATTCAAACTGGATTATGCATTTCGACGGCTCCAAAATGTTGGCCGGACTGGGGGCTGGCGTCGTCCTGACGTCCCCCACAGGAGACACAGTCCAATATGTGCTCCAGATCATGTACATGGATTCCAACAATGCAGCCGAATATGAGGCCCTCCTACATGGTCTCCGGATAGCAGTATCCATGGGTATCCAGCGCCTAGAGGTACGCGGGGATTCAAACCTCGCGATATCCCAAATAAATGGAGACTTCGACGCCAAGGACCCAAAAATGGCAGCTTCCCGCAACGCTGTACTAAAAATGTCAGCTCGGTTCGAAGGGCTGGAGTTTCACCATATAGCCCGAGAAAACAATCAAGCAGCGGACGTCCTAGCACGCATCGGAGCAAAACGCGATGCAGTCGCCCCCAACATCTCTTTGGAAAGATTGCTCAAGCCATCCATAACATGGGAGGGGGAACCCGTAAATAACAGCCCGGACCCAGCCACACCACTCGACGCCGAACAATCTGACACAATTGGAGGCTCTGACAATGAAATTACACCTCCAGCCCACGTAATAATGGCGGTCATCGCCCCGTGGACAAAACCATTCCTAGCCTACCTTACTAGGCAGGAACTCCCGGAGGACCAAAACAGGGCCCGCTGCATAGTGCGGCAATCTAAAGCCTATAGAGTCCATGAGGGAGAGCTTTACAAGAAAAGCACTACCGGAGTCCTTCAAAGGTGCATCTCCGAAGAGGAAGGGCGGAACCTTCTGGCTGAAATTCATGCCGGACTCGGTGGTCACCACGCCGCTGCTCAGTCCCTTGTTAGCAAGGCTTTTCGTACAGGCTTTTATTGGCCGACGGCCCGGGCAGACGCTCAGGACTTAGTCCAACAATGCGCTGGTTGCCAACTTTTTGCCAACCAAAGTCATATGCCACCCACCGCACTCCAAACTATACCCATCACCTAGCCTTTTGCGGTCTGGGGGCTTGACATGGTCGGACCCCTTAAAGGTGGGACCGATAGGAAAAAATACTTACTGGTCATGGTGGACAAATTCACCAAATGGATAGAAGCCAAGCCTGTTAAAACGGCCGAATCCGGACCCGCGATAGACTTCATATCCGGGGTGGTACACCGCTATGGCGTCCCCCATAGCATCATAACCGATAATGGTACAAACTTTACCGCCGACGAGGTAAAACTCTGGTGCAAAAACATGGGCATCAAGCTCGATTATGCTTCCGTCTATCACCCACAAACCAACGGCCAGGTCGAACGTGCAAATGGTCTTATAATGAGCGGCATTAAACCCAGACTGGTGCGGTCCCTCAAGGAATCTAACACGCACTGGGTAGAGGAGCTCGACTCCGTGCTATGGGGGCTGCGGATCACGCCAAATCGCACCACCAGATACACACCATTTTTTATGGTGTACGGCGCAAAGGCAGTTCTGCCCTGCGACATAATTCATGACTCACCTAGAGTGCGCATGTACGAAGAAAGAGAAGCCGAGCTCGATCGGCAGGACAACTTGGACGCCCTGGAGGAAGAGCGCGATGTGGCAAAAGCCTGTTCCGCATTTTATCAACAGCAGGCCCGAAGATATCAAAGCAGAGAAGTACGGGCCAAAAATTACAATGTTGGCGAACTAGTTCTACGCCTGCCGGATAAGAAAAAGGACAAACTCAAGCCCAAGTGGGAAGGTCCATTCAGAATCGACCAAGTCCTGACTGGCAGGGCGTACCTCCTGCGAGATGCGTCGGATAACCGACTTGAGCCGAACCCGTGGAACGCCACCCGTCTCTGAAGATTATATGCCTAGCGCCGGACTCTATGTTCGTCTCCTTCCTCTGTCCATTTTTTGCATTTTTCTGTCTTACATTTCTCTCCTTCCCCTCTTTTCTTTTATAGCCCTTAAAGGCTTATCTAGTGACGCGCCACTCGTGCTCATTAAACCTGGGGGCTTCTTTAACAGAAGCTTATTTATATGGGCTTCACGCCCAACACATGCGTCAAACTTCCGCATGTACCTTTTTCTTCACCATTATATGCATCGATATGACTTAAGTTTTGGCCAAGCTGGGTTGCCTGGCTCCTGTGCTTACCCCTACGTTCCCGATTGTTCGGCTAGGTGGTAAAGGGAGCACCTCTGCGATTGTTACTGCCGGGTCAGCCGGATGTGTACCTCAGACTGGGTGAAGCTGAAAGCTAGCGTTCTTAAGGGAATATTCGGTCGGTGAGATAAAAGATGATCTTTTTTTTATATGCGCCTCCAGATGCTTTTTTCTGCGTCTTTTTACGCAGTCCGGACATGCACTTTAGGGCATGCCTCCCAGCGAAAGGAACCCCTAACGAAACTATTCTCTCTGGAAGATGTTTCTTACTAACCATGTAATATAACATAACTAGTTGGGCACTTGTCTGATAAAGCACTAATGACCCCTACGCCTGGTCTCCACGCATACCATGGTTCTTATATAACCGCTATGGTATTCGGACACACTCCAGACCGTCAGGTCCCAAGGTCGAAGCAAAAAGGTCGGCAACGACAAACGATCTACAATCCGGCTAGAAGGCATTACACATGTCAATTCAAAATTACATAGTCATTCTGACTGATTGTATTCCTCTTCTATACCATCTAACAGGCTGTCTAATTTACAGTCCTGCTGGGAATACTTCACGGCCAACTCTACTTGGCCGTATACTAAGATCACAGGGATCTCCTTCCCGTCAGGCCCCACTGGTCCGACCTCGGCCATATGGTTTGGGTCAGACTTCGTAAAACGGGTCTTCACCATGGCCCAGGCTTCCCTAGCGCCTTGTCGGCAGGCCGATATCTTCCACAACCGGAAGCGCCGCCGAGCTCCCTTCAGCTTCTCCGCAAGCTCTCCAAGGCCCTCGGGCATGGAGTGGGCCGGCCATAAGGCTTGGGCAACACCTCGCATCGCCTGCCGAATTCGCTCGTGCAGTCGCATGAGTTCGGGAAGAAGGTCACCCGTAGAACCAGGCATCTCCTCTGCAGGACGACATGTGAGCATACCTACAGACATTACTCTGTTAGTCAACTTCTTCGCCGAACTCTTTTTTCAAAGTTCGTTCAAGCACTTACTAAAAATGCCGCGTCGAAGCCGTTGATTCTCCTTCGTGGAGTCCGACAGCTGGCCACGAACATCTTTAAGTTCGACGTCCAGCTTGGTGTTGGCATCCTGAAGATCATTCTTCTCTCGCCTCACCCTTGTCAACGTACTCTCATCGTCCTTTAGCTGGCATAAGAGTTGTTGTTTGTCTGGATCGAGTCCGGTGCCATCTGCAATATGATTTGTCAGATTTACACCCACACCGCACAATACTAATCTTTCGAAGTGTATCTTACCTGAGGGGGTATCTTTGGACACCCTACTGCGGCTAGTGTGGCCTCTAGTTGGGCCCTGCACTTTTCCAGCTCCTGGGACAGTACAGTATTCTTCTCTGTAAGAACCTGCATATTAAAAGATCCTTAAATCAGTTGCTCTAACTATTTCAAGTCTCGGGGGCTACTGGTATATATATATATATATTTTTGACCAAAATTTTCTTACCCGTATGTCTTTTACATACTGCTTCGTGGCTCTGGCTAAACCATTTTGAGCGGCACGGAGGTACGCATCTCCCGAATTAAAGGCATCTAAAGCCTCTTGGGACAAACAAGCGTCGCGTAGAACTGTCCGGCGACGCCTGTGGTTCATGGCACTCTCCACTTCAGAATTTGTGGCAGACAGCCTGTCCTCATCCTCTGTCGGAGGAGCGTCCGGTACGCGCCTTGTGCTCTCCTCCGCTTCCTGGCCAGCCGTTGGAGCCTGGCTGGTGGAGGCGCGATTGGCAACCTCTCCGGATGTAGTCCGGTGAGGTCTCTTCGTTCTGAAGATAGCACGAACGTTAATATGCCCTGACAAAATAACACTAGGGAAACAGAGGGTGCGCTATCCTTTGCGCCGGCATCTCAGTCCGGACTTCATTCCTTTTTCCCCCATGGGGCCCTGCGGCCCCTCGTTGACTGGCCGCTGCAGGTTCGGCCTCCTGTCTTGGAAAACTCCCCTGCAAAACACGGTTGTCGTCAGAAACACCGGAATACGTGAGAGTGCAATCTCTCTCGAGGGAATGAGACTCCGGCTTCTGTCACCTGGGAGGCCGGGATTAACCCTGGGTAATCAGCCGTGATGGCTACCAAGGTATTGTCCTTGCTTAGCTGATGGAACACCCCATCGATAAGCTCCACCGATATGTACGGATCCTCTTCAGAGTCCGGATCGAGGGACCGTTCTGGGTCCTCGGGCTGTGGAGGGCGGCTGTTTATATCCTTTACCTCCTGTCGCAGTTCCTGCACTGAAGTCGTTAGACTACATATCTAACTGTGGGAGTATAGAACAAACAGGCAAGCGCAATTATTCACTTACCCAACTTGGAGGATCGTATATAGTAAATCCGGCCTGCGGATTAACGCGGAGGAATTCCTCCTTTTCTCCCTTATACAAAGAGGATAAGATCTTTACTAAGGCGGCGGCTGAGTCCAGCCCCTTACGACCGTAACGTGTGGCGTCATCCTCCCCGTTCAAATCCCACATGGGGTGGCCTCTATATTGAAGCGGCTGCACCCCCGCATAATGCATGCAGCCATGACTCCAATCATGGTTAGTCCGGAATGAGCCAACAGTCTTATCCGGCCCATCAGGTAAAGGACGTCTCTGTCACTTTCTCTCTGAGAGCTCCGCGGACGCCAGCTCAAGCGTTTCTTCAATGGAGCACCGTTGAACTCAGGTAGACCGACCCGGATAGGGTCCAGTAGCGGGACGTCATCTATGTAAAACCATTTCGAAGGCCAGTCCTCGGACGCCTTCTTTGGGGTTCCGGATAGGTATCCGGTCCCGGCGATGCGCCATACTTCGGCTCCGCCCACTTGATATATAGACCCCTTTTCAGAACGGGGCACTAGGCAGAATAACCTCTTCCACAGTGCGAAATGAGCCTCCATGCCTAAAAATAGCTTGCAAAGGGCGACGAAACCTGCGATGTGCAATACGGAGGCGGGCGTGAGATGGTGCAGCTGGAGGCCGTAGAACTCCAGAATCCCGCGGAGAAACGGGTGAATTGGAAATCCCGGTCCCCTTATTAGATAGGGGACGAGGCACACCCGCTCTCCTTTAGAAGGATTGGGGGTGCTCTCCGCTTGTTTTCCGCCATTATAGGTGGCGAGACCGGCTCGGACCGGGACCATGTATGCCTGAGGGAGGAATCCCTTGGCCTAAAGTGACGCTAACTTGCTATGCGGGATGGTGCAACTCTCCCAGTCCCCTTGTTTGGGACCGGAGGGGCGAGGGGAGGAGCTGCGATGGCTGGTCATGTTGGAATGGACCTTTGCTGGAAGCGCTCTAATGATAACTCGCGGAAAGGAGAAGATGTGGTTTGGACCTAAATCCCCATCCCGTTAAATAGGCGGCTCGTTTATATGGCTAGGGGTGTGGATGTAAAAATGCCCTGGCTTTTCACATTTGTTTGAACACGTGGAAGACGGCCATTATTGGGCATGGAAGCCGAGGAGGACTACATTACAGAAATCGGACATTATTCCTACAGGTACACAAGATTTGAAGAAGAACCCGCCTTGCAATGCCAAACAAATCTGTGCATTAGACTCATCGTCATTGAAGCCTGGTTCGGGGGCTACTGAGGGAGTCCTGAATTAGGGGGTGTTCGGGTAGCCGGACTATACCTTCAGCCGGACTCCTGGACTATGAAGATACAAGATTGAAGACTTCGTCCCGTGTCCGGATGGGACTTCCCTTGGCGTGGAAGGCAAGCTTGGCGATGCGGATATTCAAGATCTCCTACCATTGTAACCGACTCTGTGTAACCTTAACCCTATCCGGTGTCTATATAAACCGGAGGGTTGTAGTCTGTAGGCAATCGACTCCATACACAACAATCATACCATAGGCTATCTTCTAGGGTTTAGCCTCCTTGATATCGCGGTAGATCTACTCTTGTACTACCCATATCATCAATATTAATCAAGCAGGAGTAGGGTATTACCTCCATCAAGAGGGCCCGAACCTGGGTAAAACAAAGTGTCCCCTGTCTCCTGTTACCATCCGGTCTAGATGCACAGTTCGGGACCCCCTACCCAAGATCCGCTGGTTTTGACACCGACAGGGGGCGCCCACCACCCTCGTGGCCAGGTGGCAGCTCCTCCCGTGGTAATTTTTGCACAGTAAATCCTCAAATATTCCCAAAAAAATCATATTAAATTAGCATGGCATTCTGATGACTTTTATTTTCGGGATATTTTTATATTGCACAGATAAGTCAGGAAATAGACAGAAAATACTATTTTTACTTTATTTAATATAAATAAAAGAAAGTAAAAGTGGGGTACAGAAGATTTTGTGCATCTAGTTTCATCCATCTCATGCTCATCAAAAAGAATCCACTAACAAGGTTGATCAAGTCTTGTTAACAAACTCATTCCGATAATCATGAAACTGGAGAAACTTCAAATAACACTAAGTTACCTTAACGGGGATATGCACATCCCCAATAATAAGAATATCATATTTCTTCTTGACAGTAGGAAGAGGAAATTCAAAACCTCCAAATATAATCGATGGAATTTTTCCAATAGAGTTGATACTATGAACTTGAGGTTGTTTCCTCGGAAAGTGTACCGTATGCTCATTACCATTAACATGAAAAGTGACATTGCCTTTGTTGCAATCAATAACAGCCCCTGCAGTATTAAGAAAAGGTCTTCCAAGAATAATAGACATACTATCATCCTCGGGAATATCAAGTATAACAAAGTCCGTTAAAATAGTAACGTTTGCAACCACAACAGGCACATCCTCACAAATACCGACAGGTATAGCTGTTGATTTATCAGCCATTTGCAAAGATATTTTAGTTAATCTTATACGCAAAAAGATAGGCCTAATCATTTCAGTTAATATCAAGAATAAGGATTTGTTTTGAGCACATCAGTTAATCTCATACGCAAAAAGATTGGCCTAATCATTTCAGCAAAGCGCTCAAAATCCTCATCATCCTTTTTCTTGGATGGTTTCAGAGGAAAAGGCATGGGTTTCTGAACCCAAGGGTTCCCTTTCTTTACCATGTTTCCTAGCAACAAAGTCTCTTTTATCATAACGTTGATTCTTTGATTGTGGGTTATCAAGATCAACAGCAGGTTCAATTTCTACATCATTATCATTACTAGGTTGAGCATCATCATGAACATCATCATTAATATTTTTACTAGGTTCATGTTCATTACCAGATTGTGTTTCAGCATCAGACATAGATATATCATTTGGATTATCAGGTGGTTCAGCAATAGGTTCACTAGAAGTTTGCATAGTTCTATCATTTTTCTTCTTCTTCTTTTTAGAAGAACTAGGAACATCAATATTATTTCTTTGAGAATCCTGCTCGCTTCTCTTAGGGTGGCCTTCAGGATACAAAGGTTCCTGAGTCATTCTACTAGTTCTAGTAGCCACTCTAATTGCATAATCATTTTTCTTACTATTCATTTCATCAGGCACTTCTTTTTGAGCTTTAAGTACTTGTTCTACTTGAGTGGTAACCATAGAAGCATGTTTTCTAACAAGTTTAAGTTCACCTTTAATACCAGCCATATAATCACCCAAGCGTCTAATCATATAAGCATTTTCTTTTAATTGTCTACCAAAATAAGCATTGAAGTCGTCTTGCTTAAACATAAAGTTATCAAACTCATCCAAACACTGACTAGCAATTTTAGTAGGAGGAACTTCAGCTTTATCATATCTATAGAGCGAATTTACCTTTACTACCTGTGTCGGGATATCGGGATGGGGAGGTTCTTCAGTAAATAAAGAATTGAGATCATAAGTTTCTTCAACAGGCGGTATATTAAGACCATGTATTTCTTCAATAGGAGGTAAATTCTTAACGTCTTCAGCTTTAATACCTTTTTCTTTCATAGATTTCTTTGCCTCTTGCATATCTTCGGAATTGAGAAATAAAACACCTCTCTTCTTCAAAGTTGGTGTCGGGGGAAACTGATCCACAACACCTATGGGGCCGGCGGACCGGGCCCCTTTCGGTTCGGTGGGGGCCGGAGATAGCACGAAGAGCGGATCGAGGTGAAGCACACGAGCAGTTTACCCAGCTTCGGAGCTCTCCGGAGAGATAACACTCCTACTGCTGCTTGTCTGGTTGTATTATCTTGTGTTCTTGCTCTCGAGAGAGAGCGTGGTGTTTTTTGGGCTACGAATGAATCGAAGCGAACTGTCCGAACCCCCTCTACGTTGCGCATGGGCCTCCTTTTATACGCTAAAGGGGTCACCGACAGGTGGCAACGCAGAGGAGGGTATAAACATAAAAAGTGAGGTGGTTGGTACAGTTGCTTGTACAGTGCACCCTACCTAACCCTGACGGCAGGGGACAAGGGCATTAAAGGCCCGTCTGAGTCGCCCAAACAGTGCAGAAAAGGACCGTTAGGGGCGCCACCGTTCGCCACGATGGCGATCTTGTCAGCTTCGCATGCCACTGCGCACCGCTGGCTGCACAGCCTCCCGCCACGCGCGCCTGGAGAGGCCCCCAGAGCGACATGTTGGTGGATGCGCTGGAGCACGGGCACAGAGTGGCCGCCTGCCGCGGCAAGCGCCTTGCCGCTGTTGTTATCTTGTCGGGTACAGAAGCTTGTCGCTCTCCGGGCCTCGAGGTACCTTGGTTGGTCTTCCCGGCAAACTCCTCTTGCTGGGGCCTTGTTGCCTTGCCGGAGCGCATGGCGCATCGCGGCAAGTTCCTTGGAGTGCCTTGGTTGGCCTTCCCGGCAAGCTCCTCTTGCCGGGGCCTTGTCTCCTGAGCTTAAATACTTTGTTCTTGAATGGCTCCAAGGGAACCATGGAGGATCTTGGCGTTCGCCCGGTAAGCCTTGCCGCGGGGTGCTGCAACTGCCCGTGCACAAGTTCGGGGTACTAGGGTACCCCTATTCTAGTACACCGACAGGAGCCCCCGGGCCTGGGCCAGACACGGTGCCGAGCGCTGTTGGGCCAGGCCCAAGACAGGGCACAGGCACACGCGGGCTGGGCCACGCCGAATCTCGCTCCGTATCCACCGCGCTCTCCTATAATGGAACGCGTTGAATGCGGCATCGTGGGAGAGATCATGGGTGGTTGTTTATTCGGAAGGGCGAAACGTCCGCCCCGTCCCTCTTTATAAGCAGAGGAAACAGGGGCAGTTCGTTCCCCCTCGCTGGTTGCTGCTACTTCATCTTCAAGAAACTCCGCCACTCCCCCCTTCTTCTCGAAGCCGAGAGAGCAGCGCTTCGCCCCCCATTGCCACCAGCATCACCAACGCCGTCGACCTTCCCCACCACCTCCGCCATGGCTCCGAAAGCCGACAAGGGAAAGGGCGTGAAGTCGGCCGAGGCGCAGCGGCTCGCGGCGCTGCAGAAGGAGCGGGCGATCTTCACCCCCCAGCTCGGCGCGAAGGAGCTGAGGGAGTACTTCTTCCTCTTCTGGGCGACGGAGACGCGGGCGCATCCGCGCACGAGGGTACTCCCGGCCGCTGCTTCGGAGCTGGCTCCAAACGGGTACCCGTTCTTCGTGCTATTCTTCTACTGCGGGCTCTGCCCGCCCTTCCCGGAGTTCTTCTGTGATATTATGAACACATATGGCTTCCGCCTCCTTGACTTCACCCCCAACGCTATCCTAACCACGGCAGTTTTCGCACATTTGTGCGAAAACTTTGTCGGAGTCCACCCTAGTGTTGCCCTTTTCCGCCACTTCTTCATACCTCGGGTAGAGAGAGGAGAGCCGCTTGCCGGAGGGATTGCCTGGATCTCGAGAGTCGGCAAGAAAGAGGCGTACTTGGAGGGTGAGCTCCGCAGCAAGTGGGAGGAGTGGAGAGCGCAGTGGTGCTGGATCATTGAGGAGAATCCGCAGCCCTTCACCGCCGTGCGCCAAGCTCCAATAGTGCGCGGCAATGACTGGAGCAACGTGGCCCCGGAAGATGAGAGGCTGAAGATCGCCATCACTAGGATTCTTCGCCTCAGGCTTGCCGGGCTCACTGTAGGTGTTGTCGGGGCAGATTTCCTCCGCCGCCGCATTGCCCCCCTGCAGGAGAGGGGGAGGCCCGCCTGGGAATTCAAGAATTCGGCGAACATCATGAGGCTGCGGCCGGGCCTCAACTACAACTTCACCGTCCTGGAGCTGGATGCGATGCTTCTGAAGTTGTTCAAACGCGACCCCCAGCACCCATTCACACTGCCGAGGGGCGTAGTTCCTTTGTGCAATAACTCTTCGCTTGACCGGATCCACGCCATGATGCCGTTGTGTGATTCACATGGAATCGTCCCAACTTGGCAAGAGCCTGCGGATGACGTTGTGCGAGCGTTCTTTGACACCTTGGAGGAAGTGCCGGTCCACGCTGACGAGCAGAAGAGCCTCACCCGTGACACCACCAACGAGGAGCTGCAGCGCATCGCCACTAGGGCGGAAGAGGTTGCGGCCGCAGCTGCCGCGGGCGCGTTCGGGTTCACTGTGGAGGAGGCGGAGGCTGCAGAGGCGGCAAATCTTGCCGAGCGCGCGGAGTTCATTGGCGAGGAAGAGCTTGCCGGTTCTGAAGCCGAGCCGAGCGAGGCCGGCGAGGAAGAGCCCGAGCCCTCAGAAGGCTTGCCGCAGGCGGAGCCCCCGGCCCCGCCAAGAAGGCGTCTTCGCAGGGCCGCGGACGTAGCGGGGCGGCAGCCGGCTCAACAGCCGCCAAGCCGTGCGACACGCTCTACCGCGGCAAGTCTTGTTGCCGCGGGAGCGCCTCACGCAGCAGCGGCAACTGGAGCGGGATCTTCTCGAGCCACCGCCACCGCCCCCGCCAAGCGGGCAAGGGATCCTACTCCTCCGCCTCGCCGCACCAGAGGGGAGCCGGACTTCAATCTTTCCGCGCTCAGCTCCGACGAGGAGGAAGAAGAGTAAGCTTCTTTGGTGCTCTTATAGTTCTTCAATCTTGCTATTTTTATCTTGTATCTGACTTGCTTCAATCTGGACTCCTTTCTTTTCAGGACGCTGGCCCAGAGAGCGGCAAAGAGGGCCAAGGCCGCGGTGATTGTCATCGAGGATGACCCCACCGTGTCAGTAGGTGGTGGGTCCGAGGCCACCTTGACGGACCCGACAATCACTCCTCAAAGCAGCCCCCAGCGCAGCCCTCAGCGTAAGTTCATAGTTTAGCCTTCTGCTGCCAGGCGCGCTTGAGTGCTTCTTCCTTTGTTGATATCTTGCTTGTTGATTTGTGTAGGAGCAGAGCAGCCACATCAGGAGCGCCCGGAAGCTGGTCCCGAGGTGCCATCTGCTTCGACTACGCCGCCAAGGGAGGGGTTCCTGGTAAGGGAGCGCTCTCCGGCAAGGGGCAGCTCTCTGGCAAGGGACGGCACCGTTGATCCTGTGGCGACCGAGGCCGCAACTGTAGATCTTGGCACAGGTAATCCACTTGCCCAGAAACTTTCCCTTGGGTTCTTCTTCTTCTGATTTTCTTCTCTTGGATTTTGGATTGATTTTTCTCCCTTCTTCGTTCTTCAGACCCATCTGCGGCTGAGCCAATGGAGACAGAGGGCGCCGGCGAGGAAGGGGCCGGTGCTGACGAGGCCGCCGGCGAGGAGGCCGCCAGGGCTGCCGCCGCAGAAGCCGGCGAGGGGTCGGGCGATCGCACTGACGACCCTGAGGCCGCAGGAGCGCCAGGCGCTGCACCGACCGCCGATCCCTCTGCTGCTTCTGCGGAGCCGGGCTCCGAGGAGCCCCAGCCCGGCGCTTACTTGAAGGCCGGCAACGGTATCTTCATCAAGCTACCCTGGGCGTCGAGCTCTAGGGCGCCGGTCGAGGGGGAAACTTTCGACGGGGAGGTGCTCGCCTCTGTTGGACTGTCATTGGTCGACGCACCCAGCAGCAGCAGCGGCGAGCCTGAGGAGGAGCAGCTGCTGCGGAAGCTACTGTCACTCTACCGCGCCCGGCAAGCCAAACTAGCTTCCCGGGAAGCGCTTGTCACGAAGGCGGGAGTTGACATGGACAAGCGTGCGGAGGAGCTCCGGGGCCAAAATCAAGAAGCTCTCCGGTCCCTGGTGCAGGAGCGGGAGCAACTCGACGAGGAGCGCACGGCCTTCCTTCTCGAGAAGGCCGAGGCTGAGGAGGAGCAAAGGCTGGCCGCTGAGAAGCAGTCCGCGCGGGAATGTGAACTAGTGCAGCGGAAGGCCAACCTCGACAGCTACGAGGAAGAGCTCGCCAAGCACGAGCAAGCACTTGGCAGGGCGCTCAAGGAGGCAAAGGATGCTGTGGCAATTGCAGAGGCCGCCAAGAAAGAGCTGGAGGAGAAGGTGGCGCAGCTGGAGGCCAACATTGGGAAGAGCGGCGAGGAGCTTGCCGCGCTCAAGCGTGAGCGTGAGAAGGATGCTGCCGCCCACGGTGAGCTGCAAGGTCTTCTCGCTGAGAGGGGCAAGGAGCTCAGCGCCGCCAAGGATTCCAAAGCAGACCTGCAGCTGAAGCTGGCCACGCTGACGCAGACGCTGGAGGCCGCCAAGGAGCGGGAGAAGACCTTGTCGGAGAAGGTCAAGGCTGACGCGGCGCTGCTGGAGAGCATTGCAGTTACCCAGAACTCGTTCAGAGACACTGTGGAGCACTGGACCGAGGGTCTGGTGAACATTGCCGCAGTCATCAACGAGGAGCTGGCGCAACTGGGGATGGAGGACTTTGGGTATCCTTCCGACGAGAGTCTTCAACCCAACGCCAAGCTCAGCCTGTTCTTCAAGGGCGTGGCGACGGCACTCCAGCGGCTCCGGAGAGGATCCCAAAGCAGCTGGCCGACGAGTCGCGCAAAATCTGCGCCGGGGTTCTCCAGAAGGTGCTGATGAAGGTAGCCTTCCGCAATCCAGGCCTCAGCTTCACCAACGTCCTCAGGTCCTTGCCGCCTGACGCCGATCTGGATGCACTCAAGGCCCTTGTCGCACCCATTGTGGACAAGGTGAGCGAGATCAAGAGGGTCGAGGGTGGACGCGTAGACTAGGCCGCCCATTTCTTCTTTTCCCTTGTCGCTGCTAATCATGTTATGAAAACAGTCTGTTAGAGCTGCGACAAGTTATCTTGTAATATAACTTTATTTCTGTTATCAATTGCTATGTTATTTCCTCTAGATTCCTTCCTTTGTATGTTTTTACCCTACGCTTCTAGGGAACTTGTCGGCGCAGGCGCCCGAGCCGCGAGCGCTGAGTGCGGAACTTCAGCAGCCTGCTGGTGGCGCTGCTTCCGACAAGAAACCTTGTCGCGACTAGATGCAGCACGCTTAAGCTGTTGAGCGGACTCGAAACAAAGTAAGGGCGCAACTAGCCACGAGTTGGTTCCTCCGCGCACAGGTTTTCCATACAAAGCAGGGTTGTTCGAGGAAGATAACTCAAACATTTAAAAAGTGATTTCTCAAACTTTGGCAACTTAGCTTTTCTGTCGTTTGCTTCCCGGCAAGGCAGGACTTCGCTTGAACGACGCCTGGTCCATACCACAATCTTCTCTAATCCTCCCCCGGCAAACATGTGTGCGGGGGAACCTTGTTTTCCTTTGTTAAAAAGAAGAAAGAAGAGAAAATAATGATATGGAGCCCTTCGGCTCGTTAGTACTTACTGGATGTAGGTGCTGCACAAAGTGTCAGGTAATCGCATGCAAGAAAGAAACTAATGCATGAAATGGACAAGTTGTGCGGAGCACATGGGGTTTTACTTATGCACGGGATCTGTGCCCGGCTTTGTACAAAGGATTACATGCAACAGCGGCAAGACTTGTACAAAAGGTGGTTGCCGGAACGGGTTCTGGCAACCGCGCCCTACGGGAAAAACTTACGAAGATGTTCTATGTTCCAGGAGTTGCTCACCGGAATGCCATCTTCGGTCTCAAGGCGGACAGCGCCGGGCCTTGTGACTCGTTTCACCCGATAAGGTCCTTCCCACTTCGGCGTCAACTTGCTGGAATTCTTGGCGGACTGAACGCGCCGAAGAACAAGGTCGCCTTCCTCGAAGCTTCTGGCTTTAACTTTGCGGCTATGATAGCGGCGCAAAGCTTGCTGGTATCGAGCAGCTCGTACAGCAGCCTGAAGACGATCTTCCTCAAGGAGCAACGCGTCGTCTTGTCGCAGCTGTTCTTGCTCAAGCTCATCATAAGCGAGCACTCGAGGTGATCCGTATACGAGTTCCGTGGGGAGAACTACCTCTGCTCCATAAACTAGAGTGAAAGGTGTCTGGCCAGTGGCTCGATTTGGCATTGTTCTGATCGACCAAAGAACCACCGGCAACTCCTCGATCCAGTTCCTTCCGCACTTGTGCAGCCTGTCGAAAGTTCTGGTCTTGAGCCCGCGCAGCACTTTAGCATTTGCCCTCTCTGCTTGACCGTTGCTTCTCGGATGAGCAACAGAAGCGAAGCAGACCTTGGCGCCAAGGTCTTGGACGTACTGCATGAAGGTGCGACTCGTGAATTGCGTGCCATTGTCGGTGATGATTCTGTTAGGGATCCCGAAACGGCAAACAATTGACCTGAAGAACTTGACTGCTGACTGTGCTGTCACCTTCCTCACTGGCTGCACTTCCGGCCACTTTGTGAACTTGTCGATTGCGATGTACAAATACTCAAAGCCCCCGACAGCTCGGGGGAAGGGGCCGAGGATATCGAGCCCCCAGACCGAAAATGGCCAGGATAAAGGGATCGTCTGGAGAGCTTGAGCTGGCTGGTGTATCTGTTTGGAGTGGAACTGGCACGCTTCACACTTGGTTACTTGTGCAGTTGCATCCTGGAGGGCTGTCGGCCAAAAGAAACCTTGCCGGAAAGCTTTGCCGGCAAGTGCTCTTGCGCCAATGTGTTGGCCACATATGCCTCCATGTATCTCTGCCAACAGCTTTTGTCCATCTTCCCGGCGAATACACTTCAATTTCACACCGTTGAGTCTTCTTCTGTACAGTATGCTATCGACAAACTGGTACATACTTGACTGCCGGGCTACTCTTTCCGCTTCTTCTTGTTCTTCGGGAAGTTCTCCTGTCTGAAGGAAGTGGACAATCTGCTGTGCCCATGCTGGAGCTTGTGGCTCGACAACAAGGACTAAAGGCACATCTGCTGCTGCGGGAACATCCGCTTCCACGGCAAGGACTTGTGGTCCTACCAGAGCTTGATGTTCCCCGGCAAGCTTGCCGGAGCAAAACTTGTCGGGAGCGTCTGCTTCAACGGAACAAACCATAAGGCTTGCCGGAGCAGACTGCCCCTCAGCCTCCTTAGTGTTGATCTTGGGGACTTTCTTGGCGGCGGCTTCGGGGAGCTCTGCTGGAAAGTAGTCACCAGAAATCAACTTCCTCTTCTTGCTTTTTCCAGTTGATGGTGTTACGGATGGTTGAGTCAACTTAAGCCCAAAGATCCCTGGTTCCACAGGTAACTTTAGTGCGGCGCACTTTGACAGGCCATCAGCAATGTCATTCTGAGCTCTTGGGATATGCTCCATTTGTAGGCCGTCAAAGTGCTCTTCTAGGTTCCTCACTTCATCAACATATGCTTCCATCAACGGACTCTGGTAGTTCTTGTTCACTTGCCGGACGACAAGCTGTGAGTCACCCCTGACAATGAGCTTCTTGATCCCAAGGTCTGCTGCGATTCTGAGACCGGCAAGCAATCCTTCATACTCTGCAGTATTGTTGGTTTCTTGCTCTTTGGGAAAGTGCATCTGGACTACGTACTTGAGGTGCTCTCCGGTGGGTGCGACAAGCAGCACGCCTGCACCGGCGCCTTGCAGCGAGAAGGCACTATCAAAGTACATCAGCCACTCTTTGCTTGCCTCTTTGACGGGGATGCTCGTTTCTGGAATTTCTTCATCTGGGGTTGGCGTCCACTCTGCTATGAACTCTGCCAATGCTCTGCTTTGGATAGTTGAAGTGCTCTCAAACTTGAGGCCAAAGCTTGACAGTTCCAGCGCCCACTCGACAATCCTGCTTGTTGCTTCTGGATTTTGCAGTATCCTCTTCAGCGGAAAGCGAGTGACGACTGTGATCTCATGTGCTTGGAAGTAATGGCGCAGCTTTCTCGAGGCCATGAGGAGGCTGAAAAGCAACTTCTGCACACCAGAGTACCTTGATCTAGCCCCCTGCAGAAGAGAACTGACAAAGTAAACTGGGCGCTGCACCATTCTCTTCGGCATCTTATCATGCTCCTGCGCAAACCCATGTTTGTCGGGACCAGAGCTTGTCGGCGAAGCCCCCTGCTTGTCGCTGGATGGATCTGCCGTGGTTGCTGGCTCATCATCCGCCTCCCTCTCCGCCACTAACGCAGCACTAACCACTTGATTGGTTGCCGCTATATACAGCAGCAACTTCTCTTGCGGCTTAGGTGCGACAAGCGTTGGAGTGGAGGACAGGTATCTCTTCAAGTCCTGCAGCGCAGCCTCCGCTTTCGGAGTCCATTTTACTGGACCTGCCTTTTTCAAAATTTTGAAAAATGGCAGGGCGCGCTCAGCAGATCTAGAGATAAACCTGCTGAGAGCAGCCACGCAACCGGCAAGCCTTTGTACATCCTTGACGCGCTTTGGTGCTTCGATCTGCTCAATGGCCTTGATCTTGTCGGGATTGGCTTCAATTCCCCGCTGAGACACGAAGAACCCGAGAAGCTTGCCGGAGGGGACCCCAAACACGCACTTCTCGGGGTTAAGCTTGAGGTTGATCTTGCGCAGATTTGCAAATGTCTCGTCTAAATCTTGAATCAGGGTCGCCCTATTCTTGCTCTTGACCACTATGTCATCCATGTAGGCTTCCACATTTCTGTGCATCTGCAGCTCAAAAGCGTGCTGGACTAGCCTTGCGAATGTTGAACCGGCATTCTGCAAACCGAAAGGCATCCGTACGAAGCAGTACGTGCCACACGGGGTGATAAATGCGGTTTTCTCTTCATCTTCTTCTGCCATGAAGATTTGATGGTATCCTGAGTATGCATCAAGAAATGAAAGCAAATCACATCTGGCTGTGGAGTCAACAATCTGGTCAATACGCGGCAAGGGAAATGGGTCTTTGGGACAAGCTTTATTAACATCAGTGAAGTCAATACAAAGTCTCCATTTCCCGTTAGCCTTGCGCACAACAACAGGATTGGCCAACCACGTGGGATGGAGCACTCCTCTGACAAGGCCTCCTACTTCCAACTTCTTGATTTCTTCTGCGATGAATTCTTGGCGCTCTACTGCCTGCTTCCTGACTCTCTGCTTGACGGGCCGCGCATGAGGACAGACGGCAAAGTGGTGCTCAATTACTTTCCTGGGAACACCGGGGATATCAGACGGTTGCCACGCAAACACGTCGACATTCGCCCGCAGGAAAGCAACGAGCGCGCTTTCCTATTTGGGGTCAAGAGTGGCGCTGATGGTGAAGGTACCACCAGTGCCGCCCTCCTTGGCGGACACCTTCTTGGTCTCAGGTGGAGCTGCCATTGCCTTCTTACGCTTGCCGGTGGAGCTCGATGGTGCGTCCTCGATGGTAGCGCAGCACTCCGAAGAGGTGCGCTTGCCGGAGTGGGCATCAGAGCTCTTGCCGGACTTGGTCTTCTTCTTCCCCCCGGGAGCTTCAGCGGCAAGTGTCCTGCGTTCTGCTGCGGCTGCTGCTTCTCGGTAGATCTTGTCGGCACAGATAAGAGCATCCTTCTTGTCGCCAGGGACAGAGATGACATTTATTGGGCCTGGCATTTTCAGTATGTTGTACACATAGTGAGAGGCTGCCATGAACTTGGCGAGTGCCGGTCGGCCAAGGATTCCATTGTAAGGTAATGGAAAGTCGGCAACATCAAACATGACCCTCTCAGTCCTGAAGTTCAGCTCGCTGCCAAATGTTACCGGCAACGTGATCTTTCCCTTCGGCTTGCTCCTTCCCGAGTTGATTCCTTGAAATGTACCGGTCTCTTCGAGCTCGCTGTCAGGGATCTGGAGTTTGTGAAGCACCACGGAGGAGATCAGGTTCAAGCCGGCCCCGCCGTCAACTAGCATCTTAGTGACCTTGAGGTTGCGGATTGTTGGTGAAACCAGCATCGGCAAGCACCCGACCGCAGTTATGCGATCAGGATGGTCCTCAATGTCGAAGATGATAGGCGTGCCGGACCATTTCAGAGGCTTGCGTGACTCGACGGGTGGTTCTGCTGCATTAACTTCCCGCACCCACTGCTTGAGCTGGCGGTGCGAGGCATGCAGAGAAGCACCACCGTCAACGCACAGGACCTCTGTGGCTTTCTGGAACTCCTGCTCATCAGTCTCCTCATCATCCATGTCTTCATCGTCGTCGTCATCTTCATCCTTGTCGCGGCTGCGAGGAGGTCTGTCTCCTTGCCGCGGCGTCCTCCTCGTCCGGGACGTTTCTTGCCGGATCCACCAGCTCCTTCCTGGGCCTTCTCCTTGTCGTGCCGCTCGTATTCAGCTTTCTGTTGCTCAACAAGCTGTTCGACTTTCTTACAGTTCTGGAGATCATGGCCCTTGGTGCGGTGAATCCTGCAATACTGCTTGTTGGTGCCGTCCTGCTTGTCGGCGACCGCCACCTCCGCGGCAACCTCCTTGCCGGAGTCACCAGCTTTGGCTTCCTTGGCGCCGCCACTATTGCCAGACTGCTCAACAACTAGCACTTCTTTGCCTTTCCTCCTTCTGTTGTTCGGCCGCCGGTTTTTCCTTGTCGGGGCAGCATCTTCACTGTCAGATCCTCCCGCTCCTATATTTTCTCCGGGGAGTCTCCTCCCTTCCTCAGCACGTGCACACTTGTCGGCCAGTGCATATAACTCACTGACGTTCCTGATCTTGCACATCGCCATTTCCTCCCGCATCCTGCGGTTTCGCACGTTCTGATGGAACGCGCTGATCACCGCGGCAGGGTGGACGTCTGGGATGTTGTGCTGCACACTACTGAATCTCTGAATGTACTTGCGCAGGGGCTCTCCTTCCTTCTGGGCGAGCAGATGAAGATCACTCTCCTGGCCATGAGGCTTGTGTCCGCCTGTGAAGGCGCCGACAAACTGATGGCACAGATCAGCCCAAGAGGATATGGAGTTGTCCGGCAAGTGCATGATCCAGGATCTGACGTTGGGCTTGAGCACCAGCGGGAAGTAGTTGGCAAGGATCTTGTCATCTCGTCCCCCGGCAGCCTATACCGCAATGGTGTAGATGCTGAGGAACTCCGACAGATGCGTCTTGCCGTCGTACTTCTCCAGTACGTCTGGCTTGAAGTTCTTTGTGCTGGGCCACTGGACTTGCCGCAGCTCACGAGTGAACGCAGGACAACCTCCCGCGTACGGCAGATCGCCTGGTTCCCCTGGCGCATGCATGTCAACAGAGGGCCCAGCGCGCTTGTCGGATTGACGTCGCGCTTCTCTTCGGCGCTCGATGCGGGTTCGAGCGTCTTCTTGTTGTCGATCATGAAGAACTTGGCGCTGATCGCGACGAGCTCGTGGATCCGACGATGCAGTGGAGTCGCTGTCGAGGTGGATCCGGCGAGTCGGCGATCTTGGCCTTTGGGGCGGTGATTGCATGGTAGTTGCACCTCCGCCCGTTTCGTCGCCACCGGCTCGCGTCCGGCAACCCTGCTGCGGCGGCGACGCGCTCGGCCACCGTGGAGTGTCGCCGTTGGTGTAGCTGATGAGACTCTGAATGGTGGCCCTCCATTCGTCGATCTTGTCCGACGTCGGAGGGTAATCTAGGAGAAGTTGAGCTCGTGCCAAAGCTTCTGCTGGAGTGGTGGGTGGCAGTGGCGGACGGCGCGAGGAGCGGGACATGCTCGAACTTCTAACTATGTTAGAAGGAGCAGTATCCCATCCAGGCGACCGTGCCCCGCTCGTGCCAGCATGCTGGCGTGCATGCTGGTCTTGAGCGCCCCGAGATCCACCAACTTGGTCTTGGCCTATCATGCGTATGGCACTGCTAGTGCCATGACGCTGTTGATCTTGCGCCTCCTGAGAGTGGCGTGGAACATGTACAGTCGCCGAGGTTTGTGCAGCCTTGTTCTTGGACCTGGCGGCATCATGAGCTTCCTCGTCGACATCCATTCTTCCGCCGGCATCCATTCCACCACCCGTTTGCTCCAATGGTGGCGGAAGTGACGTGAACGGAGCAGCTGCCGCCGAAGTCTTCTTCTTCGGTGGCATGTTGATGAAGGGAATGAAGATCTAGCTCGTGTGAACGCCGGATCAGGTTCACACAATCTCGACGCCCCTACCTGGCGCGCCAAAGATGTCGGGGGAAACTGATCCACGAACACCTATGGGGCCGGCGGACCGGGCCCCTTTCGGTTCGGTGGGGGGCGGAGATAGCACGAAGAGCGGATCGAGGCGAAGCACACGAGCAGTTTACCCAGCTTCGGAGCTCTCCGGAGAGATAACACTCCTACTGCTGCTTGTCTGGTTGTATTATCTTGTGTTCTTGCTCTCGAGAGAGAGCGTGGTGTTTTTTGAGCTACGAATGAATCGAAGCGAACTGTCCGAACCCCCTCTACGTTGCGCATGGGCCTCCTTTTATACGCTAAAGGGGTCACCGACAGGTGGCAACGTAGAGGAGGGTATAAACGTAAAAAGTGAGGTGGTTGGTACAGTTGCTTGTACAGTGCACCCTACCTAACCCTGACGGCAGGGGACAAGGGCATTAAAGGCCCGTCTGAGTCACCCAAACAGTGCAGAAAAGGACCGTTAGGGGCACCACCGTTCGCCACGATGGCGATCTTGTCAGCTTCGCATGCCACTGCGCACCGCTGGCTGCACAGCCTCCCGCCACGCGCGCCTGGAGAGGCCCCCAGAGCGACACGTTGGTGGATGCGCTGGAGCACGGGCACAGAGTGGCCGCCTGCCGCGGCAAGCGCCTTGCCGCTGTTGTTATCTTGTCTGGTCCGGAAGCTTGTCGCTCTCCAGGCCTCGAGGTACCTTGGTTGGTCTTCCCAGCAAACTCCTCTTGCCGGGGCCTTGTTGCCTTGCCGGAGTGCGTGGCGCGTCGCGGCAAGTTCCTTGGAGTGCCTTGGTTGGCCTTCCCGGCAAGCTCCTCTTGCCGGGGCCTTGTCTCCTGAGCTTAAATACTTTGTTCTTGAATGGCTCCAAGGGAACCATGGAGGATCTTAGCGTTCGCCCGATAAGCCTTGCCGCGGGGTGCTGCAACTGCCCGTGCACAAGTTCGGGGTACTAGGGTACCCCTATTCTAGTACACCGCCAGTTGGTTTAGGAATAGGCTCAGTAATTGGAGAAGGAGCTGGCTCAGGAGGTGCCCAATTATTTTCATTTGTCAACATATTATTCAATAGAATTTCAGCTTCATCCGGTGTTCTTTCCCTGAAAAGAGAACCAGCACAACTATCCAGGTAATCTCTGGAAGCATCGGTTAGTCCATTATAAAAGATATCAAGTATTCCAGGTTTCTTAAGAGGATGATCAGGCAAAGCATTAAGTAACTTGAGAAGCCTCCCCCAAGCTTGTGGGAGACTCTCTTCTTTAATTTGCACGAAGTTGTATATTTCCCTCAAAGCGGCTTGTTTCTTATGAGCAGGGAAATATTTAGCACAGAAGTAATAAATCATATCCTGGGGACTACGCACACAACCAGGATCAAGAGAATTAAACCATATCTTAGCATCACCCTTTAATGAGAACGGAAATATTTTGAGTATATAAAAGTAACGTGATCTCTCATCATTAGTGAACAGGGCAGCTATATCATTTAACTTAGTAAGATGTGCCACAACAATTTCAGATTCATAGCCATAAAACGGATCAGATTCAACTAAAGTAATTATATCAGGATCAACAGAGAATTCATAATCCTTATCAGGAACACAAATAGGTGAAGTGGCAAAAGCAGGGTCAGGTCTCATTTTATCTCTAAGTGATTCTTTGTTCCATTTAATTAATAATCTCTTAAGCTCATATCTATCTTTGCAAGCAAAAATAGCGGCAGAACATTCCGTATCAAAAAGATAGCCCTCAGGAATAACAGGCATATTTTCATCATCACTATCATCATCGTATTCAGATTCAATAATTTCTTTTTCTCTAGCCCTAGCAATTTGTTCATCAAGATATTCACCAAGGGTCATAGTAGTATCAGGCATAGAAGCAGTTTCATCATAAGTATCATGCATAGCAGAAGTGGCATCATCAATAACATGCGACATATCAGAACGAATAGCAGAAGCAGATGTAGGTGTCGCAAACTTACTCATAACAGAAGGTGAATCAAGTGTAGAGCTAGATGACAGTTCCTTACCTCCCCTCGTAGTTGAGGGATAGATCTTGGTTTTTGGATCTCTCAAGTTCTTCATAGTGTCCAGCAGATATAAATCCCAAGTGACTCAAAGAATAGAGCTATGCTCCCCGGCAACGGCGCCAGAAATTTGTCTTGATAACCCACAAGTATAGGGGATCGCAACAGCTTTCGAGGGTAGAGTATTCAACCCAAATTCATTGATTCGACACAAGGAGAGCCAAAGAATATTCTCAAGTATTAGCAGCTGAGTTGTCAATTCAACCACACCTGGAAACTTAGTATCTGCAGCAAAGTTTTTAGTAGCAAAGTAATATGATAATGGTGGTAGCGGCAACAAAAGTAAAGACAGCAAAAGTAATGTTTTTGGTATTTTGTAGTGATTGTAACAGTAGCAGCGGGAAAGTAAATAAACGAGAACCAGTATATGGAAAACTCGTAGGCACCGGATCAATGATGGATAATTATGCCGGATGCGGTTCATCATGTAACAGTCATAACATAGGGTGACACAGAACTAGCTCCAATTCATCAATGTAATGTAGGCATGTATTCCGTATATAGTCATACGTGCTTATGGAAAAGAACTTGCATGGTATCTTTTGTCCTACCCTCCCATGGCAGCGGGGTCCTATTGGAAACTAAGGGATATTAAGGCCTCCTTTTAATAGAGAACCAGAACAAAGCATTAGCACATAGTGAATACATGAACTCCTCAAACTATGGTCATCACCGGGAGTGGTCCCGATTATTGTCACTTCGGGGTTGCCGGATCATAACACATAGTAGGTGACTATAGACTTGCAAGATAGGATCAAGAACTCACATATATTCATGAAAACATAATAGGTTCAGATCTGAAATCATGGCACTCGGGCCCTAGTGACAAGCATTAAGCATAGAAAAGTCGTAGCAACATCAATCTCAGAACATAATGGATACTAGGGATCAAACCCTAACAAAACTAACTCGATCACATGATAAATCTCATCCAACCCATCACCGTCCAGCAAGCCTATGATGGAATTACTCATGCACGGCGGTGAGCATCATGAAATTGGTGATGGAGGATGGTTGATGATGACGACGGCGACGAATCCCCCTCTCCGGAGCCCCGAATGGACTCCAGATCAGCCCTCCCGAGAGGTTTTAGGGCTTGGCGGCGGCTCCGTATCGTAAAATGCGATGATTTGTTCTCTCTTATTTTTTCTCATCGAAACTCAATATATGGAGGTGGAGTTGGAGTCGGAGACGCAACAGGAGGCCCACGAGTTAGGGGGCGCACCCTAGGGGGGGGGTGCCCCCCACCCTCGTGAGAAGGGTGTGGGCCCCTTGGTCTTCATCTTTGGCGAGGATTTTTTATTGGTTTTGTCTAAGATGTTCCGTGGAGTTTCAGGTCATCCCGAGAATATTTGTTTTCTGCACTTAAAACAACACCATGGCAATTCTGCTGAAAACAGTGTCAGTCCGGGTTAGTTCCATTCAAATCATACAAGTTAGAGTCCAAAACAAGGGCAAAAGTGTTTGGAAAAGTAGATACGACGGAGACGTATCAAAGCCTTCCCTAAGGAATGTTGCTATTGTGGTGCTTCTCAATGACCCAAGCTTGCTCTTTATCCTCTTGGTGGAACAAGTTTTCATCTCTTCGTTGATCTCAAGCAAGCCATTGTTTTCGTTAGTGGCAGAAGTTCACCTCAAGTTTTGAGATGTCTCAATAAGCCCACAAGGACCATATCTTTTCGTTGTTGGTTTTCCAACAACTCCGCTCTAACCTTTTTGCAAGGATGATTTCCAAATTAAATTGTGGTAGAAGTTTTCATTCCTTCTCCGTTCTCTTATTCCGACGATCTAGCTTCTATTCGTTCGTTTTGGAGGCATTGTGATGTTACTCTCTTCGACCAATCATCTCATTTTTCTCAAGATCATGTTCTTTCCTTGCTTATCCATTTAACCGGAGTGCTTGCATGTACTTCTTGTCCATTGCAACCCTTTTCTTATGTATTTCAACCTACAAGGTCCTAGTAAGGTTCCTTGTTCCTCTTTACTAATGGACTGTTTTCAACTTTGTTCATCTCCGTTGTATTCTTTTCTCGAAATGGTTTAACCTCTCAAGGTTCAATGTTTCACTCATTTGTTGAAGAAGCAACTTAGTTTTACCTCTCCTCTTCCTCTTCCTTTTCCCTCTGGTGCCATCCTAGATCTTGGGACAAGATCCTCTCGTAGTGGTGGAGTGTTGTAATGCCCCGGATACAACTTTCCATATTTGTAACTCCGACTCTTGCCTTTTCCGGAGATGCGATATGAGATTCCCTTCGTGGTTGGGTTTTTGTCTTTCGTTTTGCATTTTGTTCTTGTCATGCATTTCATATCATGTCATCATGTGCATCGCATTTGCATTCGTGTTCGTCTCATGCATCCTAGCATTTTCCCCGTTGTCCGTTTCGCAATCCGGCACTCCCTCATGCACCCGGCGCACCCCTCTTGTCTCTTTTCGTGAGTGGGTGTTAAACATTCTCGGAATGGACCGAGATTGCCAAGTGTCCTTGGTACACCACCGGTAGACCTCCTGTCAAATTTCGTCCCATTTGGAGTCAGTTTGATACTCCAACGGTTAACCGGGTAACCGCGAAGGACTCTTGTGTGTTGCAGCCCAACACCCCTCCAAAACGGCCCAATAACCCATCCAAACCACTTCCATGTCCTCCGTCATCGGATCACGATCATGTGGGCGAAAACTACACCTCTTTTGGACACTCCAAACTCCCCCTACCTATAAATATGTGCACCCCGTCCAAATTCGTGGGCTAACACTAGTCTTCTTCCTCATTGCGCCGCCGGACACGTCCACCCCATGCCCGGACAAGTCCGCCACCGCCCCACGCCCAATCGCCGCGCGCCACGTGTCCCTGCGCCGCCCTCCGCCGCCGCGGCCCCTGAGGCCCACGACCGGCCCGCCCGCGCCCGCGCCGGGCCCGAGCCGCTGCCTGGGCGCCGCCCGTCCCTGCCGCCTGCGCCGCCGCACTGCAGCGCGCCTCGCCTCCGCTGCCCGACCATTGGTGAGCGCCCGGAGCCGGTCACTAGCGCCTATCACCGCCTCCGCCGGATGCTCGCCGCCCTCGCCGGAGCTCCGCCTCCGCCGGATCCGGGAGAGGTGGAGGAGATACACCAAGCCCGGGAACCAAACGCCTCTCGACCCGGACATCCTCGTCCCCATACGGCTCATTCCCGATTTCATCCGGAGGGTATATTTTTTCACTAAGTCCCTTTCTCTGCGACATTCTATGCCCTTGTTCATTGCATCATAACTCCAAGACAATAGCTCCGTTTCATGCGCATGATATATCAAAATGTTCATTGTGAGATGCTCTTCATTTCATTCCATTTTGCCATACTTGTTTGAGTCCATATTGATGCCCAAAACATTAATGCAAGAGTGCTATAAATTGTTTACTGCTGCTACTTATCAGTTTAGGGTGATTTGTCATTTTTGTCACATTTGATGTGTGCATCATATTGGCATGAGCTCTACAATTGTTTTGATCTATGCCATGCCATCTTTACATAGGTGCTTGTCATGTATTTTTGTGATCAATGTGGTGACTATCACAAGCATGCAAAGTAGCCTTCGTGATATTGCTGATTTCAGGGTCTTAGGATTTTGCTAAGTCTTTTGTCTGCTGTTATTTTTTATGCCATGTAAACATGATGCTACAGTGAGATCCATGCTTGTTTTGAGTATCTTCAGTAAGGGTGTTTTGGACATATGGTTATGCTCTATGCATCCATGGCTCTGTTTGCAATTACGGAGTGCCTAGCATGTCTTAATCTTGCTCTAATTTTGCTATAAAATGTTCCTGGCAGATTGTTTACGTGTTAATCAATTTTGCCATGGTTGTTGCTAGTGATCCATGTATGCCATGAACTTGCTTTTGCCATGGTTAGCTTCATGAACATGTCATCTTGCTGTAGGTATGCTTGATTTGTCATGCAAGGCTTTGTGTTAAGTGCTTTGATCTCGCAAAGATGCCTTCATCATTTTGTTTATGCCATGCTCTGTTTTCTTCTAAGTCTGAAACTGATAATGAAACTTTCTATGTTTCCATGAGTGCCATCATATCTTGTGTGCCTTTTTGGCTCATGATCAGTAAGG
Organism: Triticum dicoccoides; assembly: GCF_002162155.2. NCBI lineage: Eukaryota > Viridiplantae > Streptophyta > Magnoliopsida > Poales > Poaceae > Triticum > Triticum dicoccoides. The sequence goes on along the minus strand of NC_041380.1, from coordinate 471,358,583 downwards.
GACTTTCGTTATATGCTTTTAGTAGATTCATTCCATGCATTTGTTTGCTATGATATGTTCCTGTAGCATGTTGTTTGCTTGCTCTAAACATGGCTTCCTGACATTATTTCTGGCATGTTAGTAATTTCTCTAAGTCTGTGAAGCTGATATCTTTTGCACTTTTGCCATGCTTGTTTTAACCTTATCTTGTGTGATTTAGCCATAGCTCAATGTTCATATTTTTTCAAGCATTTTGAGTAAATCACTGCGATATGCTTTGTTGCTATGTTGGAGTGCAGTAGCTTAGTTTCTTGATGCATTCTAGATGGCAGCATGCTGTTAATCGCAGAATTGTGCCATTATTGTTTTGCTTGCCATTTGCAAACCGTGCATCCGATTCCGGTGATCTTTATATCGATTTCGACCGAAATCATCTCATATTTCCAGCGGCACACTTGGTTTGCCAAGTTGATGCCTTAATCAATATTTCCCTTCCGGATCACGCATATGCATTGCATATCACATGCCATGTTTTGCATCATGTTGATTGTGCACTGCACCGTGGTTGATTGTTGTTTCCATTGCTTGTGTTATTGCTTTAGGTAGAGCCGGGAGACGAGTATGTGATCGAGGAACCTGTTGAGTACGCTTTCGAGGATCAAGCTTTTGACAACTCTGAGAACTTTGCAGGCAAGATGACCATACCCTCGAAATCACTTCTATCTTTGCTTGCTAGTTGCTCGCTCTTTTTGCTATGCCGCGTTACCTACCACTTGCTATATCATGCCTCCCATATTGCCATGTCAAGCCTCTAACCCACCTTTCCTAGCAAACCGTTGTTTGGCTAAGTTACCGCTTTGTTCAGCCCCTCTTATAGCGTTGTTAGTTGCAGGTGAAGATGAAGTTTGTTCCATGTTGTAACATGGATATGTTGGGATATCACAATACCTATTATTTAATTAATGCATCTACGTACTTGGTAAAGGGTGGAAGGCTCGGCCTTATGCCTGGTGTTTTGTTCCACTCTTGCCGCCCTAGTTTCCGTCATACCGGTGTTATGTTCCTTCATTTTGCGTTCCTTACGCGGTTGGGTGTTATGGGAACCCCTTCACAGTTCGCTTTGAATAAAACTCCTCCAGCAAGGCCCAACCTTGGTTTTACATTTGCCTAACAACCTACAACCTTTCCCTTAGGTTTTCGCGAGCCCGAGGGTCATCTTTATTTTAACCCCTCCTGGGCCAGTGCTTCTCTAAGTGTTGGTCCGAACTGGGCGATGTCCGGCGCCCCCTGGGAAACCAGGGTCTATGCCAACCCGACGTCTTGCCCATCGGGTGTGCCCTGAGAACGAGATATGTGCAGCTCCTATCGAGATTTGTCGGCACATTCGGGCGGTCTTGCTGGTCTTGTTTTACCATTGTCGAAATGTCTTGTAACCGGGATTCCGAGTCTGATCGGGTCTTCCTGGGAGAAGGAATATCCTTCGTTGACCATGAGAGCTTGTGATGGACTAAGTTGGGACACCCCTGCAGGGTTTGAACTTTCGGAAGTCGTGCCCGCGGTTATGGGCAGATGGGAATTTGTTAATATCCGGTTGTAGAGAACTTGACACTTCACTTAATTAAAATGAATCAACCGCGTGTGTAGCCATGATGGTCTCTTTTCAGTGGAGTCCGGGAAGACAACACGGTCTCGTGTTATGCTTGAACATAAGTAGCTTCAGGATCACTTCTTGATCACTTTTAGCTTCTCGAACATGCTTTGCTTCGCTTCTCGCTCTCATTTGCGTAAGTTAGCCACCATATATGCTTAGTGCTTTGCTGCAGCTCCACCTCACTACCCCTTTCCTACCTTTAAGCTTAAATAGTCTTGATCTCGCGGGTGTGAGTCATCGTGGCTCACAGATACTTCCAAACAGTTGCAGGTGCCGATGATACCAGTGCAGATGACGCAACTAAGCTCAAGTGGGAGCTCAATGAAGATCATGTTCATTGTGTTGTTTCGTTTCCAGTTGATCAGTAGTGGAGCCTAGTCGGGACGATCGGGGATCTAGCATTTGGGGTTGTCTTTCTTTATTTTGGTTCCGTAGTCGGACCTTTGTTTGTATCTTGTATGCTGGAAGGTTTTTTTATGTATTTTGTGAAGTGGCGATTGTAAGCCAACTCTTTATCCCTTTCTTATCAAGTACAGGGGATGTGTAAAGATTACCCCGCTTGCGACATGCCTACCATGCGGCTATGCCTCTAAGTCGTGCCTCGACACGTGGGAGATATAGCCGCATTGTGTGTGTTACAAGCGACTAGCTAAAACAGTTGATCGAGCTGCATAGGGTGACCGAACTAGCCATGAAGGATTTAATAATCCGGTTGTGGCCTGCAAAAGCTATACCCGGCAGCTACTTCGGCCTCGTGAAGTGGCTGGTCAATGTCTGCCCTAGTCTTGACAACATCAAGCGGTCGGTCTGTATAGAAGGTGCGCGGATGGCCTTCGCTCGTGTCAAGATACAATGGGCGAAGATGGACGCCGTCAAGCTCGCGACCGAAGGACCGCCCGCGGGCAAGGAGCACCGCACACCCAAGCGGTATTTTGAAGATGTTCTAAAGGGATCCCGCATTATGGCGGAGCAATGTGCTAAGGACATTATTTTTGAATGAATACATTCATGTTATCCCGTCCTGTATGATGAAAACAATGTTGATATATAATATAATGCTTTGTTTTTTATTACTTAAAGTTTTACCTCCTGTGCGACCGTTTTCTCAAGTCTGAGAGTTGGCCAGTCGTCAGCTTCGGCCCACACGTAGGTAGTATGGGGGTGTCCGGGATGAATCTAAACACTCTTTATCCACGAATTTGGTCCTTGAAGGAGGTGTTTAGCACAATGAACCAGGCAATCGTACTATGTGGCTTTACCACCCTCACTTAGCCATAGGAGTTTGACAATAAAAATTTAGGCGCATCCCCTAGTGTCCGAACTAGGGTGCTGTAAACACGTGATCAGATAAGAACCGATTCATCGCATAATGCGGAAAAAATCGCTAAATATTTCAAACCTCCGAAGAGTTGACCGGCTCACGCCGCATCATGACAATCAGTTTTCAGCTTTCTCTATTGAGGTGCTCATCCGGATAAACTAGGACAAGCAGTAGTTCTCCCTTTACTACCGTAGCCGATATACCGGAACGTAAGGTAGTAAGCACAGGAGCCGGGCAACCCAACTATTGACCAAAGACATGATTCGGAGCCAATGCATATAATGCTAAATTCGGGGTGCCGAACTATACTGTAAAAAGTGTTCGGACTTTCTTGCCATATTATGGGGTGCAATGAAGCCCCTGGCGGATTAAAGTGTACCAAAGTGTACGGGTGTGATTTGATAAGATTATCAAAAGAGCAAGCTAGTGCCGCAGGAGTTCGGCTGCAAACTGTTTCCATTATAGTTTGATTAGTACGTCAAAGCGTATTTGTACAAGTAGTGCAATAAGCAACATGGCTATTTAACATGCCACAACCAAGGGAGAGCTGCGTGCGGGTCCTGAAAACAGGTAGAGTGACCGTTAAAGCGACCACCTAGAAATTCCCTTATACGTCAGTATCTTGTGCCGTCTTGGTGTATCTGTCCTTTCGAAAGGGCCTGTGATCAGGCCGTCGGGAAGGGCTTGTGGAAAAGAAACCTGAAAAAAGAAAAGGAAAAACAAGAAGAAAAAGTAAAAGTACGTGTGTCCAGGGGAGGTCGAGTCGTATTATGATTCGCAATCTAGTTATGCCTCCATCTACGCCCATGGTATTTTGAGTGCGTAGTTATGTACGCGCAGTACGAACGCCGCCACTTGGTAGGGGCTGGGACGGAGGCCGAATTGCTAGTCGAGCTCTTGACAAGCTGGGCTGTCATGCTGCAGAGTAGTCCGGACTCGTTTGATGGTGTCCGAGAGCTCGGCCACCGAATTGAGGTTCTGTTTGGAGAGGCTGCTCTGTACTTCTGCTGCTAAAGCAGCGGTGTGCTCCTCAGTACGGAGGGAGCATTCCATGTTTCCATTGACTGTTATGACGCCGCGTGGTTCGGGCATCTTGAGCTTGAGATAAGCACAGTGTGGCACTGCATTGAATCGAGCAAATGTGGTTCGTCCGAGCAGTGCGTGATAGCCACTACGGAAGGGGGCGATATCGAAGATCAATTCTTTGCTTCAGAAGTTGTCCGGGGATCCGAAGACAACCTCTAGTGTGATTGAGCCCGTACAGCGGGCCTCTACACCTGGTATGACTCCTTTAAAGGTAGTCTTTGTGGGCTTGATCCTTGAGGGACTAATGCCCATTTTGCACACTGTATCCTGATAGAGCAGGTTTTAGGCTACTTCCACCATCCATGAGGACTCGCGTGAGATGGAACCCATCAATGATTGGGTCAAGGACAAGTGCGGATGAACTGCCATGATGGATACTGGTCGGATGGTCCCTGCGATCGAAGGTGATCGGGCAGGAAGACCATGGGTTGAACTTTGGGGCGACTGGCTCCATCGCGTAGACGTCCCTGAGCGCGCGTTTGCGCTCCCTCTTGGGGATATGGGTAGTGTATATCATGTTCACTGTTTTTACTTGGGGGGGGACTTCTTCTGTCCCCCTATCTTCGGCGGACGGGACTCCTCGTCATCGTCCTCGCTTTGCGACCCCTTCTCCTTGTTCTCAGCATTTAATTTGCCGACCTGTTTAAAACCACAGCAGTCTCGGAGGTGCCAGCCTCGCTTGCAGTATTTTTGCTACGGGCTAGCCAACTATCCTCTCCTGCGCAAAAGCGGGTCATGAGTTCTGTGAGGGCTGCCATGGAGTTCAGCTTTTCTTGACCGAGATGACGGGCGAGCCATTCGTCGCGGATGCTATGCTTAAAGGCCGCTAGGGCTTTGGCATCCGGATAGTCGACAATTTGGTTCTTTTTAGTTAGGAACCTGGTCCTGAATTACCTGGCTGACTCTCCGGGCTGTTGAACTATGTGACTTAAGTCTTCCGCATCCATAGGTCGTACGTATGTACCTCGGAAGTTGTCGCGGAAGGCATATTCCAAGTCCTCCCAGTTGCCAATAGAGTTTTCACGCAGACTGTTTAACCAGTGCCGAGCTAGCCCTTTGAGTTTTAATGGGAGGTATTTGATGGCATGGAGGTCATCACCGTGGGCCATATGAATATGGAGAAGAAAATCTTCAATCCATACCGCGGGATCTGTTGTTCCATCGTATGATTCGATGCTCACGGGTTTAAACCCTTCCGGGAATTCATGCCCCATTACTTCATCAGTGAAGCAAAGAGGGTGTGCGACACCTCTATATCGAGCCATATCATGACGTAGCTCGGATGGAGTCCGTTTGCGGCATTCGGCCCGGGCGTGATTAGGTTGTCATGTCGAATAGATAGCCGTCGTCGCGTGTCAGGGCACGCCCCCGTGATCCGTAGATCGATCTGGTGTGTCCTGCTCTGCTATCCAGGTCCTACCGAAGGTCATACGATATGCCCGAGCTATTTTATCCCTGCCTTTATGGCGAGGTAGTGCGGGTTGGTGTTCGGCCTGGGTAGCCGCTTTGTCCCGACCACGTGGTGGTCGGTCAGCCGCATTGTGCGCTGATGGCACGGGCTCCAACGCCTCGTCATTGAATTGAGGTAGTAATTTACGCTTCAGGTAACTTTTGGGTGGTCGCTCGAGGCTGTATTCCTTGGCTGCCAAGACCTTAGTCCATCTACCATCGAGCAGATCTTGATTAGCTTGAAGCTGTTGCTGCTTCTTTTTCAGGCTCCTTGCAGTGGCTATTAGCTGGCGCTTAAAGCGCTCCTGCTCGAGAGGTTCCTCTGGCACGATAAAATCCTCGTCGCCGAGGCTCACCTCATCCTCAAAGAGTGGGAGATAATTACTGTCCTCTGAGTCTTCGTGCACGGCCTGTTCATCAGGGCTGACCCGCCCATTGATAACCCACAAGTATAGGGGATCGCAACAGTTTTCGAGGGTAGAGTATTCAACCCAAATTTATTGATTTGACACAAGGGGAGCCAAAGAATATTCTCAAGTATTAGCAGCTGAGTTGTCAATTCAACCACACATGGAAACTTAATATCTACAGTAAAGTATTTAGTAGCAAAGTAATATGATAGTAGTGGTAACAGTGGCAAAAGTAACGGTAGCAGTTTTGGTTTTATAGTGATTGTAACAGTAACAACGGAAAAGTAAATAAGCGAAGAACAATGTATGAAAGCTCGTAGGCAATGGACCAGTGATGGATAATTATGTCGGATGTGATTCCTCATGCAATAGTTATAACCTAGGGTGACACAGAACTAGCTCCAGTTCATCAATGTAATGTAGGCATGTATTCCGAATATAGTCATACGTGCTTATGGAAAAGAACTTGCATGGCATCTTTTGTCCTACCCTCCTGTGGCAGCGGGGTCCTATTGGAAACTAAGGGATATTAAGGCCTCCTTTTAATAGAGTACCGGACCAAAGCAATAACACATAGTGAATACATGAACTCCTCAAACTACGGTCATCACCGGTAAGTATCCCGATTATTATCACTTCGGGGTTAACGAATCATAACACATAATAGGTGACTATAGACTTGCAAGATAGGATCAAGAACTCACATATATTCATGAAAACATAATAGGTTCAGATCTGAAATCATGGCACTCGGACCCTAGTGACAAGCATTGAGCATAGCAAAGTCATAGCAACATGAATCTCAGAACATAGTGGATACTAGGGATCAAACCCTAACAAAACTAACTCGATTACATGATAAATCTCATCCAACCCATCACTGTCCAGCAAGCCTACGATGGAATTACTCACGCACGGCGGTGAGCATCATGAAATTGGTGATGGAGGAAGGTTGATGATGACGATGGCGACGGATTCCCCTCTCTGGAGCCCCGAACAGACTCCAGATTAGCCCTCTCGAGAGAGTTTAGGGCTTGGCGGTGGCTCTGTATCGTAAAACGCGATGAATCCTTCTCTCCGATTTTTTTCTCCCCGAACACGAATATATAGAGTTGGAGTTGAGGTCGGAGGAGCACCAAGGGGCCCACGAGGCAGGGGGCGCGCCCCCACCCTCATGGACAGGGTGTGGGCCCCTAGCCTTGATTCTTTCGCCAGTATTTTTTATATATTCCAATAATAATCTCCGTTGATTTTCAGGTCATTCCAAGAACTTTTATTTCCGCACAAAAATAACACCATGGCAATTCTGCTGAAAACAGCATCAGTCCGGATTAGTTCCGTTCCAATCATGCAACTTAGAGTCCAAAACAAGGGCAAAAGTGTTTGGAAAAGTAGATACGTTGGAGATGTATCAACTCCCCCAAGCTTAAACCTTTGCTTGTCCTCAAGCAATTCAGTTGACAAACTGAAAGTGATAAAGAAAAACTTTTACAAACTCTGTTTGCTCTTGTTGTTGTAAATATGTAAAGCCAGCATTCAAGTTTTCATCAAAGATTATGAACTAACCATATTCGCAATAACATTTAGGTCTCATGTTTACTCATATCAATGGCATAATCAACTAGCGAGCAATAATAATAAATCTCGGATGACAACACTTTCTCAAAACAATCATAATATGATATAACAAGATGGTATCTCCCTAGCCCTTTCTGAGACCGCAAAACATAAATGTAGAGCACCCTTGAAGATCAAGGCCTGACTGGAAATTGTAATTCATGGTAAAATAGATCCAGTCAAGTCATATTTAATATAAACTAATAATAATACATGCAAATGACAGCGGTGCTCTCCAACTGGTGCTTTTTAATAAGAGGATGATGACTCAACATAAAAGTAAATAGATAGGCCCTTCGCAGAGGGAGGCAGGGATTTGTAGAGGTGATAGAGCTCGGTTTTGAAATAGAGATGAATAATATTTTGAGCGGTATACTTTCATTGTCAACATAACAACCAAGAGATCTCGATATCTTCCATGCTACACACATTATATGCGGTTCCCAGGCAGAATGGTAAAGTTTATACTCCCCACCACCAACAAGCATCAATCCATGGCTTGCCCGAAACAACGGGTGCCTCCAACTAGCAACAATCTTGGGGGAGTTTTGTTTGCAATTATTTTGATTTGATTTGAGCATGGGACTGGGCATCCCGGTGACCAGCCATTTTCTCATGAGTGAGGAGCGGAGTCCACTCCTCTTGAGAATAACCCGCCTAGCATGGAAGATACAGACAACCCTAGTTGATACATGAGCTATTCGAGCATACAAAATAGAATGTTTATTTGAAGGTTTAGAGTTTGGCACATACAAATTTACTTGGAACGACAGGTAGATATCGTATATAGGAAGGTATGGTGGACTCATATGGAATAACTTTGGGGTTTATGGAGTTGGATGCACAAGCAGTATTCCCGCTTAGTACAGGTGAAGGCTAGAAAGAGACTGGGAAGCGACCAGCTAGAGAGTGGCAACAGTCATGAACATGCATTAAAATTAATCAACACTGAATGCAAGCATGAGTAGGATATAATTCATCATAAACATAAATATCGTGGAGGCTATGTTGATTTTGTTTCTGTCGGGGGACTAATCCACGAACACCTATGGGACCGGCAGACCGAGTCCCTTTCAGTTCGGCGGGGGCGGAGGTCGCACGAAGAGCGGATCAAGGCGAAGCACACGAGCAGTTTACCCAGGTTTGGGCCGCACGGATGCATAAAACCCTACTCCTGCTTTGTGGTTTGTATTGAGTTCTAGCTCGGGAGCGCGGAGTGCTACAGTACACACCAGCGGCTAACGAGACCGAGCCTGAGTGTTCTCTTTTTTCCGAACCCCCTCCTACATTGCACATGGGCCTCCTTTTATATGCTCAAGGGGTCACCGACAGGTGGCAACGGAGACAAGGGTAAAAATGGAAAGGTGATGTGGTAGGTACAGCTACCTGCTACAGTGTATCATACCTAACCCTGACGGCAGGGGACAAGGGCATTAAATGCCCGTCTGTGTCGCCTAAACAGTGCAAAAGGGACCGTCAGGGACGCCACCGCTCGCCACGATGGCAATCTTGTCAGCGCCCCTCGCCACTGCGCACCGCTGGCTGCACAGCCTCCTGCCACGCACGCCTGGAAGGGTCCCAGAGCGACACGTTGGTGGATGTGCTGGAGCGCGGGCACAGAGTGGTGGCTTGCCGCGGCAAGCGCCTTGCCGCGGTCGTTGTCTTGTCGCGTCCGGGAGCTTGTTGCTCATCGGGCCTTGCCGGGACACGAGGCGCGTCGCGGCAAGTTCCTTGAGATGCCTTGGGTGGCCTTCCCGGCAAGCTCCTCTTGCCGGGGTCTTGTCTCCTTAAGCGCCTTGCCTTGGTTGGCCTTCCCGGCAAGCTCCTCTTGCCGGGGTCTTGTGGTGTCTTGGTTTGGATACTTTGTTCTTGAATGGCTCCAAAGGAACCACGAAGGACCTTGGCGGTCACCCGACAAGTCTTGCCGCGGAATGCTGCGACTGCCCGTGCACAAGTTCGGGATACTAGGGTACCCCTACTCTAGTACACCGACAGGAGCCCCCGGGCCTGGGCCATACACGGTGCCGAGCGCTGTTGGGCCAGGCCAAAACAGGGCACGGGCACGCGCGGCCTAGGTTACGCCGTATCTCTCTCCGTATCCACCGCGCCCTCCCCGAACGGCACGCGTTGAATGCGGCGTCGTGGGAGAGATCATGGGTGGTTTATTTATTCGGAAATGCGGAACGTCCGCCCCCTCCCTCTTTATAAGCAGGGGAAACAGGGGTAGTTCGTCCATTCGCCCGTTGCTGCTCCAATCTCAAAAATCTCCGCCGCTCCCTCGTCTTCCCAAAGTCGAAAGAGAGCAGCGCTCCGCCCCCCATCGCCACCAGCACCACCAACGCCGTCGACCTCCTCCACCACTTCCGCCATGGCTCCAAAAGCCGACAAGGGGAAGGTCGTGAAGTCGACCGAGGCACAGCGGCTTGCGGCGCTGTGAAAGGAGCGGGCAGTCTTCCCCCCTAAGCTTGCCGCGAGGGAGCTGAGGGAGAACTACTACCTCTTCTGGTCGACGGAGACACGAGCGCATCCGCGCACGAAGGTACTTCCCGCTGCTGCTTGGAAGAAGGCCCCAAACGGATACCCTTTCTTTGCCTTGTTCTTCTACTGCGGGCTCTTCCCGCCTTTCTCTGAATTCTTCTGCGATATCATGAACACCTACGGGTTCCATCTCCTTGACTTCACCCCCAATGCCGTTCTGACCATGGCAGTTTTCGCACATCTCTGCGAAAACTTTGTCGGAGTCCATCCCAATGTAGCCCTCTTTCGCCACTTCTTTATACCCCAAGTAGAGAGAGGAGAGCCTTTATCCGGCGTAATCGCCTGGATCTCAAGGGCCGGCAAGAAGGAAACTTATCTGGAGGGAGAATTCCGCGACAAGTGGGAGGAGTGGAGAGCAGACTGGTGCTGGATTGACGAGGAGAACCCGCAGCCATTCACCACCCGGCGCCAAACCCAAGTAGCACGCGGCAGCGATTGGAGTGACGTGGCCCCGGAAGACGACAGGCTGAAGATTGCTGTCACCCGGATCCTACGCCTCAGGCTTGCCAGGCTCACTGTAGGCGCTGTTGGCGCGGATTTTCTTCGCCGCCGCATCGCCCCCCTGCAGGAACGGGGGAGACCCACTTGGGAGTTCAAGAATGCGGCAGATATCATGAGGCTGCGGCCGAGCCTCAACTTCAACTTCACAGTTCTGGAGCTCAACGTGATGCTCCAGGAGCTGTTCAAGTACGACCCTCAACACCCCGAAGTTTTCAGGTTGCCGGGGGGGTCGTTCCGCTATGTAACAACTCCGCGCTCGACCGCATCCGTGCAATGATGCCGTTGTGCGACTCGCATGGAATTGTCCCAACTTGGCAAGAGCCTGCAGACGACGTCATGCAGCAATTCTTTGATGACTTGGTAGAAGTGCCGATCCGCTCCGACGAGAAAGATAGCCTCACTCGCGACACCACTGATGCGGAGATGGCACTCATCGCCACTAGGCTAGAAGAGGTGGCGACAGCCGCAGCCGCGGGCGAATTTGGATTCACCGTGGAGGAGGCAGAGGCAGCAGAGGCGGCAAGCCGTGCCGAGCGAGGGGAGCCTACCGGCGAGAAAGAGCTTGCCGGGCATAACGTCGAGTCGAGCGAGCCCGCCAAGGATACGAGCGGCTCACTGGAGATCAACTCGTCTTCCTCCTCATCTTCAGACAGCTCGCCGCAAGCAGAGCCTCCATCCCCACCAAGAAGGCGTCTCCGCAAGGTCGATGACGTAGTGGAGCGGCAGGCGAGGCAACAGTCGCTGCGCCGCGTGACACGCTCCACCGCGGCAAGCACTGTTACCGCGGGAGCGCCTCACGCTGCGACGGCAACTGGAGCGGGGCCCTCCCGGACCACCGCTTCTACTCCTGCCGCTTCTCACGCCGCGGCGACAGCCGGAGCGGGGTCGTCTCAGACCGCCGCCACTGCTCCCGCCAAGCGGCCAAGGGAAGCTACTCCTCCGCCTCCTCGCGCCGGACGTGAGCCAGACTTTGACTTCTCCGCGTTCAGCTCCGACGAGGAAGAAGAAGAAGAGTAAGACTCCCTTGGTGTACTTGTAGTTATTCAATCCTTGCTGTTTGTCTTGTATCTCATTTGCTTGACTCTAAACTTGTTCCTTTTTAGGACTCTGGCCCAGAGAGCAGCAAAGAGAGCCAAAGTCCCGGTGATTGTGATCGAGGACGAACCTACTGCGACAGCAGGGGGTGCGCCCGAGACAACCTTGCCGGACCCGGCAACTTTTCTCTAGAGCAGCCCCCAGCGTAAGTATATGGTTTGCTTTCCGCTGTGAGATGCGCATGGATACTCTGTCTTTGCCGATATCTTACTGCTGGTTTGTGTAGGAGCAGAGCAGCCCCACCAAGAGCCAAGGGAGAATCCCCCGACAAGGGAGAGCTCTCCGGCAAGGGAGGGCTTCCCGGTAAGGGAGAAGTCTCCGGTAAGGGAGGGTTCTCCGGCAAGGGACAGCACCAGCGGCCCCCCGACGGTGGAGACCACGACTGCAAAACCTGGCACAGGTAATCCTTTCGCTTCAAAACTTTCCTTGGGTTCTTCTTCTTTTGATCTTCTTGGGTTTTTGCTTGACTCTTCTCCCTTTCCCAGCTGTCAGACCCATCTGCTATGGAGCCTATGGAGACCGAGGTTGCCGCCGAAGAAACGGTCGGTGCTGACGATCCCGCCGGCGCAGAGGCCGCCAAGGCTGCCACCGCGGCAACTGGCGAGGGGTCTGGCGATCGCACTGACGGCCCTGAGGCCGCAGGAGCGCCAGGCGCTACACCGACTGCCGACCCGTCCGCCGCTGCCACAGCGCCAGGCTCCGAAGAGCCCCAGCCAGGCGTCTACTTGATGGCCGGCAACGACATCTTCATCAACCTTCCCTGGGCATCGAGCTCCAGGGCGCCGGTCGAGGGAGAGATCTTCGATGGGGAGGTGCTTGCCTTCGCTGGGCTGACGCTGGTTGACGCGCCGAGCAGCAGCAGCAATGAGCCCGAGGAAGAGCGGCTGCTGCGGAAGTTGTTGTCGCTCTACCGCGCGCGGCAAGCCAAGCTGGAATCCCGCGAGGTGCTTGTCGCGAAGGCGGGAGCAGACATCGAGAAGCGCGCGGAAGAGCTTGGGGGTTTCCACCAGGAAGCCCTCCGGTCCCTGGCGGAGGAGCGGGAGCAGCTCGCCGAAGCGCAGAAGGCCTTCCTCCTCGAGAAGGCTGAAGTCGAAGAGCAACAGCGACTTGCCGCTGTGAAGCTATCCGCGGAGGAGGGCGAGCTGGCGCAGCGGAAGGTCAATCTTGACGCCCACGAGGAGGAGCTCGCCGTGCGCGAGGAAAAACTCGGCGGAGCCCTTAAGCAAGCAGAGGATGCTTCCGCAGTTGCCGAGGCCGCCAAGAAGGAGCTGGAGATGAAGGTGGTGCAGCTGGAGGCCGATCTTGCCGAGAAGGGCAAAGAGCTCAGCGCCGCCAAAGGCTCCAACGCGGATCTTGAGTTGAAGCTGACCACTTTGATCAAGACGCTGGACGGTGCCAAGGAGCAGGAGACGGCCTTGAAAGAAGAGATCAAGGCCGACAAGGCACTGTTGGAGAGTGTTGCTGCCACCCAGAATGCTTTCAGGGAAATGTGGAGCACTGGACGGAGAGCCTCGTGAGCGCTGCCACAGATATTGACAGGGAGTTGGCGCAACTGGGGATGGAGGATCTCGGGTATCCCTCCGACGAGAACCTCCAACCCAGCGCCAAGCTTGTCTTTTTCTTCAAGGGTGTGGCGACGGCCCTCCAGCGACTCCGGGAGAGGATACCAAAGCAGCTGGCGCGGGAGCTCTTCAGAAAATGTTGGTGAAGGTGGCCTTCCGCAATCCGGGCCTCAACCTCACCAACGTCCTCAAGACCCTGCCGCCGGATGCCGATCTGGAGGCGCTCAAGGCCCTTGTCGCACCCATTGTGGACAAGGTGAGCGGGATCAAGAGGATCGAGGGCGATCGCGTAGATTAGGCCGCCCATTTCTTCTTTTCTTGTCGCTGTTTGTCATGCAATGAAAACAATCTGTTAGAGCCGCGACAAGCTATCTTTGTAATATAACTCTATTCTGGGTAATGATTGCAATGTTATTCCCTTTACTTGATTCCTCCCTTTGTATGTTTTTGCCCTACGCTTTTAGGGAACTTGCCGGTGCAGGTACCTGAGCCGCGAGCGCTGAGTGCGGGACGTCAGCAGCCTGCTGGCGGTGCCGCTACCGACAAGAAACCTTGTCGCAACTAGTTGCAGCTCACTTAAGTTGTTGAGCGGACTCGAAACAAAGTAAGGGCGCAACTAGCTACAAGTTGGTTCCTCCACGCACAGGTTTTCCATACAAAGTGCGGTCGTTCAAGGGAGATAACTTAAAATTTTAAAAAATCTGATTGCTCAAACTTTGGCAACTTAGCTTTTCTGTTGTTTGCTTCCCGGTAAGGCGAAATTTTTCTTGAACGACGCCTGGTCCATACCATTATCTTCTCCTTTCCTCCCCGGCAAACTTGTGGGCGAGGGATCCTTCCTTTCCTTGAGAAAAAAGAAAGAAGAGAAAATAAAGATACGGAGCCTTACGGCTCGTTATTGCTTACCGTGGAGTAGGTGCTGCACAAAGTGTCAGATCATATATGCCAAAAAATAGAGAGCATGAAATTGACAAAATGTGCGGAGCACATGAGCTTTACTTATGCACGGGGTCTGCGCCCGGCTTTGTACAAAGGATTACATGCAACAGCGGCAAGACTTGTACAAAAGGTGGTTGCCGGAACAGGTTCCGGCAACCGCGCCTTACGGGTAAAACTTACGAAGATGCTCAATGTTCCAGGAGTTGCTCACCGGAATGCCATCTTCGGTCTCAAGGCGGACAGCGCCAGGCCTAGTGACTCGTTTCACCCGGTAAGGGCCTTCCCACTTCGGCGTCAACTTGTTGGAATTCTTGGCGGACTGAACACGCCGAAGAACAAGGTCGCCTTCTGGCGTTAACTTTGCGGTTATGGTAGCGGCGCAAAGCTTGCTGGTAGCGAGCAGCTCGCACAGCATCCTGAAGACGGTCTTCCTCAAGGAGCAGCGCGTCATCTTGTCGCAGCTGCTCTTGCTCGAGCTCATCATAAGCGAGCACTCGAGGTGACCCGTATACGAGTTCCGTGGGGAGAACTGCCTCTGCTCCATAGACTAGAGCGAAAGGTGTCTGGCCAGTGGCTCGATTTGGTGTCGTTCTGATCGACCAAAGAACCACCGGCAGCTCCTCGATCTAGTTTCTTCCGCACTTGTGCAGCCTGTCGAAAGTCCTGGTCTTGAGCCCGCGCAGCACTTCAGCATTTGTTCTATCCGCTTGACCGTTGCTTCTTGGGTGAGCAACAGAAGTGAAGCAGACCTTGGCGCCAAGATCTTGGACGTACTGCATGAAGGTGCGGCTCGTGAATTGCGTACCGTTGTCGGTGATTATCCTGTTAGGGATCCCGAAGTGGCAAACAATTGACCTGAAGAACTTGACTGCTGACTGTGTTGTCACCTTCCTCACTGGTTCCACTTCCGTCCACTTAGTGAACTTGTCGATTGCGACGTACAAGTACTCAAATCCCCCGACTGCTCGGGGAAAGGGGCCGAGGATGTCGAGCCCCCAGACCGAAAATGGCCAGGATAAAGGGATCGTCTGGAGAGCTTGAGCTGGTTGGTGTATCTGCTTGGAATGGAACTGGAACGCTTCACACTTGGTTACTTGTGCAGTTGCATCCTGGAGGGCTGTCGGCCAAAAGAAACCTTGCCGGAATGCTTTACCGACAAGTGCTCTTGCACCAATGTGGTGACCACATATGCCTCCATGTATCTCTGCCAACAACTTTTGTCCGTCTTCCCGGTGAATACACTTCAATTTCACACCGTTGAGTCTTCTTCTATACAGTGTCTTGTCGACAAACTAGTACATACTTGACTGCCGGGCTACTCTTTCCGCTTCTTCTTGCTCTTCGGGAAGTTCTCCTGTCTGAAGGAAACGGACAATCTGCTGTGCCCATGCTGGAGCTTGTGGCTCGATAACAAGGACTAAAGGCAAATCTACGGCTGCGGGAACATCCGCTTCTACGGCGAGAATCTGCGGCTCTGTCGGAGCTTGACGTTCCCCGGCAAGCTTGCCGGGGCAAAACTTGTCGGGAGCTTCTGCTTCAACGGAACAAATCCTATGGCTTGCCGGAGCAGATTGCTCCTCAGCGCTCTTGGCGTTGACCTCGGGGACCTTCTTTGCCAAAGGCAAATCTGCTGCTGCGGGAACGTCCGCTTCTACGGTGGGAACCTGCGGCTCTGCCGGAGCTTGACGTTCCCCAGCAAGCTTGCCGGAGCAAAACTTGCCGGGAGCTTCTGCTTCAACGGAACAAACCTTAGGGCTTGCCGGAGCAGATTGCTCCTTAGAGCTCTTGGCGTTGATCTTGGGGACCTTCTTGGCGGCGGCTTCGCGAAGCTCTGCCGGAAAATAGTCACCAGAAATCAACTTCCTCTTCTTACTCTGTCCAGTTGATGGCGTTACGGACAGTTGAGTCAGCTTGAGCACAAAGATCCCTGGTTCCACAGGTAACTTAAGCGCAGCGCACTTTGACAGGCCATCGGCAACGGCGTTCTGAGCTCTTGGAACATGCTCCATCTGTAAGCCGTCAAAGTGCTCTTCTAGCTTTCTCACTTCATCGACGTAAGCTTCCATCAACGGACTCTGATAACTCTTGTTCACTTGGCGGACGACAAGCTGTGAGTCACCCCGGACAATGAGCTTCTTGATCCCAAGGTCTGCCGCGATCCTGAGACCGGCAAGCAAGCCTTCATACTCTGCAGTATTGTTTGTTGCTTGCTCCTTGGGAAAGTGCATCCGGACTATGTACTTGAGGTGCTCTCCGATGGGTGCGATAAGCAGCACGCCAGCGCCGGTGCCTTGCAGCGAAAAAGCACCATCAAAGTACATCAGCCACTCTTTGCTTGCTTCGTCGACGGGGATGCTCGTTTCTGGAATTTCTTCATCTGGTGTTGGCGTCCATTCTGCTATGAATTCTGCCAATGCTCTGCTTTGGATAGTTGAAGTACTCTCAAACTTGAGGCCAAAGCTTGACAGTTCCAGTGCCCACTCAACAATCCTGCCTGTCGCTTCTGGATTCTGTAGTATCCTCTTCAGCGGAAAGCGAGTGACAACTGTGATCTCATGTGCTTGGAAGTAATGGCGCAGCTTTCTCGAGGCCATGAGAAGGCCGAAAAGCAATTTCTACACACCAGAGTACCTTGACCTAGCCCCCTGCAGAAGGGAACTGGCAAAGTAAACTTGGCGCTGCACCATTTTGTTTTGTATCTCCTCGCGCATCTGCGCAGATCCATCTTTGTCGGGACTAGAGCTTGCCGGGAAAGCCTCCTGCTTGTCGTTGGATGCGCCTGCCGTGGTTGCTGGCTCGTCATCTGCCTCCCTCTTTGCCACTAACGCAGCACTAACCACTTGATTGGTTGCCGCTATATACAGCAGCAACTTCTCTTGTGGCTTAGGTGCGACAAGTGTTGGAGCGGAGGACAGGTATCTCTTCAAGTCTTGCAGCGCAGCCTCCGCTTCCGGAGTCCATTTCACTGGACGCGCTTTGGTGCTTCAATCTGCTCAATGGCCTTGATCTTGTCGGGATTGGCTTCGATTCCCTGCTGAGACACGAAGAACCCGAGAAGCTTGCCGGAGGGGACTCCAAACACACACTTCTCGGGGTTGAGCTTGAGGCTGATCTTGCGCAGATTTGCAAAGGTCTCGTCTAAATCTTGGATCAGAGTTGCCTTGTCCTTGCTCTTGACCACTATGTCATCCATGTAGACTTCCACATTTCTGTGTATTTGTGGCTCAAGAGCGACATGGACTACTCTTGCAAACGTTGAACCAGCATTTTTTAATCCGAAAGGCATCCGTATGAAACAGTACGTGCCACATGGAGTGATGAATGCGGTCTTCTCCTCATCCTCTTCTACCATGAAGATCTGATGGTATCCTGAGTATGCGTCAAGAAATGAAAGCAAGTCACATCCGACCGTGGAGTCAACAATCTGGTCAATGCGTGGCAAAGGAAATGGGTCTTTGGGACAAGCTTTGTTAACATCGGTAAAGTCGATACAAAGTCTCCATTTCCCGTTCGCCTTGCGCACGACTACAGGATTGGCCAGCCACGTAGGATGGAGCACCCCTCTGACAAGGCCTGCTGCTTCCAACTTCTTGATCTCTCCTGTGATGAATTCTTGGCGCTCCACTGCTTGCTTCCTGACCTTCTGCTTGACGGGCCGCGCATGAGGACAAACGGCAAGACGGTGCTCAATTACTTTCCTGGGAACACCGGGGATGTCAGACGGTTGCCACGCAAACACGTCGACATTCGCCCGCGGGAAAGCAATGAGCGCGCTTTCCTATTTAGGGTCGAGAGTGGCACTGATGCTGAAGGTACCACCAGTGCCTTCCTCCTTGGCGGACACCTTCCTGGTTTCTGGCGGAGCTGCGATTGTCTTCTTACACTTGCCGGTGGAGCTCGATGGTGCGTCCTCGACGGCAGCGCAGCACTCCGAAGAGGTCCGCTTGCTAGAGTGGGCATCAGAACTCTTGCCGGACTTGGTCTTCTTCTTCCCCCCAGGAGCTTCAACGACAAGTGTCTTGCGATCTGTTGCGGCTGCCGCTTCCCGGTAGATCTTGTCGGCGCAGATAAGAGCATCCTTCTTGTCGCCGGGGACAGAGATGACGCTTATCGGGCCTGGCATCTTCAGCATGTTGTATGCGTAGTGAGAGGCTGCCATGAACTTGGCGAGTGCTGGATGACCAAGTATCCCATTGTAAGGCAATGGAATATCGGCAACATCAAAAGTGACCCTCTCAGTCCTGAAGTTCAGCTCACTGCCAAATGTTACAGGCAACATGACCTTCCCCTTCGGCTTGCTCCTTCCCGGGTTGATTCCTTGGAATGTGCCGGTCTCTTCAAGCTCGCTGTCAGGGATCTGGAGTTTCTGGAGTACCGCAGAGGAGATCAGGTTCAAGCCGGCCCCGCCGTCAACTAACATCTTAGTGACCTTGAGGTTGCGGATAGTTGGTGAAACCAACATCGGCAAGCACCCGACCGCAGTTGTGCGATCAGGGTGGTCCTCAATATCAAAGATGATAGGCGTGCTGGACCATTTCAGAAGCTTGCGTGACTCGATAGGTGGTTCCGCCGCATTGACTTCCCGCACCCACTGCTTGAGTTGGCGGTGCGAAGTATGCAGAGATGCACCGCTGTCAACGCACAAGACCTCTGTGGCTTTCTGGAACTCCTGCTCACTGGTCTCGGCGTCATCCATGTCTTCGTCGTCGTCGTCATCTTCATCCTTGTCACGGCCGCGGGGAGGTCTGTCTCCTTGCCGCTGCTTGGCCTTGCCGCGGCGTCCTCCCCGGCCGGCGCGCTTCTTGCCGGATTCTCCATCGCCACCTTGGGCCCTCTCCTTGTCGCGTCGCTCGTATTCGGCTTTTTGCTGCTGGACAAGCTATTCGACCTTCTTGCAGCTCTGGAGGTCATGGCCCTTGGTGCGGTGGATCTTGCAGTACTGCTTGTCGGTGCCGTCCTGCTTGTCGGTGACCGCCATAGCCTGGCAGTTGGTGCATGCGGCAATCTCCTTGCCGGAGCTACCAACTTTGGCTTTCTTGGCGCCACCTTTGTTGCCGGACTGCTCAACGACTAGCACATCTTTGCCTTTCTTCTTCCTGTTCCGCCGCCGGTTTTTCTTTGCCGGGGTAGCATCCTCGCTGTCAGATCCTCCTGCTCCTGCATTCTCTCCAGGGAGTTTCCTCCCTTCCTCAGCACGTGCACACTTGTCGGCCAGGGCATACAGCTCGCTGATGTCTCTGATCTTGCACATCGCCATCTCCTCCCGCATCCTACAGTTACGCACGTTCTGATGGAACGCGTTGATGACCGCGGCAGGGTGGACATCTGGGATGTTGTGCTGTACACGGCTGAATCTCTGAATGTACTTGCGCAGGGGCTCTCCTTCCTTCTGGGCGAGCAGATGAAGGTCACTCTCTTGGCCATGAGGTTTGTGGCCGCCTGTAAAGGCGCCGACAAACTGATGGCAAAGGTCTGCCCAGGAGGATATGGAGTTGTCCGGCAAGTGCATGAGCCAGGACCTTACGTTGGGCTTGAGCACCAGCGGGAAGTAGTTGGCAAGGATCTTGTCGTCCTGTCCCCCGGCAGCATGCACCGCGATGGTGTAGATGCTGAGGAACTCCGACGGATGCGACTTGCCGTCGTACTTCTCTGGTACATCTGGCTTGAAATTCTTCATGCTGGGCCACTAGACTTGCCGCAGCTCACGAGTAAACGCAGGGCAACCTACCGCGTATGGCAAGCCGCCTGGTTCCCCTGGCGCATGCATGTCAACAGAGGGCCCAGCGCGCTGGTCCGATTGACGTCGCGCTTCTCTTCGGCGCTCGATGCGTGTACGAGCGTCTTCTTGCTGTCGTTCATGAAGAACTTGGCGCTGATCGCGACGAGCTCGTGGATCTGATGATGCGGTGAAGTCGCTGTCGAGGTGGATCCGGCGAGTCAGCGATCTTGGCCTTCGGGGCGGAGAGTGCACAGTGGTTACACCCCCACCGGTCTTATCACCACCGGCTCGTGCCTGGCTGGCTTGCCGCGGCTGTGACGTGCTCGACTGCTGTTGAGTGTCGCCATTGGCGAAGCCAATGAGACTCTGAATGGTGGCCCTCCAGTCGTCGATCTTGTCTGCCGTTGGAGGGTAGTCCAGGAGCAGTTGAGCTCGCGCTAAAGCTTCTGCTGAAGTGGCGGGTGGCGGTGGCGAATGGTGCGAGGAGCGGGATATGCTCGGACTTCTAACTATGTTAGAAGGAGCAGTATCCCGTCCAGGCAACCGTGCCTCGCTCGTGCCAGCATGTTGGCGTGCATGCTGGTCTTGAGCACTCCGGGATCCACCAGCTCGATCTTGGTCCAGCAAACGCATGGTACCGTGAGTACCATGACACTGCCGGTCCCGCGCCTCCTGAGATGGGCGTGGTGCATGTACGGACGCCGAGGTCTTGGAGTGCGCCCGGTCGTTGTGGGAGCCGGCTACGCCGCCGATGGGTAGTGCAGCCTTGTCCTTGGACCTGGCAGCACCGTGAGCTCCCTCGTCGATGCCCATTCTTCCGCCGGCGTCTGCCCCATCATCCGTTTGCTCCGGCAGTGGTGGGTTCAGCGCGGACGGAGCAGCCGCCTCCGAAGCCTTATTCTTCGGCGGCATGTCGATGAAGATGATGAAGATCTAGTTCGTGTGAATGCCGGATCTGGTTCACACAACCTCGACGCCCCTACCTGGCGCGCCAAAGATGTCGGGGGACTAATCCACGAACACCTATGGGACCGGCGGACCGAGTCCCTTTCGGTTCGATGGGGGCAGAGGTCGCACGAAGAGCGGATCGAGGCGAAGCACACGAGCAGTTTACCCAGGTTCGGGCCGCACGGATGCGTAAAACCCTACTCCTTCTTTGTGGTTTGTATTGAGTTCTAGCTCGAGAGCGCGGAGTGCTACAGTACACACCAGTGGCTAACGAGACCGAGCCTGAGTGTTCTCTTTTTTCCAAACCCCCTCCTACGTTGCACATGGGCCTCCTTTTATATGCTCAAGGGGTCACCGACAGGTGGCAACGGAGACAAAGGGTAAAAATGGAAAGGTGTTGTGGTAGGTACAGCTACCTGCTACAGTGTATCATACCTAACCCTGACGGCAGGGGACAAGGGCATTAAATGCCCGTCTGTGTCGCCTAAACAGTGCAAAAGGGACCGTCAGGGACGCCACCGCTCGCCACGATGGCAATCTTGTCAGCGCCGCTCGCCACTGCGCACCGCTGGTTGCACAGCCTCCTGCCACGCACGCCTGGAAGGGTCCCAGAGCGACACGTTGGTGGATGTGCTGGAGCGCGGGCACAGAGTGGTGGCTTGCCGCGGCAAGCGCCTTGCCGCGGTCGTTGTCTTGTCACGTCCGGGAGCTTGTCACTCACCGGGCCTTGCCGGGATGCGAGGCGCGTCGCGGCAAGTTCCTTGAGATGCCTTGGGTGGCCTTCCCGGCAAGCTCCTCTTGCCGGGGTCTTGTCTCCTTAAGCGCCTTGCCTTGGTTGGCCTTCCCGGTAAGCTCCTCTTGCCGGGGTCTTGTGGTGTCTTGGTTTGGATACTTTGTTCTTGAATGGCTCCAAAGGAACCACGGAGGACCTTGGCGGTCACCCGGCAAATCTTGCCGCGGGATGCTGCGACTGCCCGTGCACAAGTTCGGGATACTAGGGTACCCCTACTCTAGTACACCGACAGTTTCGACTACATGAGTGAACATGTGCCAAGTCAAGCCGCTCGAATCGTTCAAAGGAGGATACCACCCTATCATACCACATAACAACCATTTTAATAGCATGTTGGCACGCAAGGTAAACCATTATAAACTCCTAGCAAATTAAGCATGGCATGAACAACTATAATCTCTAATTGTCATTGCAAACATGTTTCATTCATAATAGGCTGAATCAGGAACGATGAACTAATCAAATTTACAAGAAACAAGAGAGGTCGAGTTCATACCAGCTTTTCTCATCTCAATCAGTTCATCATATATCGTCATTATTGCCTTTCACTCGCACGACCGAATAGTGTGGATAATAATAATAGTGCACGTGCATTGGACTAAGCTGGAATCTGCAAGCATTCAACTCGGGAGAGAAGACAAAGTAATATGGGCTCTTTCTTAGATCAACAATAATGCATATGAGAGCCACTCAACATTTTCATTAAGGTCTTCTCCTCTCGACCCTCAAAGAAAAGAAAAGAAACAAAACTATTTACACGGGAAAGCTCCTAACAAGCAAAAGAAGAACGAGAAATCTTTTTGGGTTTTCTTTTTAATTACTACTACTACATGCATGAAAAGTAAACTAGCTAAAAGCTACAACTAATTTTTTTTGGTTTTTCTTAAGGTTTTTCAAGCACACAAGAAGAAAGCTTAAAACAAAATAAACTAGCATGGATTATACAATGAAAAAGTATGAGCACCGACAACTGGCATGAGTGTGTGAACATAAATGTAATGTCGGTGAGAAATACGTACTCCCCCAAGCTTAGGCTTTTGGACTAAGTTGGTCTATGCCCAAGGATCAAAGTTGTAGTTGGGGTCGTACTAAGAGGCAGCGGCAATTGCCTCATGAGCTGCAGCTTGGAGGCAAGCTGCCTCCGTCCTCCTCTCGTACTCGCTCGCTTCCTCCCTGGCTATAACATATCTCCCTTTTGTCTGAAAGTCAAAGAAAGCAGGAGCGGGGAGAGCAATGTGGAAGGTGCGCCGTCTATCAAAGATTAGTTGGTACTGGAGGAACTAATCGTTCCTCTCAACAAACTGATGACGAACCATAGCATTATAATCTAGATAAGCAGGAGGCAACTCAATATCATCCCCACATATGGGTATACCAAGAAAGTTAGCTACATGCGTTGCATAAATTCCACCAAACAAATCTCCAGTTAAACCATTAAGATGCAACCTACGTGCAACAATAGCCCCAAGTTATATTGTATGTCTCCTAATACAACACTCTTGAGAACACTAAGATCTGGAATGCACATATGACAAGCCTCATCCTTACCATTAATGCTTCTACCTATAAAGAGAGCAAAATAATGTATGGCAGGAAAATGAATGCTCCATATGGTAGCTTGTGTTATTTCTCTAGATTCCACCACAGTGATACTAGCAGGAAATCTTTAAATTCAGATTTGCTAGGTTCACTAGCACTACCCCACTGCGGGAGTTTACAAGCAGTATTAAAATCCTCTAAGTCCATAGTATAAGATTTATCGTAAAGATCAAATAGGACAGTGTGAGAATTGCGCGAGGATGTAAATTTAAACCTTCTCACAAATGAATCAGTTAAGTAGAGGTATTGCCGGCACTTATCTGCCTCGAAGCTCTCTAGATCAGCATTACGCACAAATGCATCAAATTCTTCCTTGATGCCTGCCCAAACCATGAAAACCTCTGACGGCCATTCACAAGGCCACACTTGAGCCTACCTTGGTAGTTCATTGTCCAGCTCACATATTGCGGGCCTTGGGCCTTGCTTCCTTGAGGAACCACCTTGATACATTTTCCTAAACATATTTCTTCCTCTGAAAAATTTCTGAATTTTTTAGTGACTCAAAATAAAAGTGAACCAAACTCAACAAAATAGATAGCAACTACTCCTACAAGTGCCTAGAGGCTATATCATGCATTAAAACTACTTTTGACCACATAGATTTGACATGCAAGCTCAGGAACAGGGTCACCTAAGCAGCAAAAAATTGCAATAAATAAAGCACTAGAACAAAAAATAATTGGACCATTGGAGGAGTCACATACCGAAGAACAATCCCCCAAAGCAGTTTTGCGAATGGAGTTTTGAGCAAGGAGATCGAAAATGGCAACAAGATGAGCAAGAACTCGGGTTTGAGCTGGTGGTTGATTTTTTCTGGAGCAAGACGAAGTGTGTGGGTGCAAGGATAAGTCGAGGGGACCCACATGGGGTCCACGAGGCAGGGGGGCGCGCTCAGGGGGTTGGGCACGCCCTCAACCCTCATGGGAACATGGTGAGCCCCCCTGGTGTGTTCTCAGTGCCAATAATTCTTAAATATTCTGGAAAAAAACATATTTCATTTTCAGGGCATTTGGAGAAATTTTATTTTCGTGGTATTTTTTATTGCAAGGATAATTCAGAAAACAGACAGAAAATACTATTTTCACTTCATTTAATATAAATAACAGAAAGTAAAAGGAGGGTACATAAGGTTGGGCTTTCTAACTTCATCCATCTCATGCTCATCAAAAGGAATCCACTAACAAGGTTGATCAAGTCTTGTTAACAAACTCATTTCGAATCGCATGAAACCGGAGAAATTTCGAATAACACTAGGTTACCTCAATCAGGATATGCACATCCACAACAATAAGAATATCATATTTCTTCTTGACAGTAGGAAGAGGAAATTCAAAACCTCCAATAGTGATTGTTGAAATTTTTCCAATGGAATTGATACTGTGGACTTGAGGTTGTTTCCTCAGAAAATGTACCGCATGCTCATTACCATTAACATGAAAAGTGACATTGCCTTTGTTTCAATCAATAACATCCCATGTAGTATTCAAAAAGGGTCTACCAAGGATAATCGACATACTATCGTCCTTGTGAATATCAAGAATAACAAAGTCCATTAAAATTGTAACATTTGCAACCACAACAGGCACATCCTCACAAATACCAACAGGTATAGCAGTTGATTTTTCAGCCATTTGCAAAGATATTTCACTAGGTGTCAACTTACTCAAATCAAGTCTACGATATAAATAGAAAGGCATAACACTAACACTGGCTCCAAGATCACATAAAGCAGTTTTAACATAGTTTCTTTTAAAGGAGCATGGTATAGTTGGTACTCCTGGATCTCCAAGTTCTTTGGTATTCCACCCTTAAAAGTGTAATTAGCAATCATGGTGGAAATTTCAGCTTCCGGTATCTTTCTTTTATTAGTAACAATATCCTTCATGTATTTAGCATAAGGGTTCATTTTAAGAATATCAGTCAAATGCATATGCAAAAAGATAGGTCTAATCATTTCAGCAAAGTGCTCAAAATCCTCATCATCCTTTTTCTTGGATGGTTTAGGAGGAAAAGGCATGGGTTTCTGAACCCATGGTTCTTTTTCTTTACCGTGCTTCCTAGCAACAAAGTCTCTCTTATCATAACGTTGATTCTTTGATTGTGGGTTATCAAGATCAACAACAGGTTCAATCTCTACATCATTGTCATTGCTAGGTTGAGCATCAACATGATCATCATCATTAACATTATCACTAGGTTCATGTTCATTACCAGATTGTGTTTCAGCATCAGAAATAGAAATATCATTGGGATTCGCAGGTGTGTCCACAACAGGTTCACTAGAAGCATGCAAAGTCCTATCATTTTTCTTCTTCTTCTTAGAAGAACTAGGTGCATCAACAGAAGTTCTCTAAGAATCTTGCTCAATTCTCTTAGGGTGGCCCTCAGGATACAAAGGTTCCTAAGTCATTTTACCCCCTCTAGTCATAAATCTAAGAACATTATCATTTTTCTTATTATGTAATTCATTGAGCAAATCATTCTGAGCCTTAAGTACTTGTTCTACTTGAGTGGTAACCATAGAAGCATGTTTACTAATAAGTTTAAGTTCACCTTTAACTCTAGACATATAATCACTCAAGTGTTCAAGTGTATCAGCGTTGCATTTCAATTATCTACCAACATAAGCATTGAAGTTTTCTTGTTTAACAATAAAATTATCAAACTCATCTAAGCATTGGCTAGCAGACTTGTAATGAGGAATATCACCTTCATCAAATATATAGAGAGAATTTACCTTTACTACCTGTGTCGGATTATCAAGACCATGTATTTCCTCAATAGGTGGTAAATTCTTAACATCTTCAACTTTAATACCTTTTTCCTTCATAGATTTCTTTGCCTCTTGCATATCTTCAGGACTGAGAAATAGAATACCCCTTTTCTTCGGAGTTTGGTTAGGAGTTAGTTCAAGAAGTATCCAATCATTTTCATTACTCAACATATTATTCAATAGCAATTCAGCTTGATCAATAGTTCTTTCCCTGAAAACACAACCAGCGCAACTATCCAGGTAGTCTCTAGAAGCATCAGTTAGTCCATTATAAAAGAATCAATTATTTCATTTTTCTTGAGAGGATGATCAGGCAAAGCATTAAGTAATTGGAGAAGCCTCCCCCAAGATTGTGGGAGACTCTCTTCTTCAAGTTGCACAAAATTATATATTTCCCTTAAGGTAGCTTGTTCCTTATGAGCGGGGAAATATTTAGCAGAGAAGTAATAAATCATATCCTAGGGACTACGCACACAACCAGGATCAAGAGAATTAAACCATGTTTTAGCATCACCCTTTAATGAGAACGGAAACAACTTAAGGATAAAGTAATAGCGAGTTTTCTCATCATGAGTAAACAGGGTGGCTATATCATTTAATTTGGTAAGATGTGCCACAACAGTTTCAGATTCATAGCCATAAAAAGGATTAGATTCAACCAAAGTAATTAACTCAGGATCAACAGAGAAATCATAACCCTTATCAGTAATAAAGATAGGTGAAGTAGCAAAATCAGGGTCATATTTCATTCTAGCATTCAAAGACTTTTATTTAAGCTTAGCTAATGATTTCTTAAGGTCAGATTTATCATTGCAAGCAAGAAAGTCTCTAGCAGTTTCTTCATCCATAACATAACCCTCAGGCACAACAAACAATTCATATCTAGGAGGAGAATCTTCATCATAACTTTCATCAATATTATCAGCTTCAATAATTTCATTCTCTCTAACCTTAGTCAGTTGTACATCAAGAAATTCACCTAGTGGCACAGTATTATCAAGCATAGAAGTAGTCTCATCATAAGTATCATGCAAAGCAGAAGTGATATCATCAATAACATGCTGTTGACAAACGAACACGTCACATGTACCCTCGACGCCGGGGGTGATGCACCGCAGCTCACGTCGAAGGAGACCCGACCGACAGCGCGATATGCAAGACAGTCGGCGGGCACTTTTGCAGACCCGAAAACCCCATACCCCCGAGAGGGACCCCGTCAGGGAGTGCGGCGACTATGGGCTGCCCTAGGTCGATTCGCTCGCCCCTAAAGCCTCGAGTTTCGCAGCTCTCAAACACGAAGAACAGCGAAGAACGAGAGAGAAAAATGGTGGAGAGATAAAACGTAAACTGAAAAAATAGTATATTGATTTGCTCGATTGTGTGTTGTTTAATCGGCCATCACACCCAATATATATAAGAGGCGGCTGGACTTCCTGTACAAATAAAAGATTCATCTAGGCTTTCCTTACCAGAAATTACATCAATTCACGTCCTAGAATCCTAGTTCTATTCCAACTCGGATTCAGTCTGAATCTGGCCCAACTTCTGTCTTCCTTCTTGCGCGGGCCGTTGAGCTTCCATATGATCTCCGATCAAGACGGCCCAAATATCAAACTTGTGCGCCTCGATGATAAGAACAACTCTCATGTGGATCACTTTTTCAAATAAGGCCATCTTGAATACTTCTCAAGGTCATCTTTACCTTCCAGTCGGACTCGGTCTTGCAGTAGACTGGATTATCCGAGTCTCGTAGTGAATTTGCAGGCCATATACTATCTTTGATGATGATGACTCCAAAACCAAAGTTTACCGTCTTGATGATACGCATAACTTCTGTATTGAACACTTCTTCATCTGAGGTCATCTTACAAACTTTCGGGCAAATGTTTAGTTTCACTCGGATTCGAGCTCATCCACTCGGATATTAGAGACTTTCACTTGGACCGTCCGACTGGAATTTTTCACTCGGAAGACAATCTTTCACTTGGGTGACTATATTTCCTCTCGGATGACTGTATTTCCACTCGAAAAGCAATATCTTACTCGATCGGCAAGTTTTCATTCCGATGGTAATCTTTTCACTCGGAATATTTTCATCCGGAGGACAATTTCACTCGGATGACTACATTTTTACGTGGGTAATAATAAGTTCATCCGGTCAGCAAACATTCACTTGACCGGTAAATTTTCACTCGGATGGTAAGCTTTTTCACTCGGATTTCTGACTGAAAACACAGCCTGATCTTGTCTTGCCTCCCCATGTCGCATACTAACTCGGATAGAGACAATTTATATATGAAAATCAATCGGCTTGACGAGACGAATTTTTTTTATGTTGAACACTTTTAGATATGAAGTCAGCTTCAATGGCTAATTGCTCACGCATTGTACCAGACACCCATCAACATGTGTCTGATGTCCAGCGTAATATTTTGATTCCTAGGTGGTCCGCACTATATTGGCTGTAACTTTTGCATACGAACTCGGGTTGAGATGATTTATATATGAAAATCAATTGTCTCGACGAGACGAAGACAATTCCTTTATAGTGCTCCTTCATGTGAGGTCATATTGAGGGCGGAATAGGCCGAAAAGCACTTAGAACACTAAATTTTGTCACTCGGAGTACAGTTTTGGCCACTGAGATGAGGTCGAATGGCAATAGCCTAAACATCAAAGTTGTTCCACTCGGCGACGTCAAACTTTATCATGCTGAAAACCCTTTCACTCTGTATCTTGCCAAAATCAGGTGTCAACACATGCCCCCCTGTTTTTCGGCAAAGCTTGCACGCCGAAAAATAATATGCATGGTGTTCGTTCTAAGGACGATGTCAACACTCCATCGGCCATTTATTTTCTTAGGGCGATAATTATGTATCGGCCATGTTTGTGCTAAGGGTGATTATCGTATATCGGCCATTGCCTACTTATGCTTCTTGCCACACACTCGGGTGGTATTTCTTCAAGTATTTGCCATTGAGTTTCCAGGAACTATTCCTGTAATCCTAAAAGGATCTTCCCAACTCGGAGACCACTTCCCGAATTTCCTATCTCTTGAACCAATCGGTAGAATCACTTTCCAGACGAGATCACCAACTTGAAAATTCTTCAACTTGTCTTTCTTATTGTAAGCTCTTGCCACCTTCAACTTGTCTCTCTCTGTGGCCTTCAAAGCAGCCAAACATTTATCGGCAACCTCATCATATTATCCATCATCAAGTTATAAAAGTCTACTGCCGATAAATCATTTTGTTTGGCTATTCTCATAGCATTCAAATTTACCTCCACTGGTAAAACAGCCTCTTGACCATATACTAGCTCATATGGAGTCACCTTCGTAGCACCATGCCTTGAAATTCTATGTGCCCACAAAGCTTCAGACAACAACTCATGCCATCTCCTCGGATTATCCTCAAACTTCTTGATGAGCTTGATTAAAATTTTATTGCTAGACTTGGCTTGTCCATTAGCTTGGGCATAATACGGAGAGGAATTGAGCAACTTTATATTATAAGATTCGGCAAACTCTCTGACTTGGTGTGACATAAAAGATGAACCTTGATCTGTAGTTAACGTTTGAGGAATACCGAATCTATGAATAATGTGCTCGGTTATGAATTGAATTACCTCCGTATGCGTCATGTTCTTGACAGGTACTGCTTCAGACCATTTAGTGAAATAATCAGTTGCCACCAATACGAACCGATGCCCTTTTGAGGAAGACGGATGAATTTGTCCAATGAAGTCTAAACCCCAACCTCCGAAAGGCCATGGCTTGATAATAGGATGTAACATAGCAGAAGGAGCTAATTGAATATCACCAAATTTTTGACAAGCTTCACACCCCTTATAATATCTGAAGCAATCATTAATCATAGTCGGCCAATAAAACCCAGCACGTCGCGATAACCATTTCATCTTGGGAGCCGACTGATGAGTGCACACATGACTTCATGTACCTCTCCCATAGCAACTCTTGCCTGGTCCTCGTCCAAGCACTTTAGAAGAACATCATCCACTGTTCGGCGATAAAGACCATCATCTCTCATTGTATACTTGAAGGCCATACGCCGAACAGATCTGACCATCCTTTCATTCGGATTGCACAAGTAATCAACAATGGGCTTCTTCCAGTCGGTATTATCACCTGCACTAGATTTTTTGTTAAGGGCCGAATCAGTGGGTTCTGGTTCGGCCTCTCCTATATTGGCAAGACAAGACATCAGTCTTTGAGAAATATGAAACATGCCATGATCAACATGATAACCGGATGCTTGCTGTGCCAACTCATTTGCTCTCCAATTTTCATGCCTAGATATATGAGCAATGCTAAAACAATCCAATGTAGAAATTATATCTAGACATTTATCAAGATAAACATTAAGTGATTTGTCCAAACACTGGAAGACTTTGGATATTTGCTGCACTACTAGTAAGGAATCACCGTAGCCTCGATATGTGTAACACCTATAGCAAGTAACATCTCTAGGCCGAATAACAATGCTTCATATTCGGCTTGATTGTTTGTGCAAAAATATTCTAAGCGACATGAGGCTTCAAAAACAGCACCATGAGGAGAAATATAAACAATACCAACACCTTGGCCATTGCTACAAACTGAACCATCAAAGTATAATCTCCATGGTACTAATGAAACAAGGTTCATATCAATATCATGCTTGCCATTAATCCGATGTTGAACAATGAAATTAGCAACAATTTGGCCTTTCATGGATTTTAGAGATTCATAAGCCAAATCATATTCAATCAAAGCATAAGCCCACTTGCCAATTCTACCACTAAGAATTGGCCTATGCAACATGTATTTAATGACATCGGTCTGACAAGCTACTACGCAAGCACTCAGCACTAAATCATGTCTCAATTTTGTGCAAGCATAATATAAGCATAGACATAATTTTTCAATAAATGTATACCTTGTCTTGGTGTTCAATAAGCGCCTGCTCAAATATGTAATAGCATGCTCTTTTCCTTCGGTTTCTTGAGTCAAAAAAGCACCAATAACACCTTCCTCTGCTGCAATATAAAGCTTAAAGGGCTCCCTATGTTTGGGTGCTTTCATCACCGGATGAGTGCACAAATAGTTCTTGATCATATCAAAGGCTTCTTGTTGTTTTGCCCCCCAAGTGAAATCAGCATCATTCTTTAACCGAAGGATAGGAGTAAATGCATCAACTTTCCCTGACAGATTAGCTATGAACCTTCTCAAATAATTGACCTTGCCAAGGAATTTTTGCATATATCTCTTGCATGTTGGAGCCTCCACTTTCTGTATGGCCTCTATCTTTTTGGGATCAATCTCTATGCCATCTTCATGAATAATGAAACCCAAAAACTTGCCAGCTGACACACCGAATGCACACTTTAAAGGATTCATCTTCAGTCCATACTTTTTCATTCTTTCAAAAGCTAAACGCAAATCGGCCAAGTGAGATTCAAAGGCATCTGATTTGACAACAATATCATCAATATAAACTTCAAGTATGACACCGATTAAATCATGAAAAATCAAATTCATAGCCTTTTGATATGTGGCGCCAGCATTTTTTAATCCGAATGTCATCACTGTCCATTCGAATAAACCAAGGAAACCAGGGCATCGAAAAGTTGTCTTGTACATGTCCTCTTAGGCCATAAAATTTTGATTGTATCCGGCATTACCATCTAGAAATCTAATAACCTTATGTCCAGAAGCATCATTAATAAGCATATCAGCTATTGGCAAGGGATACTCATCTTTGGGTGTAGCCCTATTCAAATCTCTGAAGTCAATGCACACCCTCAACTTGCCAGATCCTTTCTTCTCCTCTGGGACAATGTTAGAAATCCACTCGGCATATCTGCAAGGTCGAATGAAATTAGCTTCAAGAAAACGACCGATCTCTTCCTTGATCCGGTCATATGTTTTTGGATTAAACTTTCTGGCCGATTGTTTGTAAGGTCTAAAACCGTCCTTTATAGGTAACCGATGCTCCGCTAGCTCTCGGCTTAAACCTGGCATCTCATGATATTCCCATGCAAAGCAACAAACATATTCTTTCAATAGCTCGATTAACTTAGCTTTACAATCGGCTCTCAAATTTTTGTTTACAAACATCGGTCGAGTGATTGAACCATCTCCAATATCTATCTCTTCTAATGATCGGCCGATGTAAAACCTTGTCCAAGTTTATCCATGTCATCTAACTCCTCTATAGACTCATACATATCATCCTCGCTGGACCGATATTTTACAAGACATTTCTGTAACCACTCGGAACTAGAATCCATTTAAACATATCATACCTTGGAGCCGATTGCATTCAGTCGGCTTTAAAGAGACGGGCACAACACCATTCTTGGTCGCGCTGAGAAAATCGAACTCTGTCACGTCACGCCCCGTCAAGCAAGTAGCATTGGGGTGTTGCCAATCCACCGATGCATCGACCAAAGCAACACAGACCAAGTTATCCGCATGAATGACTTCCACTTCATCATCAACCCATTGGATCAATAACTGGTGCATAGTGGATGGCACACACTGGTTTGCATCAACCCAATCACGGCCTAGTATGATGTTATAGTTACCTTGCACCTCAGCGACAAAGAATGCAGTAGCCAAAGTTTTGCTTCCGACTGTAAGCTCCACATACATCACACCTTTGGCTTCAGTTTTCTATTTGCCTTCAAATACATTGAGCACCATATTGGTCTTGATCAATTATTCATCAGGCAAACCCAATTTCTTGAAGACCGAATAGGGCATAAGATTTACCACAGCACCACCATCAACAAGCATCCGAGTGAGCGGCGACCCATTGATATGACCTTTGCGATATAATGGTTTCAGATGTGTTACTGGTTCCTTTGGCTTCTCGAATATTGCATTTTTAGGGCCAAAATCCAGCTGAACCACCTCCCCTTCCTCATCTACAGCACAAAACTCAGCAGGTAATAATACACCATATTGATATCCATACCTTCATGAACCGGTGTCGATTCATAATCTAACATATCATCCTCTTTCTCAAGTGCATCCACCGATTCTGAAATCTGTCCGAGTGAAGGAGAAGTAAGAAGTGTCGCAGACGATGTGATATCTCTTGCATCGTCCTCCTTTGGTGATGTAGGTATTGTTGTGATAGATGTAGAAGCTGATGTATCTTGTATTTGTTTAGGCCTCCACACTTGTTTTGCTGGAACCATGGGTCGAGTGGCATTGAACAACTTATCCCTTTGCTTCTCAGCCTCCTGTTTTGCCATCTCTTGACTCCTTAACCTTTGTATTTTCCTATTTTGTGTCTTTCTTAGCCCTGGAGGATACCACTTTGGCTGAGTGTATTTAGGGTCTCTCGTCTTTACTTGGCTGGTGCTTGCTTCATGGTCATTAGCCGAGTGCTTTGGCGCGATAGCAAGTATCAGCTCAGTCGGATTCTTATGCACAATCGGCTGCTGTATGGCAAATGTTTCGGTGCCCAAGATAAGTGAGTCAA
Source organism: Triticum dicoccoides (assembly GCF_002162155.2). Taxonomy (NCBI): domain Eukaryota; kingdom Viridiplantae; phylum Streptophyta; class Magnoliopsida; order Poales; family Poaceae; genus Triticum; species Triticum dicoccoides. The sequence goes on along the minus strand of NC_041380.1, from coordinate 471,325,110 downwards.
CATACATTTTCTCCTTGCCTTTTCCTGACTCAATTGCTGCAACACTTGGTGACTTAACACGCCATTCTTTTTTACTTCCCTGATGCATGAAATTTCCACTCGGGCGCACATTTTTACTCTGATGGAATCCACTCAGATGGAATCCACTCAGACGGAATTCACTCGCATGGAATCCACTTCGATAGAATTTACTTGGTCACATTTTTTTCACTTGGATAGCTTCCACCTGGGTGCATTCTTACACGGATAGTTTCCATCCGGTCGCATGTTTTGACTAGTCGACCGATAATTACCGATGTTCAGTCGGCCATTATATGAGTATTCAAGTCGGTCCCAAACAGTTTGCCTCTGCTCTTTCAGAAATAGTGCCTTTGGTCCACTCGGTTTCATATACTTACTGAACATATCATCTGATGGTGACCTTGGTCGCTTCAAGTATGATGGGCGGTTAGAGTTGGAACCAGCCGACTGGTTGGCGTACTTGGATAGCAACATGTCAAAAGTTGGTTTGATTCATTTGCGCTGCACTTTAGCTTTGTTCATCTTCCACTTGCCAACTTCAGGACCCTTGGGCTTAACAAATTTAACTCGAGTGTCCTGCTACACCTGTGCTTGCCCCCCGAGTGTAGGATTCTTGATGGTGATTTTGATCACTTCCTTGCCATCGGGTTGCTTATCAAGAACAACATGTCTCCCCAAGACCTTGTCGCCCTCTTTGTCTTTCCTGGGCTCACCAACAATGACATTAGCTTTATTAGCAGATTTGGCTACCTCCGGCCGAATGAGCAGCTTCTTCCCTTCTAGATCCGTGGTGTTCATTGGAAAGGGATGTTTATCAACTTGCATCTCAGAAAAGTTCAATCGTCCATCATTAATGGTCGATTGTATCTATCGTCAAAAAACATTGCAATCGTTAGTAGCATGAGAAAAAGAATTATGATACTTGCAATAAGCACGCCGTTTCGGCTCTTCAAACGGCGGTAAAGTATGAGATATTCTAATAATCTTAGCCTGCAGCAAAGCATCAAATATTCTATCACACTTAGCAATGTTAAAAGTAAACTTCATCTCTTCATCACGATTCAAATGAATCGGCTTCAGATCATTGCAAGTAAAGGGTTTGGCCTTAGATGGCCAAACAAATTCAGTAGCAAAAACATCACCCTCATCGTCCGAGTGATCACTATAATATTCCACCATATTCATCTTTGGATGATCGGCTTTGTATGTATGTACTTCTTTGAGATCTTTGCTTCGGCTTTCCTGAGCCAAAGCCCTTTGTAAGACTTGGTTGATATTTAAGAACTCATAACCTTCTAGCTTTTCTCTAATGGGAGTTCTCAAACCACTCAGCACTAGGTCTGCCAAGTCTCTCTCGGTTATCACCAAACTAAAACACTGGTTTTTTGTTTCTCTGAATCTCTTGACGTAATCGGAGACCGATCCATCATGCTTCTGTTTAACCGATGTTAGATGTGACAACTTGAGTTCATTATTGCCGCTATAAAAGTGATCATGAAATTTCTGCTCTAGCTGCAACCAAACTCGAATGATACCATGTGGTAAAGAAGAAAACCATGAAAATGTGGTACCAGTTAATGATAAAGGAAATAAACGCACTTTCAACTCATTTAGTGAGCATGTTTCACCTAATTGTGCCAAGTATTGACTAATATGCTCCCATGTGGTTTTTGTGCCCTCTCCATTGAACTTAACAGAATCTGGAATCTTGTATCCCGGAGGGCACTGGATGGCATCAAAGTACTTGGGTACGGCTTTTGGTAAATCCGATTCCGAGGTAACTCAACTCCAAAATTTTCTTGAAGCATCTTAGCCATCTCCTCTCTAAGATTAGCTAGACCATCATCCATAGTGGACGATGAAGCTTGTGGCAGGGACATAGGAGGAGTAGGGTTACTAGCTGTAGGTAGGAATTGTGGCAGGTATGTTGACCCGTAATTTGGTAGTGGTCGAGTGGTTGTAGCTGTAGGTAGGGTTTGGTTCGGCGTTGCCACCAAACCGGGCATGCTCATAATGGGATTAATGGGTGCAGCCGCAATCTGATTTGTTTGGGTAGGATAATAAGCCATCGGCATGGGAGGCGCCGATGAAATAGGTAAAGCCAGATAAGGGTTTTGCACACTAGCAGTTACACCATCATTACCACTAGACGATTGAGATATATTCTTCTGAGCATTAGTATTTTCTATGAAAGTTTGATAGACTAGATTGTTACCATCAGCAATAAGACTCTCAATCTCAGCCCACTGCTCAGGAGAAAAGGTAGTACTCACATAGGGTTTAACCTGCTCGGCTTGAAGAGGAGGGAACTTGATTTCTTCGATCGGAGTGATGTTGCCTTGGCGATCCTTCTTGAATTTTGCAAGGAACTCCTGCAAATCCTTATCTTCACGCGCCTTCTTGTACTCCTCATAGACTTGGCGATGATCGCCCGATATCTCATCAAGACTAGGCTTAATGATGTTATCGGCGTCTACCTCGGATGGCTTGGGAAGATCGTACATGGTGGATGATGACGATTGATCTTCAGTCCCCAGTGGAGTCTTCAAAAAGTGTGTTGACACACGAACACGTCACATGTACCCTCGACGCTGGGGGTGGTGCACCATAGCTCACGTCGAAGGAGACTCGACCGACAGCGCGATACGCAAGACAGACGGCGGGGGCTTTTGCAGACCCGAAAACCCCACACCCCCGGGTGGGACCCCGTAGGGAGTGCGGCGACTATGGGCTGCCCTAGGTCGATTCTCTCGCCCCTAGAGCCTCGAGTTTTGCAGCTCTCAAACACGAAGAACAATGAAGAACGAGAGAGAAAAACGGTGGAGAGATAAAACGTAAACTGAAAAAGTAGTATATTGATTTGTTTGATTGTGTCTTGTTTAATCGGCCATCACCCCCAATATATATAAGAGGCGGCTAGACTTCTCGTACAAGTAAAGGATTCATCTAGGCTTTCCTTACCAGAAATTATATCAATTCACGTCCTAGAGTCCTAGTTCTATTCCAACTCGGATTCAGTCTGAATCTGGCCCAACTTCTGTCTTCCTTCTTGTGTGGGCCATTGAGCTTGCATATGATCTCCGATCAAGATGCCCCAAATATCAAACTTGTGCGCCTTGATGATACGAACAACTCTCATGTGGATCACTTTTTCAAATAAGGCCATCTTAAATACTTCTTGAGGTCATATTTACCTTCCAGTCGGACTCGGTCTTGCAATAGACTGGATTATCTGGGTCTCGTATTGAATTTGCAGGCCATATACTATCTCTGATGATGATGACTCCAAAACCAAAGTTTACCGTCTTGATGATACGCATAACTTCTGTATTGAACACTTCTTCATCTGAGGTCATCTTGATAAACTTTCGGGCAAATGTTCAGTTTCACTCGGATTTGAGCTCATCCACTCAGATATTAGAGACTTTCACTCGGACCGTCCAACTGGGCTTTTTCACCCGGAAGACAATCTTTCACTTGGGTGACTATATTTCCACTCGGATGACTATATTTCCACTCGAAAAGCAATATCTTACTCGATCGGCAAGTTTTCGTTCCGATGGTAATCTTTTCACTCGGAATATTTTCACCTGGAGGACAATTTCACTCGAATGACTACATTTTTACTCGGGTAATAATAAGTTCATCCGGTCAGCAAACTTTCACTCGACCGGTAAATTTTCACTCGGATGGTAAGCTTTTTCACTCGGATTTCCGACTAAAAACACAGCCTGATCTTGTCTTGCCTCCCCAGGTCGCGTACTAACTCGGATCGAGACAATTTATATATGAAAATCGATCGGCTTGACGAGGCAAAAAACTTTCATGTTGAACACTTTTAGATCTGAGGTCATATTCAATGGCTAATTGCTCACGCATTGTACTAGACACGCATCGGCATGTGTCTGATGTCCCGCGTAATATTTTGATTACCTGGTCCCACTATATTGACTGTAACTTTTGCATACGAACTCGGATTGAGATGATTTCTATGACAATCGATCGTCTCGACGAGACGAAGACAATTCCTTTATAGTTCTCCCTCATTTGAGGTCATATTGAGGGCGTAATAGGCTGAAAAGCACTCAGAACACTAAATTTTGTCACTCGGAGTACAGTTTTGGCCACTGAGATGAGGTTGAATGGCGATAGCCTAAACATCAAAGTTGTTCCACTCGGCGGCGTCAAACTTTCTCATGCTGAAAACCCTTTCACTCTGTATCTTGCCAAATCAGGTGTCAACACATGCGACATATCAGAATGAGCAGCAGGTGTAGGTATCGCAAGTTTACTCAAAACAGAAGGTGAATCTAGTGCAGAGCTAGATGGCAGCTCCTTACCTCCCCTCGTAGTCGAGGGAAAAATCTTGGTTCTTTGATCTTTCAAATTCTTCATAATGACCAGCAGATATAAATCCCAAGTGACTCAAAGAATAGAGCTATGCTCCCCGGCAACGGCGGCAGAAAATAGTCTTGATAACCCACAAGTATAGGGGATCGCAACAGTTTTCGAGGGAAGAGTATTCATCCCAAATTTATTGATTCGACACAAGGGGAGCCAAAGAATATTCTCAAGTATTAGCAGCTGAGTTGTCAATTCAACCTCACCTGGTGTCACAACCCTAGCTTAGCTTTGCTTACTCTTGCATGATCATCATGGCATCATGTTTATTTTTTATGAAACTGAAATGGGGATGATAAAACCCCTAGCACCAAAGCAATGCAAATAGGCTCAACTTTAAATATTTTCAATGAACCCAATATGCCCTTAAAAATTTTCATCATTTTTGGTTCTGGCTAAAACCTCTGCCAAAAATAGGTTCATAAATTTTGGAGCCATTTTCGATTTTTGAATTAAGACATAACTATTTGCATTTGGGCATTTAAAATACTATAAATACTTTTAAATGCCCAAATACTTTTGAAAGTAATTTTAGGCTGTTGGGAGTAATTCCAAAGGTGCCTATGATTATTTTTAGAATTTTCTAAAATGGATTAGTATTTCTACTAATTCAAAACAAACAACAGAGAATTAAATAAATGAAAACAGAAAAGAGAAGAGGGAAGAGTTACCTGTCGCGCACCTCCCTGGCCCAGCCCAGCCCACTGGCCTCCCCCCTATCGTCTTCCTCCCCTGCCAGGAGGACGATGGCGTGTGCCCACCGCGCGCACGTCGCATGTCGGCCACCTCCTGCTTCCTGGAGGGCTCCACTGAGCTGGATTAGGACGCAGGCGCCGTCCGGATCGAGCCCTCCTCCCCTCGCAGCTCTCCCCTCCCCTGGTTCTCTCCCCCATCTCCTCTCAAGTGGAGCTCGTCGCCACCATCGCTGTTTGCCATGGCCACCATGCTCCCCTCGCCACCTCGACCTGCCCAAAGGCTTCGCCACTGTCGCCTACGCCTTCTGCACCGAGCCAAGCGAGCCGGGAAGCCCTACTTCGTCCTCGGCGTCGTCTTCTTCAACCTCGGCCACCGGAGATCGCCACCATCATTCGCCGCCGTCCACGCTTCCCCAAGGCCGCCGACCAGCTCTCTAGATCCGCCGTGAGCTCCTCTACCTAGCCCCCTACTTCCCTTGCTCGATTACGCTGTGTAGCCACCACCCCCTTCGAGCCCAAGCACTCCTCGCCGCCGGCCATGTCGCCATCGTGGCTACGGCCGTGCAAGCACACGTCCGCACGCACCACCGCATTCAGTGCATCCTCAGGAGCCTAACGCATGCACTCCCTCGCCCTGCCGTGCACCGTAGCCCTCTTTTCCTCTCCGCCCGAACTCCGGCGCCGCCGCGAGCTCTGCTCCGGCGAGCTCCGGCCACCCTGCGCCCTGCTGCTGCCTCTGCTCGATGCGGCCGAGCGAGGGCTTCCTCCTGGAGCCCACAGTGCGCTAAACGGTGACTCGCACGAGAAACCCGAGCAACTCCGGCGAAACCCCGCCGTGTATTTGGTCGCTGCCGACCAAGCTCGGGCGAGCTGATGTGGCGCTGGCTTAATTAGTGTTAATGACCCAGCTAAACCACCCCTAGTGCCACTGCCATGTGGGCCCTGTGCATGTTAGTTAATTTAATTTTCTGTTTAGATTAGTTCATAACCCACTAGGACCCACACGTCAGCATTGACTTTGCTGACGCGACCGTTGACTGGTCCCACATGTCATCCACCCAAACCAGCCCTGTTACACTGACCCATCAGGTTTGACCCTAGTCAGCCACGGTTGACCTGGTGACGTCATGTCACTGTCATGCTGACACAGAATGATTTTCTGGATTAAAAATAATTCAGGAATTCCAGAAAATTGCCTAAACTTCTAAAAATCATAGAAAATCAACCGTAACTCCAAATGCAAATATTTATATATGAAAAATGATTAGAAAAATCCAAAGAATCTGTTTATGGCATTTTCATGCATGTTAGAACAACATGTGGCTGCTGTTTAGGCCAATTCATATAAATGGAATTTAAACTCTCACATATGGAGTTTGAATTTGAACCTAGGGTTCAAACCAACTTCATTTAATATGGTTGCTAGTTGCATTAGTTCAATCAACAGCATATTGCCATGTCATAAGCATGCATCATATTGTTGCATTGCATTGATTGTGTTTCTTCCTTGTTTGTCGATATTGTCCCCTCTCGGTAAACGTGGTTCCGACGATGAGTTCGATGACACCGATGAAGAGCTATTACTATCTTCAGAAGTGCCAGGCAAGCAAAACCCCCTTGTTCATTCCGATGCAATCCCACTCTCTCGCTCCTGCTCTCTTTTACTGCATTAGGAGAACAACGATTCAACTGTTACATGATGTGGTAGTTGAACCCCTTTCCTCTGCATGACCTGTCATTGCCACAGTAAATAGATGAAACCCACTAGCATGAGTAGGAGTTGTTTGAGCCCTGATGTGCCTACTCACTCATGTTTGTTTGTCATGCCTGATACTGCTTAGAGTTGAGTCAGGTCTGATTCATCGTGGATGAATCGGAGGTGTGTAAACATGTCCTACTATTGAGAGCTAATTGTGTGAACATGATTTGGTAAAGGTAGCGGTGAGAGGCCATGTAGGAGTACATGGTGGGTTGTCTCATTGAAGCCGTCCTCAGGAACTGAGTTCTGTGTTTGTGATCCATGAAACAGTTACTACCACACATTGGGCCCGAAACCAATGGACCGTCTCGGCTTCTTAACCACTCTAGTCCTCTGTCTAGGAGTTGCAACAAGTTTCTGGTGTTTATAGGATATGTGTTGGCGGCCGTGCATAGCGCTGACCCTAGGGGTGGGCTATGATGCGGTAGATACACCATGGCCGGGCATGCCGAGCGCCCGTTTGGTATCTCGGAACCCTATACACATCGTTCGGGGCCGTATGTGGAAACCTCGGCCGGACTCCCTGCGGATGGAACCTGGATAGGCGATAAACCTGGACTAGAGACTTGAGTGTTTAGGTAGGCCGTGGCCGACACCCTCGTTGGGCTTCCACTTGAAGGTTGCCGAGTACATGTCGTGTAAATGACGGTAAGTGGTGAGAGCGTGTGTGAAAAAGTACACCCCTGCAGGGTTAACATCATCTATTCGAATAGCCGTGTCTGCAGTAATGGACTTCTGGGTTGCCTATAACAGTTCATAGACAAGTGAAAGTGGATACTCTAAAACTCGCAAGATAAGTGTGAGTGCTATGGATGGCGTTTTCATAGGGAGACGGGAGCGGATCCATAGTGGTGTATTGATATGGTGAATATGTGGACTCGTGTGCGCCACCTCAAAAGAGTTACTTGCAGTTGTAGTTCAGGATAGCCACCGAGTCAAAGCTGGCTTGCTGCAGTTAAACTCCACTCCCCCTTTCTTGATACTGATGCATATGTAGCTAGTTCTGATGTAAGTCTTGCTGAGTACATCTGTACCCATGTTTGCTTAATTTATGTTTTTGCAGAGAGATTTCAGTCTCTCTAGTAGTTCCGTGTGGACTTCGACATTTAGCTTGATACCTCAGCTACGATCTTGTTCCCTCGGCAGGATCTGGTAGATAGTCAGGCTTCTCAGTCTTTTTCATTTGTAGATGTCTGTACTCAAACATGTTAAGCTTCCGCATGTGCTTTGACTTGTATGCTCTGAATGATGGGTCATGAGACCCATGTTTGTTTTATCTCGCTCCTTGGAGCCTAATGAATAATACTTGAGTCGTAGAGTTATGTTGTGATGCCATGTTGTATTTACACATATCGAGCATATTGTGTGTATGATTGAAATGCTTGGTATGTGTGGAATCCGACAATCTAGTTGTTTATCCTTGGTAGCCTCTCTTATGGGGAAATGTAGTCTAGTGCTTCCATGAGCCATAGTAGTCCGCTACAGCCCGGTTCACCGGAGTCCTGCTAGCCCAGCACTACTGCTCCGGAACACTTGACTGGCCGGCATGTGATTCACTTCGTTCCCGTGTCTGTCCCTTCGGGGAAATGTCACGCGGTGACATCCGGAGTCCTGCCTAGCCTGCTACAGCCCAGGTTCCCTGGAGTCCTATTAGCCCAGTGCTACAGCCCGGATTCACTCGCTGATGACCGACATGCTCGATGTGATTCATGTATGCCTGTCCCCATAGGACTGTGCCGCTTTGGGTTCATGACTAGCCATGTCGGCCCGGGTTCTCTGTCATATGGATGCTAGCGACACTATCATATACGTGAGCCAAAAGGCGCAAACGGTCCCGGGCCATGGTAAGGCGACACCTGTGGGGATACCGTGCATGAGGCCGCAATGTGATATGAGGTGTTACCGGCTAGATCGATGTGACTTGGAATCGGGGTCCTGACAGCGTTGGTATCAGAGCCTGACTGCATGTAGGATTACCAAGCCAAACTTGTCGCAGTTGTGTCTAGAAATGCTTTAGTTATGTAAGGGAATTGATTGGGGAAGGGAACAAAAGGCTCTTTTTACTCCTTTACCTTATGCCCTTCTGATCTGAGTCAACCTCTTCTTTTCTACAGGGATTAAGAACTAGGCCTTCTCATCTATCTATCATGATGACGTGTTACTAATCCATAGACCTATAGAATTGATAGTTTCAAGTCTCAGTTCAGCTTCTACTACTTCCGTATGTTCATAGCTGGCCTCAGAACCTTGATATTGTGATGTTGAGTGGTTATGCTACCATCTTGCATGATGTTTTAGATCTTTTTGAGCATTTATAGCCATTATGTTGTCCGAGTCATCCCAGGTTTCTAAATAATCCGATGCACTTGCAAATCTTTCCTCCATGTTCCCGATGTCCTTTTGGGCCAGATTAATCACACTAATTGCTGAGTTGAGGTATTCTATTGCCTCGACATATATGTCGGAGTTATTATTATGACCCTAGGTGTCTTAGAAGATCACCTAGTAATCTACCATGTTTTGTGTTCCCGTGTGATAATTCTGGCCACCATTCTCGAAAGCATCCTGTGATGCCATTTAGTATGTAGGTATTCTATTCCTGGGTTCTTGAACCCGAGATTCACCCTACTTACCTCATGTTGATAGTGTTGCTAGTTCCTTTAGGATATTAGTAAGCTTTGCGATAGTCCTCGAGGTTCGTGGTACATCCTTCTTCCAATTACCATGAACCATTCTTGGCAGGAGTTCTTTTGAACCAAAAGGTCATGACCAGAGTGCTCTTGATGAGTTCTCCATTCTATGTTGTGACTCTGCCAATCCTACCTTTCTACATGGGTTATCCGGAAGAAATATGTTGAACTTGTTCGACATACCAACTTATGTATCCACAGCTCAGAATAATCGTATGTTCCCTGAGTTGTCTCTCTTTAGTTGTATTCTGACCTCTGTCTATCAATTGATAGTCAGGAGTAGTCGTGCACTCATGTTCATCGATGCCCATTATTCTTGTGGTCTGTCAAGCCATTCTATTCTGGAATGACTAGGAGAAACAAACTCCAGCACCTCATCCATTTCTTGGAATCATCAAAGTAGTTGTATTCCGCGGATCAAAATGCCAATCCAGCTTTTGTTCTGTTCTACCCTGAAGTATTACCCACTTTATGTCAGGAACGTCATGATAATTGCACCTTCTCTTATGAATTCTTGGCACAATGATACTTCTCGTCATCATCATTCGCTCCTCGGTTCCGTGTTGTTGCAACCGGAATACCGACAAGTGAATCGTGATGTGTGAAATCAATACGCCTAGCAACCCCGTTGCTTGGTGGTTAATGGACGATAATATCATTCTTGGTGTGTTGATTATGGAATCATCATTCTAAGATTGATCATTCTACCTAGTCCTTATTTCCAGTGCACTCTTCGATCAATGAGATAGGATTGTGGCAATCCATCACTCTCTTGGTTCCATCGTCTTGCCCTGAAAAGCAAGAATGTTCTCGAGTTTAGTAACATATCGGTGGTTTGTGATTTTCCGAATATCTTCTCGAAAGTATTACCAGGTTGTCACCTGACCGCTATGTTGAGTTCGTGATCAAATTGGTTTCTTATAAACCACCCCTTTCTCCAAGAATCTGTGTTGGATACCCCTGAGCTAGTTGGTTAAGCTAACAACAACTTGGAGAGTTGGAAGATAAAAGCTTGTCTAACTTAGTTCATTTCCAAACGGATATCTTGTGTTTGTGTGTTTGTTGTAGAAAGATGATTTCTTCATCGGTTGCTCCTCGTGATCAGTTGTTGAACCTATCGTCTTGCCCAAACCTTGATTTGAGTGTGGGCCATCATCAAATCAAGTTAGAACCAATGATATTCATAATGTTGTCTTACTCGTGGTTGATCCCTCGAGCATACACCATTATATCTTTTGGTCTGACCAATACTATCGCATTGTTCACATAATGGTGGAAGTCCAGTGATATGGAAATTCTGATGAGTTGCGGTTGAGCCCATCAGCAGCATCTTGTCTCCCCCATGATCCGTGTTAAACATTGAGCTAGTGTTGAAAATTTTGTAAGCATTGCTTCGTGTTCCGCTTGTGAGGTATATGTTTTGGATGGAAGAAGTGGCTTCCTCTAATTCATGTGCATTTGGTGTAAGTTGCCGCCATGAATTTGAGAAAGGTTTGTTTTTGCTTCCTTTGGAATCATCCCAAGTCAGTCATGCATATGTGCGAAGTATTCTGTGGTTTGGAGATTTGCAACCTTCATTCCATATGTATTCCCTAGTACACCAAGCCACTGATTGATTTGTACAAGGAAAAGAAGTTCCTTCTTAAGACCCGGGGCTTATACAAGGACTTCGATACCCTCAATGATGGTTCCCAACCTGAACTCGGTAGTGTTTTATTATAAGACTACTGTGTGGTCATGCTTGTCCGAGACAGCGTGTTCACATGTTGTAGCAAAACCTGCTCATGTTTTGGAGCTTGCTATCATAGTTCATTCCCTGAAATCTTGCAACGTCATCTCGTCGATTTGTGTTGCAACCCTTCTTTCCAGGCATGTTGTCTGAAATATCATGTTATCAACCAGATCTGAATCTCAGGCAGATATGATGGTTGGAACATTTCCAACATTTGCATTTTGTTTCCAGCTTGCACGGCCATTGTGCCAGTTTCCAATGGGCTGCCATTCTCAATTGCTGAAGAATGATCATCTTCAAAAGCGGTCCTACCATGGGTCCCATCCATTTCCGGTGATAAGCAAAAAAATCATCCATTGTGTTGTCTTCAACAAGGTAGTCCACATCATCCATCCTAATTTGAGTGTGCCATTCTTCCGAACTCCATCAAACGATCGTTTGTGATTCGCCTTAGGCTGGTATAGAGAGTTCCAATGATCTAAGTGCCAAACGTAATTATTTTTGCCACTTAGGGGGATAGTTCTACGAGTCACCTTCCCTAAGGTGCCCCATTATGGAATCGTGGCAACTTATCTCCTTGCCACGTTGGCACATACCCACCATCTACATAAGCATGGAATTGTTGCCTACCAATTTGAACCTTCAACGTATGTTCCCTCCATCCCAATTATTGTGTGAATTGTGACCCAACTTGAGAGATGTTATTACGTCTCACTCCATGGGTTGGTCATGAGTCATTTGATCTTCATGAAGATCATTTCTTGTAGGGTTTCTTTCTGTCGTCATCATGTTGGGTGAAAAACCTCAAAGGCAAGATCGTCAAGATCAACTTAAAGCAATGGATCAACATCTTCGAGGAGGGCAGTTGGATTATGAAGATTGTGTTAGCCTTGTGTCCCCTCTGTCTTCTTACCTCATGTCTTGAATCTCGGGACGAGATTCTTGTTTAGTGGGGGTGAGTTGTCATAGCCCTAGCTTAGCTTTGCTTACTCTTTCATGATCATCATGGCATCATGTTTATTTTTTATGAAACTGAAATGGGGATGATCAAACGCCTAGCACCAAAGCAATGGAAATAGGCCCAACTTTAAATATTTTCAATGAACCCAATATGCCCTTAAAAATGTTCATCATTTTTGGTTCTGGCTAAAACCTCTGCCAAAAATGGGTTCATAAATTTTGGAGCCATTTTGGATTTTTGAATTAAGACATAACTATTTGCATTTGGGCATTTAAAATACTATAAATACTTTTAAATGCCCAAATACTTTTGAAAGTAATTTTAGGCTGTTGGGAGTAATTCCAAAGGTGCCTATGATTATTTTCAGAATTTTCTAAAATGGATTAGTATTTCTACTAATTTGAAACAAACAACAGAGAATTAAATAAATGAAAACAGAAAAGAGAAGAGGCAAGAGTTACCTGCCGCTCACCTCCCTGGCCCAGCCCAGCCCACTAGCCTCCCCCCTGTCGTCTTCCTCCCCTGCCAGGAGGACAATGGCGCGTGCCCACCACGCACATGTCGCATGCCGGCCACCTCCTGCTTCCTGGAGTGCTCCACCGAGCTGGATTAGGACGCAGGCGCCGTCCGGATCGAGCCCTCCTCCCCTCGTGGCTCTCCCCTCCCCTGGTTCTCTCCCCCCATCTCCTCTCGAGCGGAGCTCGTCACCACCGTCGCCGTTCGCCATGGCCACCATGCTCCCCTCGCCACCTCGACCTGCCCAGAGGCTCCGCCATTGTCGCCTACGCCTTCTGCACCAAGCCAAGCAGGCCGGGAAGCCCTGCTTTGTCCTCGGCGTCGTCTTCTTCAACCTCGGACACCGGAGATCGCCACCGTCGTTCGCCGCCGTTCACGCTTCCCCAAGGCCGCCGAACAGCTCTCTGGATCCACCGTGAGCTCCTCTACCTAGCCCCCTACTTCTCGTGCTCGATTACGCCGCGTAGCCACCGCCCCCTTCGAGCCCGAGCGCTCCTCGCCGCCGGCCATGTCGTCGTCGTGGCTACGGCCGTGCAAGCACGCGTCCACGCGCACCACCGCATTCAGTGCGTCCTCAGGAGCCTAACGCACGCACTCCCTCGCCCTGCCGTGCACCATAGCCCTCTTTCCCTCTCCGCCCGGACTCCGGCACCGCCGCGAGCTCTGCTCCGGCGAGCTCCGGCCACCCTGCGCCCTGCTATTGCCTCTGCTCGATGCGGCCGAGCGAGGGCTTCCTCCTGGTGCCCCCAATGCACCAAACGGTGACTCGCATGAGAAACCCGAGCAACTCCGGCGAAACCCCGCCGCGTATTTGGTCGTCACCGACCAAGCTCCGGCGAGCAGACGTGGCGCTGGCTTAATTAGTGTTAATGACCCAGCTAAACCACCCCTAGTGCCACTGCCATGTGGGCCCTGTGCCTGTTAGTTTAATTTAATTTTCTGTTTAGATTAGTTCATAACCCACTGGGACCCACACGTCAGCATTGACTTTGCTGACGCGGCCGTTGACTGGTCCCACATGTCATCCACCCAAACCAGCCCTGTTACACTAACCCGTGGGTCCCAGCCATCAGGTTTGACCCTGGTCAGCCAAGGTTGACCTGGTGACGTCATGTCGCTGTCATGCTGACGCAGAAATGATTTTCTGGATTAAAAATAATTCAGGAATTCCAGAAAATTGCCTAAACTTCTAAAAATCATAGAAAATCAACCGTAACTCCAAATGCAAAGATTTATATATGAAAAATGATCAGAAAAATCCAAAGAATCTGTTTATGGCATTTTCATGCATGTTAGAAAAACTTATGGCTTCTGTTTAGGACAATTCATATAAATGGAATTTAAACTCTCACATATGGAGTTTGAATTTGAACCTAGGGTTCAAACCAACTTCATTTAATATGGTTGCTAGTTGCATTAGTTCAATCAACAGCATATTGCCATGTCATGAGCATGCATCATATTGTTGCATTGCATTGATTATGTTTCTTCCTTGTTTGTCGGTATTGTCCCCTCTCAATAAACGTGGTTCCGACTATGAGTTCGATGACACCGATGAAGAGCTATTACTATCTTCAGAAGTGCCAGCCAAGCAAAAACCCCTTGTTCATTCCGATACAATCCCACTCTCTCGCTCCTGCTCTCTTTTACTGCATTAGGACAACAACGATTCAACTGTTACATGCTGCGGTAGTTGAACCCCTTTCCTCTGCATGACCTGTCATTGCCACAGTAAATAGATGAAACCCACTAGCATGAGTAGGAGTTGTTTGAGCCTTGATGTGCCTACTCATTCATGTTTTTTTGTCATGCCTGCTACTGCTTTGAGTTGAGTCAGGTCTGATTCATCGGGGATGAATCGGAGGTGTGTAAACATGTCCTACTGTTGAGAGCTAATTGTGTGAACACGATTTGGTAAAGGTAGCGGTGAGAGGCCATGTAGGAGTACATGGTGAGTTGTCTCATTGAAGCCGTCCTCAGGAACTGAGTTTTGTGTCTGTGATCCATGAAACAGTTACTACCACGCATTGGGCCTGAAACCAATGGACCCTCTCGGCTTCTTAACCACTCTAGTCCTCTGTCCAGGAGTTGCAACTAGTTTCTGGTGTTTAGGATATGTGTTGGCGGTCGTGCGTAGCGCTGACCCTAGGGGTGCGCTATGATGTGGTAGATACACCGTGGCCGGGCATGCCGGGCGCCCGTTTGGTGTCTCGGAACCCTGTACACATCGTTCGGGGCCATATGTGGAAACCTCGGCCGGACTCCCTACAGATGGAACCTGGATAGGCGATAAACCTAGACTAGAGACTTGAGTGTTTAGGTAGGCCGTGGCCGACACCCTCATTGGGCTTCCGCTTGAAGGTTGTCGAGTACATGTCGTGTAAACGACGGTAAGTGGTGAGAGCGTGTGTGAAGAAGTACACCCCTGCAGGGTTAACATCATCTATTCGAATAGCCGTGTTCGCGGTAATGGACTTCTGGGTTGCCTATAACAGTTCATAGACAAGTGAAACTAGATACTCTAAAACTCGCAAGATAAGTGTGAGTGCTATGGATGGCGTTCTCGTAGGGAGACGGGAGCGGATCCATAGTGGTGTATTGATATGGTGAATATGTGGACTCGTGTGCGCCACCTCAAAAGAGTTACTTGCAGTCGTAGTTCAGGATAGCCACCGAGTCAAAGCTGGATTGCTGCAGTTAAACTCCACTCCCCCTTTCTTGATACTGATGCATATGTAGCTAATTCTGATGTAAGTCTTGCTGGGTACATTTGTACTGACGTTTGCTTAATTTATGTTTTTGCAGAGAGATTTCAGTATCGCTAGTAGTTCTGTGTGGACTTCAACGTTTAGCTTGATACCTCAGCTATGATCTTGTGCCCTCGGCAGGATCTGGTAGATAATCAGGCTTCTCAGCCTTTTTCATTTGTAGATGTCTATACTCAGACATGTTAAGCTTCCGCATGTGCTTTGACTTGTATGCTCTGAATGATTGGTCATGAGACCCATGTTTGTTTTATCTCGCTCCTCGGAGCCTAATGAATAATACTTGAGTCATAGAGTTATGTTGTGATACCATGTTGTATTTACACATATTGAGCATACTGTGTGTATGATTGAAATGCTTGGTATGTGTGGGATCGGACAATCTAGTTGTTTATCCTTGGCAGCCTCTCTTATGGGGAAATGTAGTCTAGTGCTTCCATGAGCCATAGTAGTCCGCTACAGCCCGGTTCACCGGAGTCCTGCTAGCCCAGCACTACTGCTCCGGAACACTTGACTGGTCGGCATGTGATTCACTTCGTTCCTGTGTCTGTCCCTTCGGGGAAATGTCACGCGGTGACATCCGGAGACCTGCCTAGCCTGCTACAGCCCGGGTTCCCCGGAGTCCTGTTAGCCCAGTGCTACAGCCCGAATTCACTCGCTGATGACCGACATGCTCGATGTGATTCATGTATGCCTGTCCCCATAGGACTGTGCCGCTTTAGGTTCACGACTAGCCATGTCGGCCCGGGTTCTCTGTCATATGGATGCTAGCGACACTATCATATACGTGAGCCAAAAGGCGCAAACAGCCCCGGGCCATGGTAAGGCGACACCCGTGGGGATACCGTGCGTGAGGCCGCAATGTGATATGAGGTGTTACCGACTAGATCGATGTGACTTGGAATCGGGGTCCTGACACCTGGAAACTTAATATCTGCAGCAAAGTATTTAGAAGCAAAGTAATATGATAGTAGTGGTAACAGTGGCAAAAGTAACGATAGCAGTTTTGGTTTTATAGTGATTGTAATAGTAACAACGGAAAAGTAAATAAGCGAAGAACAATATATGAAAAGCTCGTAGGCAGTGGACCAGTGATGGATAATTATGTCGGTTGCGATTCCTCACGCAATAGTTATAACCTAGGGTGACACAGAACTAGCTCCAGTTCATCAATGTAATGTAGGCTTGTATTCCGAATATAGTCATATGTGCTTATGGAAAAGACCTTGCATGACATCTTTTGTCCTACCCTCCCGTGGCAGCGGGGTCCTATTGGAAACTAAGGGATATTAAGGCCTCCTTTTAATAGAGTACCGGACCAAAGCATTAACACATAGTGAATACATGAACTCCTCAAACTACGGTCATCACCAGTAAGTATCCTGATTATTGTCACTTTGGGGTTAACGGATTGTAACACATAATGGATAACCATAGACTTGCAAGATAGGATCAAGAACTCACATATATTCATGAAAACATAATAGGTTCAGATCTGAAATCATGGCACTCGGGCCCTAGTGACAAGCATTAAGCATAGCAAAGTCATAGCAACATCAATCTCAGAACATAGTGGATACTAGGGATCAAACCCTTACAAAACTAACTCGATTACATGATAAATCTGATCCAACTCATCACCGTCCAGCAAGCCTATGATGGAATTAATCACGCACGACGGTGAGCATCATGAAATTGGTGATGGAGGAAGGTTGATGATGATGATGGCGATGCATTCCCCTCTCCGGAGCCCCGAACGGACTCCAGACCAGCCCTCCCAAGAAAGTTTAGGGCTTGGCGGCGGCTCCATATCGTAAAACGTGATGAATCCTTCTCTCCGATTTTTTCTCCCCAAACACGAATATATAGAGTTGGAGTTGAGGTTGGAGGAGCACCAGGGGGCCAACAAGGCAGGGGGGCGCACCCAACGGGGGTAGGCGTGCCCCCACCCTCGTGGACAGGGTGTGGGTCCCCTGGCCTTGATTCTTTTGCCAATATTTTTATATATTCCAAAAATAATCTCAGCACAAAAATAATCTCGTGGACAGGGTGCGCGCCCAACTTTTATTTTTGCACAAAAATAACAGCATGGCAATTCTGCTGAAAACAGCGTCGGTCCGGGTTAGTTCCATTCAAATCATGAAGTTAGAGTCCAAAACAAGGGCAAAAGTTTTGGAAAAGTAGATGCGTTGGAGACGTATCACCCATGTTTCCCGTTCATATTGTTCGGAAATTGGCTCAACGGGGTCTTCATTGTCTCCGGCATCGTCTAGAGTATTGTTTTCTCCTGTTCCAGTATTGCTGTCTTTTTCACGGCGTGACTTAGAGCGGCGCCACTGTCGTTGGTGCTTTGGTTGTATCTCAGGGGGTTTATCTTCCACTGGGTCTTCTTTGTCATCTCCGTTAACTTCTTTGGGTGTGTCAACCATGTATACGTCGTAAGAGGAGGTGGCCGTCCAGCGCCCGGTAAATGGCGGGTCTTGGGCCTGTTCCTCTTTGGCATCGTCGTCCATACCGTCGATGTCTTCGGAGTTGTAGTCGAGCATGTCGGTTAGATCTTCGACAGTGGCTATTAAGTGGGGGTGGGTGGGAAGCGAAATTCCCCGTCATCAACCCCCAGTTCAAACCGGATGTAATTCGGCTCTGAGTCCCCTGCTAAAGAGAGGGTTTTTAATGAGTTTAGCACATCGCCTAAAGGTGAGTACCGTAAGATGTGCGCGGAACTGAATTCGACGATCGGCGCCTGGTAAGGCTCGGCGGACGTGGATGCATGTACTTCGGAACTAGTGACCGGAGATGAATCCGGGGGTCCGGTGACGCAGACCCCGCTCGAAGTTGAGTCTGTGTGCGGATCCAACGCCGATGAGTTTGCGGCTTCCGTGGCGGGGTTAAGCTTCCCGTCTTCGGATGGCACAAGCTGCTCCGGATCTAGGGCCAGAGCGCTTACAGGCGCCATCTCTTGGGTATGGTCCGATGACAGATTTAGGTCATGTTCATCACGGTGACAGGGAGCGGCTACCATGGGCTTAAATCCGTCAAAGATCAAGTCTCCGCGGATATCAGCGACTGATGTCTACTACACAACCTTCTTGTATACGTTGTTGGGCCTCCAAGTGCAGAGGTTTGTAGGACAGTAGCAAATTTCCCTCAAGTGGATGACCTAAGGTTTATCAATCCGTAGGAGGCGTAGGATGAAGACGGTCTCTCTCAAGCAACCCTGCAACCAAATAACAAAGAGTCTCTTGTGTCCCCAACACACCCAATACAATGGTAAATTGTATAGGTGCACTAGTTCGGCGAAGAAATGGTGATACAAGTGCAATATGGATAATAGATATAGGTTTTTGTAATCTGAAAAAATAAAAACAGCAAGGTAACTAATGATAAAAGTGAGAGTAAACGGTATTGCAATGATAGGAAACAAGGCCTAGGGTTCATACTTTCACTAGTGTAAGTTCCCTCAACAATAATAACATAATTGGATCACATAACTATCCCTCAACAAGCAACAAAGAGTCACTCCAAAGTCACTAATAGCGGAGAACGAACGAAGAGATTATGGTAGGGTACGAAACCACCTCAAAGTTATTCTTTCCAATCAATCCATTGGGCTATTCCTATAAGTGTCACAAACAGCCCTAGAGTTTGTACTAGAATAACACTTTAAGACACAAATCAACCAAAACCCTAATGTCACCTAGATACTCCAATGTCACCTCAAGTATCCGTGGGTATGATTATACGATATGCATCACACAATCTCAGATTCATCTATTCAACCAACACATAGAACCTCAAAGAGTGCCCCAAAGTTTCTACCGGAGAATCACAACGAAAACGTGTGCCAACCCCTATGCATAGGTTCATGGGCGGAACCCGCAAGTTGATCACCAAAACATACATCAAGTGAATCACGTGGTATCCCATTGTCACCACAGATACGCACGGCAGGACATACATCAAGTGTTCTCAAATCTTTAAAGACTCAATCCGATAAGATGACTTCAAAGGGGAAACTCAATTCATTACAAGAGAGTAGAGGGGGGAGAAAACACCATAAGATCCAACTATAATAGCAAAGCTCGCGATACATCAAGATCGTATCACCTCAAGAACATGAGAGAGAGAGATCAAACACATAGCTACTGGTACATACCCTCAGCCCCGAGGGAGAACTACTCCCTCCTCGTCATGGAGAGAACCAGGATGATGAAGATGACCACCAGAGAGGGATTCCCCCCTCCGGCAGGGTGCCGGAACGGGTCTAGATTGGCTTTCGGTGGCTACGGAGGCTTCTGGCGGCGGAACTCCCGATCTATTGTGCTCTCCGATGGTTTTAGGGTATATGGGTATATATAGGAGGAAGAAGTACGTCAGGGGAGCCATGAGGGGCCCACGAGGGTGGAGGGTGTGCCCTAGGGGGGTGGGCGCGCCCTCCTACCTCGTGGCTCCCTTGTTTCTTTCCTGACGTGAAGTTTCCTTCCAAAAATAAGTTCCGTGAAGTTTCAAGTCAATTGGACTCCATTTGATTTTCCTTTTCTATGATACTCTAAAACAAGGGGAAAACATAAACTGGCACTGGGCTCTGGGTTAATAGGTTAGTCCCAAAAATAATATAAAAGTGCAAAATAAAGCCCATAAACATCCAAAGTTGATAATATAATAGCATGGAACAATCAAAAATTATAGATACGTTGGAGACGTATCAGCATCCCCAAGCTTAATTCCTGCTCGTCCTCGAGTAGGTAAATGATAAAAACAGAATTTTTTATGTGGAATGCTACCTAACATATTTCTCTAAGTAATTCTCTTCATTTTGGCATGAATGTTCAGATCCATAAGATTCAAGACAAAAGTTTAATATTGACATAAAAATAATAATACTTCAAGCATACTAACTAAGCAATCGTGTCTTCTCAAAATAACATGGCCAAAGAAAGCTATCCCTACAAAATCATATAGTCTGGCTATGCTCTATCTTCACCACACAACATATTTAAATCATGCACAACCCCGATGACAAGCCAATCAATTGTTTCATACTTTTGATGTTCTCAAACCTTTTCAATCTGCACGCAATACATGAGCGTGAGCCATGGACATAGCACTATAGGTGGAATAGAATGGTGGTTGTGGAGAAGACAAAAAGGGAGAAGATAGTCTCACATCAACTAGGCATATCAACGGGCTATGGAGATGCCCATCAATAGATATCAATGTGAGTGAGTAGGGATTGCCATGCAACGGATGCACCAGAGCTATAAATGTATGAAAGCTCAACAAAAGAAACTAGTGGGTGTGCATCCAACTCGCTTGCTCACGAAGACCTAGGGCATTTTGAGGAAGCCCATCATTGGAATATACAATCCAAGTTCTATAATGAAAGATTCCCACTAGTATATGAAAGTGACAACATAGGAGACTCTCTATCATGAAGATCATGGTGCTACTTTGAAGCACAAGTGTGGTAAAAGGATTGTAGCATTGCCCCTTCTCTCTTTTTCTCTCATTTATTTTATTTTATTTTTAGGCCTTCTCCTTTTTTATGGCCTCTTTTTTTCTTTTTTTTATTTTTCATCCGGAGTCTCATCCCGACTTATGGGGGAATCATAGTCTCCATCATCCTTTCCTTACTGGGACAATGCTCTAATAATGATGATCCTCACACTTTTATTTACTTACAACTCAAGAATTACAACTCGATACTTGGAACAAAACATGACTCTATATGAATGCCTCCGGCGGTGTACCGGGATGTGCAATGATTCATGAGTGACATGTATGAAAGAATTATGAATGGTGGCTTTGCCACAAATACAATGTCAACTACATGATCATGCAAAGCAATATGAAAATGATGGAGCGTGTCATAATAAATGGAATGGTGGAAAGTTGCATGGCAATATATCTTGGAATGGCTATGGAAATGCCATAATAGGTAGGTATGGTGGCTGTTTTGAGGAAGGTATATGGTGGGTTTATGGTACCGGCTAAAGTTGTGCGGTACTAGAGAGGCTAGCAATGATGGAAGGGTGAGAGTGTGTATAATCCATGGACTCAACATTAGTCATAAAGAACTCACATACTTATTGCAAAATCTATTAGTTATCAAAACAAAGTACTACGCGCATGCTCCTAGGGGGATAGATTGGTAGGAAAAGACCATCGCTCATCCCCGACCGCCACTCATAAGGAAGGCAATCAATAAATAAATCATGCACCGACTTCATCACATAACGGTTCACCATACGTGCATGCTACGGGAATCACAAACTTCAACACAAGTATTTCTCCAATTCACAACTACTCAACTAGCATGACTCTAATATCACCATCTTCATATCTCAAAACAATCATCAAGTATCAAACTTCTCATAGTATTCAATGCACTTTATATGAAAGTTTTTATTATATCCCTCTTGGATGCCCATCATATTAGCAAATTACCATGCTGTTTAGGACTCTCAAAATAATATAAGTGAAGCATGAGAGTTCATCTATTTCTATAAAATAAAACCACCACCGTGCTCTAAAAGGATATAAGTGAAGCACTAGAGCAAATGACAAACTACTCCGAAAGATATAACTGAAGGTCAATGAGTAGTTGAATAATTATGCAACTATGTGAAGACTCTCTGACATTTAATAATTTAATATCTTGGTATTTTATTCAAACAGCAAGCAAAATAAAAGAAAATAAAATGACGCTCCAAGCAAAACACATATCATGTGGCGAATAAAAATATAGCTCCAAGTAAAGTTACCGATGAACGAAGATGAAAGAGGGGATGCCTTCCGGGGCATCCCCAAGCTTAGGCTCTTGGTTGTCCTTGAATATTACCTTGGGGTGCCTTGGGCATACCCAAGCTTAGGCTCTTGCCACTCCTTATTCCATAGTCCATCGGGTCCTTACCCAAAACTTGAAAACTTCACAACACAAAACTTAACAGAAAACTCGTAAGCTCCATTAGTATAAGAAAATAAATCACCACTTGAAGGTACTATAATGAACTCATTCTTTATTTATATTGGTTTTAAACCTACTGTATTCCACTTCTCTATGGTTTATAAACTCTTTTGATAGCCATAGATTCATCAAAATAAGTAAACAACACATGAAAAACAGAATCTATCAAAAACAGAACAGTCTGTCTTAATCTGGATCAAATGTATACTTCTGGAACTCATAAAATTCTCAAATAAATTTCTGGACCCGAGGAATTTACCTACTAATCATCTTCAAAAATAACTAACTAAATAGCACTCTCCAAATAAAAATGGCAGCAGTTCTCGTGAGCGCTAAAGTTTCTGTTTTTTACAGCATGATCATAAAAACTTCACCCAAGTCTTCCCAACGGTTCTACTTGGCACAAACACTAATTAAAACATAAAAACTAAATCATAACAGAGGCTAGATGAATTATTTATTACTAAACAGGAACAAAAAGCGAGGAACGAAAATAAAATTGGGTTGCCTCCCAACAAGAGCTATCGTTTAACGCCCCTAGCTAGGCATGATGATTTCAATGATGCTCACATAAAAGATAAGAATTGTAACATAAAGAGAGCATCATGAAGAATATGACTAGAACATTTAAGTCTAACCCACTTCCTATGCATAGGGATTTTGTGAGCAAACAACTTATGGGAACAATAATCAACTAGCATAGGAAGGTAAAACAAGCATAGCCTCAAAACTTTAAGCACATAGAGAGGAAACTTGGTATTATTGCCATTCCTACAAGCATATATTCCTCCCTCATAATAATTTTCAGTAGCATCATGAATGAATTCAACAATATAACCATCACCTAAAGCATTCTTTTCATGATCTACAAGCATAGAAATTTTATTACTCTCCACACAAGCAAAATTCTTCTCATGAATAATAGTGGGAGCAAACTCAACAAAATAATTATCATGTGAGGCATAATCCAATTGAAAGTTAAAATCATGATGACAAGTTTCATATATATCATTATTCTTTATAGCATACAAGTCATCACAATAATCATCATAGATAGCAACTTTGTTCTCATAATCAATTGGAACCTCTTCCGAAATAGTGGATTCATCACAAAATAAAGGCATGACCTCTCCAAATCCACTTTCATGAATATAATCATCATAAATAGGAGGCATGCTTTCATCATAATAAATTTGCTCATCAAAACTTGGGGGACAAAAAATATCGTCTTCATCAAACATAGCTTCCCCAAGCTTGTGGCTTTGCATATCATTAGCATCATGGATATTCAAGGAATTCATACTAACAACATTACAATCATGCTCATCATTCAAATATTTAGTGCCAAACATTTTAATGCATTCTTATTCTAACACTTTGGTACAATTTTCCTTTCCATCATACTCACGAAAGATATTAAAAAGATGAAGCGTATGAGGCAAACTAAATTCCATATTTTTTTAGTTTTCTTTTATAAACTAAGCTAGTGCTAAAACAAGAAACTAAAAGACTCGATTTCAAGATCTAACGATATACCTTCAAGCGCTAACCTCCCCCGCAACGGCGCCAGATAAGAGCTTGATGTCTACTACACAACCTTCTTCTTGTAGACGTTGTTGGGCCTCCAAGTGCAGAGGTTTGTAGGACAGTAGAAAATTTCCCTCAAGTGGATGACCTAAGGTTTATCAATCCGTAGGAGGCGTAGGATGAAGATGGTCTCTCTCAAGCAAACCTGCAACCAAATAACAAAGAGTCTCTTGTGTACCCAACACACCCAATACAATGGTAAATTGTATAGGTGCACTAGTTCAGCGAAGAGATGGTGATACAAGTGCAATATGGATAATAGATATAGGTTTTTGTAATCTGAAAATATAAAAACAGCAAGGTAACTAATGATAAAAGTGAGCGTAAACGGTATTGCAATGATAGGAAACAAGGCCTAGGGTTCATACTTTCGCTAGTGTAAGTTTCCTCAACAATAATAACATAATTGGATCACCTAACTATCCCTCAACATGCAACAAAGATTCACTCCAAAGTCACTAATAGCGGAGAACGAACAAAGAGATTATGGTAGGGTACAAAACCACCTCAAAGTTATTCTTTCCAATCAATCCGTTGGGCTATTCCGATAAGTGTCACAAATAGCCCTAGAGTTCATACTAGAATAACACCTTAAGACACAAATCAACCAAAACCCTAATGTCACCTAGATACTCCAATGTCACCTCAAGTATCCGTGGGTATGATTATACGATATGCATCACACAATCTCAGATTCATCTATTCAACCAACACATAGAACCTCAAAGAGTGCCCAAAAGTTTCTACCGGAGAATCACGATGAAAACGTGTGCCAACCCCTATGCATAGGTTCATGGGCGGAACCCGCAAGTTGATCACCAAAACATACATCAAGTGAATCACGTGGTATCCCATTGTCACCACAGATATGCACGGCAAGACATACATCAAGTGTTCTCAAATCTTTAAAGACTCAATCCAATAAGATAACTTCAAAGGGGAAACTCAATTCATTACAAGAGAGTAAAGGGGGCAGAAAACATCATAAGATCCAACTATAATAGCAAAGCTCGTGATACATCAAGATCGTATCACCTCAAGAACACGAGAGAGAGAGAGAGAGAGAGAGAGAGAGAGAGAGAGATCAAACACATAGCTACTAGTACATACCCTCAGCCCCGAGGGAGAACTACTCCCTCCTCGTCATGGAGAGCACCGGGATGATGAAGATGACCACCGGAGAAGGATTACCCCCTCCGGCAGGGTGCCGGAACGGGTCTATATTGGCTTTCGGTGGCTACGGAGGCTTCTGGCGGCGGAACTCTCGATCTATTGTGCTCTCCGATGGTTTTAGGGTATATGGGTATATATAGGAGGAAGAAGTACGTCAGGGGAGCCACGAGGGTGGAGGTCGCGCCCTAGGGGGTGGGTGTTCCCCCTACCTCGTGGCTCCCTCGTTTCTTTCCTGACGTGCACTCCAAGTCCATCAGGTTGCTTTCCTTCCAAGAATAAGTTCCGTGAAGTTTCAGGTCAATTGGACTCCGTTTGATTTTCCTTTTCTGCGATACTATAAAACAAGGGAAAAACATAAACTGGCACTGGGCTTTGGGTTAATAGGTTAGTCCCAAAAATAATATAAAAGTGCATAATAAATCCCATAAACATCCAAAGTTGATAATATAATAGCATGGAACAATAAAAAATTATAGATATGTTGGAGACGTATCAGCGACGAAGTTCAAGCTTCCAAACCTGACATGACGGCTAGGGGCATAGTTGTCGATTTGCTCTAGATGGCCAAGCGAGTTGGCCCATAGTGCGAAGCCACCGAATACAAAGATCTGGCCAGGGAGAAAGACATCTCCCTGGGCGGTGTTGTTGTAGATGATGGATGGAGCCATCGAACCTTCTGATGAAGGCACAACAGAACTCTCAATGAAAGCACCAATGTCGATGTCAAAACCGGCGGATCTCGGGTAGGGGGTCCCGAACTGTGCGTCTAAGGTTGATGGTAACAGGAGACAGGGGACGCGATGTTTACCCAAGTTCGGTCCCTCACTATGGAGGTAATACCCTACTTCCTCCTTGATTGATCTTGATGAATATGAGTATTACAAGAGTTGATCTACCTCGAGATCGTAATGGCTAAAACCCTAGAAGTCTAGCCTATATGATTGTGATCGTCTCTACGGACTAAACCCTCCAGTTCATATAGACACCGGAGGGGACTAGGGTTATATAAAGTCGGTTACAGAGAAAGGAATCTTCATATCCGAGCACCAAACTTGCCATCCACGCCAAGGAGAGTCCCATCTGGATACGGGTGAGAGTCTTCAGTCTTGTATCTTCATACCCCATCAGTCCGACCCATGTCGATCAGGCCGGACGCCCGAGGACCCCTTAGTCCAGGACTCCCTCAACCATTGCCTCTCCGATGAAGCATGACTAGTTTACCACAGACCTACGGGTCCATAGCTAGTAGCTAGATGGATTTTCTCTCTCTATTTTATTCTCAATTCAAAGTTCTCCTTGATGTTCTTGGAGATCTATTCGATGTAATACTCTTTTGCGGTGTGTTTGCCGAGATCTAATGAATTGTGGATTTATGATCAGGTTATCTATGAATATTATTTGAATCTCCTCTGAATTCTTATATGCATGATTTGATATCTTTGCAAGTCTCTTCGAACTATTGATTTGGTTTGGCCAACTAGATTGGTTTTTCTTGCAATGGGAGAAGTGCTTAGCTTTTGGTTCAATCTTGCGGTGTCCTTTCCCAGTGAAAGTAGGGGCAGCAAGGAATGTATTGTATTGTTTCCATCGAGGATAAAAAGATTGGCCTTTCATCATATTGTTTGAGTTAATTCTTCTACATCATGTCATCTTTCTTAATGCGTTACTCCGCTCTTTATGAACTTAATACTCTAGATGCATGCTGGATAGCAGGCGATGTGTGGAGTAATAGTAGTAGATCTAGGCAGGAGTCGGTCTACTTGACACGGACGTGATGCCTATATTCATGATCATTGCCTTAGATATCGTCATAACTTTGCGCTTTTCTATCAATTGCTCGGCAGTAATTTGTTCACCCACCGTAATATTTTCTATCTTGAGAGAAGCCTCTAGTGAAACCTATGGCCCCCGGTGTTGGTGTAAAAACCGGCAGATCTCGGGTAGGGGGTCTCGAACTGTGCATCTGAAGATCGATGGTAACAAGGGAAGAGGGGGGCACAATGTTTACCCAGGTTCGGGCCCTCTTAAAGGAGGTAAAACCCTACGTCCTGCTTGATTATATTCAATGAGTATAGGGGTTACAAGAGTTGATCTACCTCGAGATCATAATGGCTAAACCCTAGCTGTCTAGCCTATGGGAGTTCTGATAGCCTCTACGGACTAAACCCTCTGGTTTATATACACACCAGAGGGATCGAGGGTTGTCCAGAGTCGGTTTGTGGGGGAAGGAAATAACATATCTGGACACCAAACTTGCCTTCCACGCATATAGGAGTCCTACCCGGACATGGGGGAAAGTCTTCTGATTTTATCTGCATGGCCCATCAGTCTGGGCCATATCAAATAGTCCGGACACCCGAGGACCCCCTAATCCAGGACTCCCTCAGTAGCCCCTGAACCAGTCTTCGATGACGATGTGTTCGGCACGCGGATTGTCTTTGGCATTGCGAGGCAGGTTCCTTCTCTTTAAACATTTTAAGATAACTCCCCGCACAAAGGATCTGTATCCCGCTCTGTATAATTAATATAACCCTTAGCCATGAAGGTAGGATATCAAGATAAAACAGTGTCTTTTACTGACAACTTTTTTCGGCGGAGCGTCACATCTGGCTCTTTAACATTTCAAACTGTTTTCATGCCTCCCACTTCGTGTTTGGAGGCATAGCCTCCATTGGCACGTCTTGTCAAAACAGAGATCGTGCCCGCCCATTGCGGGATCCTCATCAATACGGGTTTGGGTAATCCAATTGTGCCATTCGCACGATCTCTTTGGGAATAGGCGAGTTTTAAGGCTTGAGAGGGGGGTGTTTGGTATTTCACCGCCTATAAGAGGGTAAAGATTCCTCCTTTTTCCTCCATGCCTTCTCCTAACTCCTGCCTTTCCTTCCTCTGAGCTCCAGCGCCCAAAATCTCAATCTTTTCCACTGCCGCCAACCTCCCCATCCATGTCTGGATCTGGTTCTAGGGGCAAGTGGGAAGCCTCCTCCGTCACTGAGAAGGACATCAAGGAGCTCCGGGGTGTGGCTTACCTGTATGTGGATGTAGCGCACAGACTCCCCAACAAGGTTCATGTCATCCCCACTCCGGAGCCCGGCGAGACAGTAGTGTTCATTCCCCACTTCCTCCGCGGGCTAGGGTTTCCCCTCCACCCCTTTGTCCGTGGCCTCATGTTCTATTACGATCTAGATTTCCATGATCTAGCCCCAAACTCTTTCCTCCACATATCGGCGTTCATCGTCGTGTGCGAGGCTCTCCTCCTCATCCCACCACACTTCGGCCTATGGCTCAAGATTTTCAATCTAAAGCCGAAGGTGGTCGACGGGTAGCACGCGGACTGCGGCGGGGCCATGGTGAGCAAGCTTCCCAACACCATTTGGCCCAAAGGGGCATTCATGCATAGGGTCAAGGTGTGGCAGCAGGAGTGGTTCTACATCACCGAACCCCGCAATGCCAACTGGGCAGCCACGCCCACCTTAAGATCTGCCCCCCCCCCCACTAGGCTCACCTCCTGGACCGCTAAGGGTCTTGACTGGGGGTCCACGACGGAGGTGCAAATGCTGCAAAAGCGCATCACCAACATGATAGGCAAAAACATCGGTCTCACAGACGTGATTCAGGTGATGCTCTTCCGCCGGACTCTCCCTTGCTAACTCCAGGCCTCTCACACGTGGGAGTTTAGTCTGGAGGAGCCACGGACCTTGAAGCACTTCTTCGGCACGACGCACGAAGACATTTGGAAGTTTCTCTTCAAGGCCCAAAAAACTTGGCCGAAGAAGACCGACAACATCGGTCTCGACATCGAGAATCCGGCCTCGCCGGTAAGCATGATTTTCCCGAGTACCTATTCAGTAGATACGTTTAGATATAATATCTCATGTGTCTTTCATGTAGGGCTGGACAGCAAAGGCGGAGCGGATCAAGTGTCCAGCACCGCTGCCTGGAGACCCAGCCACACCCCAGCTAGCAGAGATGTTGGTCCAGGCACCGGAGAAGAAGGTCGAGAAGAAGGGCAAGGAGGCCAAGGGTGGCCCCCGCCACAAAGGTCCTTCGGACACTATGTCCAGAGAGACCAAAGCCCCCTCCTCCCACGAGGGAGATGAGGAAGAGGGATAAGAGGAGGAGGTGGAAAGCGACTCCCCTCGTAAGGTGAGGAGGAAGAAGAGGGCGGCCTCCGAAGACTCGAAGGGGAGGTGCCTAAGAGGGGGAAGATGACCCTCCAGGACAGTTCGAACTCAGATGTCGAACTGGTCCTCGAAAAGCCTCCCAGGGCGAAGCCCCTTGCCGAATCGTAAGTATTTAGATACTCACTGTTTATCTTTGGTCATCCTATTTGTATTATATAATTTATTATGCCATGTGCCTTTCATCCCTCCGTGATCTCCCGAACCCTTCATTATCGGAGGGGAGTTCTCTGCCACCTAAGATGGCAGAGAGCGAGATGCCGCCACGAGCCCCTCGCGTGTTACCATGGAGGACACTGAGGTGTCATCCCGAAGGACCTCCCTAACCGAGGGGGGCAAGCGAGGCCGTTGAGAAGGCGCCCGAGGTTAATACCTCAATCATTGAAGACTTAGGGGAGGCGACCCCCATGACAACCGATGGTAGGGGTCCCCAACAATCCGGGCCCCAGACGGACATCGTTGCAGAGACCAATGTGGCTCAGGGATCGGGTGAGCAGCCCCCTTCGAAGGAGGGGGAGCATCAGCTCCATCGATGACCTCCACTAATCCGGAGGCGTCGAACAATCTAGTGGAAGCACTGCAACGTGCTTCCATCATGGAGGAGCACCCCACCCTGATGGGTGTGGTGGTAGAGGAGGTTCAATCTGCCAAGAGCGGACTGAACGAGGCCTTTACCAGCCTACTGACAGGCTTCAAGGTATGTGACGTAATTGTAACACCCAAGATGCGATTCTATCCCAATCACATGATGAATTCTTGATTGGGGCAAAAACGCATTTTGAGCGCATAGCAAGGTGGATATCATTATAACATACCATGTACTGAATAGATGAGAATACAAGATAAAGGCTTACACTCGCCACAAGCTACAGAAGAGCAGGATCCGACTACGGATGAAATCAAACAAAAAAGAAGAACGACATCCACCCTACTAATTCCAGGCACCCGACCCGGAACCTATTCCCTTGATCGAAGAAGAAGCGGCAGAATAACTCCAAACAATCAAGCATCGCTCTCACGTCAAAGCATCGCATTACCTGTACCTGCAATTGTTGTTGTAGTAATCTGTGAGCCACAAGGACTCAGCAATCCCATTACCATGGGTATCAAGACTAGCAAAGCTTCATGGGTATGGAATGGATAAGTGGTGAGGTTGCAGCAGCACTAAGCATTGTATGGTGGCTAACTTATGAGTACAAGCATAAGATGAGAAACTATGCAACGGTCACAAACAAGTAATGATGAAGAAGTGATCCTGAACTACTTACGTTCAAACATAACCCAACCATGTTCTCTTCCCGAACTTTGTCAAAAAGAGACGACCACGGTTACCCACGCGGTTGGTGTATTTTAATTCGAATCTAGTGTGAAGTTCTCTACAACCGGACATTAAAAACTCCCATCTGCCACATAACCGTGGGCATGACTCTCGAAAGATTAAACCCTACAGGGGTGTCCCAACTTAGCCCATGACAAGCTCACGATCTGCAGAGACAATCCTCCATCCCGGGACATCCAATCAAACTCGGGATCCCAGTGCACAAGACATTTCGACAATGGTAAAACAAAACCAGCAAGACCACCCGGTGTGTCGATACCCCGATAGGATCCATGCGTATCTCGTTCTCAGGACAACACCGTCTATGCGAAGTGGACGATAGCCAAAATACCATCGAGTTGCCCCAAGGTGGCACCGCTGACTGCTAGGTAGGTGGACCAACACTCATGCGGAGCACTGGCCTGGGGTTGATTAAGAGACCTCGGGGGCCGGCAGGTCCCTATGCAAGTTTTAGTTGTTATTAGGCAAATGGTAAAACCAATGTTGGGCCTTGCTGGAAGAGTTCTATTCAAAGCAAACTGTCAAGAGGGGCCCATAAACCCTCACCGTGTTAGGGAGGTAAAATCAAGGAACATAACTCTGGTATGACGGAAACTAGGGCGGCAAGAGTGGAACAAAACACCGAGCAAAAGGCCAAGCCTTCCACCCTTTGCCAAGTATATAGATGCATTAATTAAATAAGAGCTATTGTGATATCCCATAATATCCATGTTCCAACATGGAATAACCTGCAACTGCTCCTGCAACTAGCAACGCTATAAGAGGGCTGAGCAAAGCGGTAACATAGCCAAACAATGGTTTGCTGTGATGGTGGAAAAGGTTAGAGGCTAACATGGAAAATTGGGAGGCTTGATAAACAAGTGGTAGGTAGCACGACATAGCGATAGCATCGAGACAACTAGCATATCAAAGATAGTAGTGATATCCAAGGTAATGATCATCTTGCCTGAAATCCCGCTAGGAAGAAGACCGAATCCATGAAGAAGAGGAACCAATGTAGCCGAATGGATCCTCACAATCGCAACGTAACCGGAACTAGAAAGGAGAAGTGCAATCGAAAAGAAGCAAATGACATAGTAAACAAACAAGCATAAACATGGCACGATGCACAATCAATTATGAGGCATGTCCAGTTTAATGAGGCATGACGTGGCAAAGTGCAACAAACAATACTACAAATTAAGTGGAGTTCCATATGCAACAAATTGCATATTGATGAGACACCACATTCAAATATTTAGTTCACTCTCGTTTATGAACAAGACAAGATTAAGTGTTGGTTAACATGGCAAGAGGTGAAGCATAATAAAACTACCTATCTAGGCAAGTTTAAATGAGGCCGGAAATAAGAAACAACAATTCCAGAAAATCCCCATATGCATATTTCGAATTTGGTACTATTCTGCCCTAAACCATATTTTTAGAGTTGTTAAACATGCAAAGTAATGCCACCATGTTAAACTATGCATTTTACTACTCCATTTACATATAAAGATTATTAAATTTGGAGCTATGGTTATTTAGTTATTAAATAAATCATTTTAGCATGGCATTTGAGCAAATTTAAGCAAACACCATTTTAAACATAGGTGAAAGTGGCATATTATGAAACTAGATGAAATTCTAAGCATTTTACATATATAAAACATTTTAATCCGATGCACGGTTTGTGAGATATTAAATGCATGAAGTATGAGGTTTTTTGGTAAAACAGTAATTCTCTGGATAATTAGCAAAATTAGCAGGACCGAACAAAAAACCTAAATAGGCCTAAACTGAAGCACAAGGGCCGGCGCAGGAAACAATAGTGTGTAGGGGGGCGTGGGATAGCGTGTGGGTGCTCACCAAACGGGCCTTGGGCCAGATCTGGTGCTGGGCTAGATGGAGGCACTGTATGGAGTCAACGAGGGGCCGCACTCGTCCTATCGCACGAAGCGGAGGAAGTGAGCAGGCAAAGCAGGGGGCGGCGGCCAACGATGGGATTGAATGCTACCTCTGGCTCGAAGCAAGGACCGCAGGGGTCAACGCACGCATGAAGCAGAGGCAGGGCGTGAGGCGAGGATGAAGCAGGGCGCCAGCGACTTGACCCGACGATGGAGCACACGCAAGCGACGGGGACGGGGACTTGACGGCGGAATTTGGCGAGGAGGCCTCGGAGATGGCCGGATCCGGGCCAGCTCGGGTCGGGGAGGCGAGGTAGCAGGCCGGCAGCAGGGTGGTTGAGCACCTGAAGAGAGAGAGGTGAGAAAGAGAGAGAGAAAAGGAGGAAGAAAGAGAGCCAGAGGAAGGAAAGGAGCGGGACGAGACCGGTGGCATGACCTGCTGCTGTTGTTCTTGCCGACGGCATGGACGCGCAAGGCGGGAGGGAGGTGCTGGTGCTCATGATCCACTCGGGATCGAGCAGAGGAGGGAAGAGGAGGCACAGCCTCGGGCGTCTTCGAGCATGCGGGCGGGTGACGAGGCAAGGCAATGGTGGCTGCAGGCGAAGGACGACGGGGTGGCGGCTCGGGTAGAGGAGGCTGGCAGCAAGGTGAGGAAGGTGGATCTAAGATGGATGGTGGTTGGCTAGGTGGGGAAGACGAGGAGGAGACCAGGTGGGATGGCGGCGAACTCTAATAAGGGAGGATTTGGTTCGAGCGATGGGGATCCCGAGGTGGGAGATGAGTGCGGCGGCGGCAGGGACAAACTGCCTAGGATCTAGGGTTTGGTGTAGAAATGGACTAGGGTGGTCTGCTATATATATAGTAGGTGGTTGGGTTGGGGATGATTTGGACCCTCCGATTAAAATCGAACGGTCGAGAAAAATAGGCTAGGATAGTCAAAGAAGAAACCAAAGATATTTTAGGGATGTTTGGGGATGATCCGGACCCATCGGTCATGACCATGCGGTTCAGGTATGGAGAGGTTCCGGACGCGCATGCGAGGGGTATTGTGCACTGTGCAGAGAGGCTCAAACGGTCGGAAAACAAAAGAATGGTTGGTCTCGAAAGGGACAATGAAGGCAACAGGGAGAAGCGGGAACTATGAACGGATGCGAGTTTTATGAAAACATGTGGTGTAGCTATCCAACCTCAAACGGTCGAATCTCAGTGCATAAGTGTCATCCCTGGATCTGTAATGCTGACACACACAGTACTTCGAACGATTTATAACAGAGTAGCAATCACACACTATTACATCGATAGTCTCAAGAGAGAACTTAATACAATAAATATGGCTTAAGGCCATCTAAATAAGATAATTGCGAAAGGCTTGGAAGATAAAGTGAGTCCATCAACTCCAATGGCATAGCTGAGTGCAAGGCAACGACCTAGCGCACCTTACTCTTCGTCTGAAAAGTCTGCAACATGATATGTTGCAGCCTGAAACGGGTCAGCACATGGATTATACTAGCAAGATAACACAGTAGAGCAATGAACAAGTAAAGACTATCACTACATGCATATGAGGCTGGTGGAGACTCCACGGTTTTAATGTTTTTGCAAAAAGCCAATTTTTTCCTACAACAAAGGAATATATTTTATTTAACTATCATGGTAGTTGTTAATCATTGAGAAGGTTCCTCCAACTTAATCCCAATTAAACAGTATTAATAACCCAACAAATTAATTAATAGAGTGATGAGTTCAACATGATAATCCAAGATCTAGATACTCAAGATGTCCATAACCGGGGACACGGCTAACCATGATTAGTTTGTACACTCTGCAGAGGTTTGCGCATTTTTTCCCACAAGGCTTGATATCCTCCGTTGGATTTCTCGCACTACATGGTATTTGAGAAACAGATGATTGAGACACAGTCTTTCAGAAGCATTAACTCTAACCCCGGGTAGACCGTACCAACCTACATCCCCTACATCTGCTAGCCTACCACTGGAAGAGGTCATGCAACTTACTCCACTATGCTAGAGCCCATAATAGCTTGTGGCTACACACGGAAGTTTCTAGCCTGAATAATCTTATGATCCCTTTGAGCATGGGTGCATGATTCTCCAGGTGCCCGCAACCAATCCACCCAGATGTGTGTTTAAGTAGCCACCTTAAGTTAACCATTAATTAACAATCTCACATCTGTCATGGATACACTCAAACCCAATCCACGTCTACGAGCATAGCATGGCAATATAAGCATAACGTAGAAGTAACTCCCAAGGGTTTGATAATAAAAGGGCAATAGGTTCTACCTCATCATCTACTTTCCAAAACCCAGATGTTAAGAGATCCTACTCATCCAATGTTTGAGGGTTGTAACTAATGCATAAAAACTGGGTAAGAAAAGAGTATGATCAAAGTGTTACTTGCCTTGATGATGATCCGCAAAACCTAGTGACTCGTAGTAGCACGCTGCGCACTCCCGGAATTCTATCACAAACAAACAATAGCATACATAAGCACTCAAGCAAGGATGCAAGGGTAAAACTTCAAATAAGAAGATCCAAACTGAAAGTACAACTAAAGAGCTTCAATTTGCAAAAAGAAATCAATCGAATCGGAGCTACAAAACTGAAACTACGATCAAAAGAACTTCGAATTCAAATCTGCTTGAAAGCAAATTCTAAATTGTCAAAACCATGTTCAAATTGATTAACTGGAAAGAGGGATTCGAGACGAAGGTTTTGGCGTTGGTTTCATTAGATTTGGACAACCGGCTGTGAAGTTGCGAGGGTTTAAAGATCAGGGTCTAATCTGCGATAAAAATAATCACAGATAGGTCCTTGGTGGAAAATAAAATAAAAATAAAAGACTAACGAACGAACATTCACTATCTGAACCTAACCGGTGAACAATGTTTGTTAAAACGAAAGAACGGACGAACATCCGCTAAATAAAATAAACCAACGAAAACCGATCTAAGAAATTTAAACCGGAAAACTAAAAAACGAGTTTAACCGAAGAAAACCCGACCGGTCAACGGGCGGGGTCAACGGCAGTGGTTCCGGCGTGATTCAGCACGGCGGCGGTGGCGGCAACGGCGGCGACAGCGCGCGTGGCGCGGGGCTGCGCGGTGGGGTGGCGGCGGCGGCACGGGCGGCAATGGCGGCTCGGCAGCGGCGGCGGCTTCGGCTTGGGGTCCCACGGGGCGAGCTCAGCTTTTAAGGGGGAAGGGGAGGCGGCGGCTTGCGGGAGGGGGCACGCCCTCGGGAGGCGTGTCCAAGGGGACACGACCGTCGACGGGGCGGACTCCCGCTGCGAAAGAAGGCGGCGGCGCGCGTGGTTGGGCCGGCTCGGCTGGGCCTTCGGCCCAGTCGGGCGAAGAGTTTTTTTAAACAATTTAATCGAAAGGAAAAATCCTAAATAAAAAATTCAAAAAATGCCAAATACAAATTTTCACCATCTAAATTAAATATTTAGAACAAAGTGAACATTTTCTTGGCCTAAAAATACAATTTTCGAAAAATGCATATTTTTTCTAATTCAAATAAAAATAACAATAAAATCCAGATAAAATAATTTATTTGATTTTAATAATTTTCCTCCAATATTTCTTTTGTTTTGGAGAAGTCATATTATCTCCTCTCATATATTTTGATATTGAAATATTTTCGGAGAGAAAAATAATTAAAACCAAAGTGATCCACTTTTCAGTATTTGAGAAAATTCAAATATGAAAACAATAAAATCCCCAACTCTCTCCGTGGGTCCTTGAGTTGCTTAGGATTTTAGGATCACAAAGCCAAAATGCATATAAAATATGATATGCATATGATGACCTATGTATAACATTCCAAATTGAAAATTTGGGATGTTACATGTGGATGCAATGCGGATGATGCGATGATGAATGCAACAAACAAATAAAACACACGGCAACAACGAAATAACTAGAAGGCATCTGGAGCGTCGGTCTCGGGTCGTCACAGTAATGCTCTAAACGCTTTTCCTTATATAGAGAAATATGCCTGTGTACAGATAGTAGCCCATGGGGCTCTGTCTGGTGTAAAAGAAACCGGACAGAGGATCCTCATAAAATTTGGGAAAGCTAACATACTTCTTTGTTATTGTAACAGGCTTCCCTGTTGGCGGCAACCGCCCAGGCCGCAGAAGTTTCTGGACTCAATCGGAAGCTTAAGTTGGCCGATGAAGAAATCGACCGTGTTAACAAGCGGTTCGAGACGCAAGGTATGCGTATAATATTAAAAGTTTAGTTGTATATCATAAGTGATAGTCTATAGATTAACTCATGTAAGGCTTTGATTATGAGAATAGTTGTTGCGGCCAAGGTCGAGACCCTCAAAGGCACCCTTGCCCAAGCCCAGAAAGAGGCGAAGGAGAACAAGGCAGCTACAAAACTGAAGACCGAGCAGGCCGCCCGCCGGCAACACAAAGCTCAGGTGGCCGAAGTCGAGCAAGAGCTTAAGGATGCCATCCTCAGATGTGAGGCTTTCGAGGAGAAGAATTCAGCACAATCATCTGGACTCGCCAAAGCTCTCCAGGAGGCTAAAGAGGCGCGGGTTGAGTCTCGGAGTGCTCACGAAGAGATCCGGCAGGCGAAGCAGATAGCAGCTGGTAAGGCCTTTCTTTTGCAGACTAGATTTGGAGGTCAAAGATATGCTTCGCGCACTCGATTGTGGAGTTCTCCAGACGCGTTTGCGGATCTTCCGAGGACTGCCGCCGATGCCGCACAGTTATTCTGAGCCCAGGAGGGGAACTCGACCGAGAAGCTATTATGGTCGCAGTTTCTTGCGCCAGAGCACCCGACACCCCTGAACGACTAGCTGAAGCAGCTGACGGAGTTGCATAGGGTGGCCGGCTTGGCCATGAAGGATCTAATTGTCCAACTTTGGCCAGCCGAACCAATTCCTAGTAGCTACTTCGGTTTGGTGAAGCGACTCATCGACGCCCTGCCTTGGGTTGATGCTGTGAAGCGCTCGACGTGCATAGAGGGTGCTTGGATGGCCTTCACCCGCGTCAAGATTCATTAGGCAAAGATGAAGGCTACCAACATGGCGACCGCGGGCCCACCCGAAGGCAAGGACCACCGCAAGCTAGAGACGTACTTCGAAGATGTCTTGGCATGGGCCCGAATAGTAGAGGGCAAATGCTCAAAGGACATTATATTTGAGTAGATGTATTCGGGTTGTAAAAAATATGTTTGTGAACCCAGGCTTGTAATATATTTGTGCCTTTTATCTTAAGCGGTTATCCTCCTGTGCGGCCGTTTAATTTTGAAAGTTGCCAGTCGTCGGCTTCAGCCCCCACATAGATGCTCGGCGTAGCGCGTGACCACACTTTATCCAACGTCTTGGCCCGAGAAGGAGGCGTCCCCTAAGTGAACCAGGCAATCACACTATGCTGCTTTATTACTTTCACTTAGCCATAGGAGTTTGACTGTGGTGCTAAGTACTAGCCCCTTGTGCATGTGTGGCAATCCGAACTAAGGTGCCTTTTCCGCACGGATGGATGAAGACCAGCCCCTCGTATAACATGAAGCAAAACACTAACGATTTGTAGTAAGTCATCGAATCACCGGCCGGCTCTCGCTGTATCATGACAGTTAGTTTTCGTCTTTCTCTACTGAGGTATTTGACCGGACAAACCAGAAATACAATCGCAGTAGTTCTCCCTTTACTACCTTAGCCAAACGAGCGGAACGTAAGGTGGTAAGCACGGGAGCCAGGCAACCCAACTATAGACCAAAGACATGATTCAGAGCCAATGCATATAGTGCAATATTCAGGACGCCAAAGAGTACCCCATAGGTGTTCGGACTTGAAAACGTGTAGAGCCGAATACATGTCCCGATGTTAAGGCGGGCTAAAGCACGTGTGGCAATCTGAAGTAAGGAGGGAATACAGATGACAAAATAAACCAGTACCAAATGCAAGTGGTGATCAATTGTTTCCTTTATATCATGGTTAATACGTCGAGACGTGCTATTACAGATAATGCCATGGATATCAAGGCTATTTTACATGATGAGAGTTTACACAAGGGAAAGTTTTACACAGGGCCTAAAAGCAGTGGTTTTGAAGATCCCAGTGGTGCCCTGCCGCGCGTCTGTGTCGTTTCTCCTTGGTGAGACATCCTTTGAGAGGAAAAGTCGATGGTCGTCTATAAGAAAGGGGAATCTGGAAATGAGCCCCTATACAACCATAATGTAGGTAGGTTTTTAATGAACCTGTAATGAAAAAGAAGAAAGAGAGAAAAGGTTAAGGTCCGAATAGGGTCAAGCCGTACTATAGACCTTTTCTGCCGTATGCCTCCAGCGCTACCCAAGATATTTTAACTGCGTAATTATGCATGTGCGGTACGTATGCCGCAACCTTATGGGGCGATCAGCGGAGGCTAAACTACTATTCAAGCTCCTGATCTACCAAGCTATTGTGTTGTAATGTGGATCGGAATCGCTTGGCAGTGTCAGGGGTCGTAATGACCGACGAGTTGTTCGGCTTGATGAGGATGTTCTATACCTCGGCTGCAAGGGCTGTGGTGTGCTCCTTGGTATGGAGGGAGCACTCCATGTTTCCATCGATTGTGATGAGTCCGCATGGTCCAGACATTTTGAGCTTTAAGTAATCATAATGTGGGACTGCATTAAAGCGGGCAAAAGTAGTTCATCCAAGCAGCGCGTGATAACCATTGCAGAAAGGGACGATATCAAAGATCAAGTCTTCGCTTCGGAAGTTGTCCGGAGAACCGAATACTACTTCTAATGTTAAGGAGCCGTACAGCGGGCCTCCACACCGGGTATCACTCCTTTAAAAGTAGTGTTGCTAGGCTTGATTCTTGACGGGTCAATATCGATCTTACGGACAATGTCTTGATTGATCAGGTTCAGATTGCTACCGTCGTCCATAAGGACTCTAGTGAGGTGGTATCCATCGAGGATGGGATCGAGTACCAGGGCCACCGAACCTCCATGACGGATACTAGTTGGGTGGTCCCTGCGATCGAAGGTGATCGGACAAGCCGGCCATGGGTTGAATTTTGGGGCGATAGGCTCTACGGCGTAGACATCCCTTAGTGCGCGCTTGCGCTCTCTCCTTGGGATGCGTGTGACATATATCATGTTCATTGTTTTCACCTTGGGGGGAAACTTCTTCTATCCCCCTGTGTTCGTTGGGCGGGGCTCATCGTCGTCCTCGCTTTGAGGTCCTTTCCCCTTATGTTCGGTATTTAATTTATCGGCTTGTTTAAAAACCCATCAGTTTCTGTTGGTGTGGTTGGCAGGCTTGTTAGGGGTGCCATGAATCTGGCAAGGCCTATCTAGTATTTTTTTTCCAAATTGGATGGACCGTCTCTATTTCCTTTGAACGGCTTCTTCCGTTGACCGGGTTTGGAGCCATTGAATCCGGCGTTTACCGATGTATCCTCAGTTTCTTTGTTGTTGTTCCGACGCTTATTTTTGCTATGTCGTGGCCTTCCATTGCCATCCCTGGCCTCAGAGGTACCGGGGTCACTGGTGCTACTGCTTCTATGAGCCAACCAGCTATCTTCGCCCGCACAGAAGCGGGTCATCAGTGCAGTATGAGCTGCCATAGTTTTTGGCTTTTCCTAACCGAGGTGTCGGGCGAGCCATTCATCAGGGACACTGTGCTTAAATGCCGCTAAGGCTTCAACGTCCAGGCAGTCAACGATTTAGTTCTTTTTTATTAAGAACCGAGTCCAGAGTTTGCGAGCTAACTCTCCGGGTTGCTGGACTATGTGATTAAGGTCAGCGGCGTCCGGTGGCCGGACATAAGTGCCTTGGAAGTTGTCTCGAAAAGCATCCTCCAAGTCCTCCCAACTGCCGATGGAGTTCTCTGGGAGGCTATTCAACATGTGTCGTGCTGGTCCTCTTAACTTTAGGGGGAGGTATTTCATGGCATGGAGATCATCATCGTGAGCCATGTGAATGTGGAGAAGAAAATCTTCAATCCATACAGCGGGATCTGTCATTCCATCATGTGCCTCAATGTTTACGAGTTTAAACCCTTCTGGAACCTGGTGCTGCATTACCTCATCGGTAAAGCACATGGGGTGTGTGGCGCCTCTATATCGGGCAACATCACGACGGAGGTCGGATGACATCTGTGTTTGGTTCTCGGCCCGAACTTGGTTATGCTTATCGCGCCATGCTTGATGGACGTCGTCTCATGTTGGATCACGTCCCCTTGATCCATAGATTGATCTGGTCTGGCTGACTCTATTGTCCAGGTCCTGACGTAAGTCGTACGTGTAGCCCGGAGCCGCTGCCTCTTTGCCTCTATGGCGAGGTGGCGCGGGCTGGTGTTCGGCATAATTGGCCGCTTTGTCCCGTCCACATGGTGGTCGGTCTAGTTCATCAGCATGATTGTATCTTGACGGTATTGGCACAAGGGCCTCATCACCGAATTGTGGTAGCGGCCTGTGCTTTGGGTAGCTCTTTGTCGGGCGCTCGAGGCCGTCTTCCTTGGCAGCCGGAACCTTGGTCCATCTGTCGTTGAGCGTATCATGTACGATTTGAAGCTGTTGCTATTTCTTTTCAGGCTCCTCGCAGTGGCGATGAGCTGTCGCTTGAAGCATTCTTGTTCAAGGGGTCCTCTAGTATGATGAAATCTTCGTTACCGAGGCTAACATCCTCCTCGGAGGCCGGTAGATAGTTACTATCTTCCGAATCCTCATGATCGACGAGTTCGTCTGGGTTGACTTGTCCCTCTTCCCACTCATCCTGCTTGAGCGCACGCTCGACGGGGTGGTCGGAGTCTTCGGCGTTGCCCGGAGTGTCGTTATCTCCGGTGCCGATATTGCTTTCCTTTTCCCGATGCGATCATGAGTGGCACCGCTGACGTCGGCGCTTTTGTGGTGCCTTGACGGGCTTGTCCTCGATCAGATATTGAGTGCCATCATCGTCCTTCTTCTCAGGCGTATTCGCCATGTACACGTCGTAAGTGGAAGTGGTTGTCCAATGCCCCGTGATAGGCGGGTTTTGGCCTGGTTCGACTCCGGCATCGTCGTCCATACCCTCGATGTCTTCGAAGGCGTAGTCTAGCATGTCGGTTAGATCCTCAACAGTGGCTATTAAGTGGGTGGTGGGTGGGATGTAAGATTCCCCGCTCTCAGCCCGTAGTTAATAGGTTGGGAGTAAATCAGAAGTGACACTTCCATGATGGCGAGAGATCGCATTAGGTCCAGAGCCTCGTTTAGAAGCGAAAGCTGGACAGGTGACTAAGGACCTACGGAGCTGGGTCTAGTAATCACCACTTGACCGTGCTCGGTGGACGCAGACTTTGAGAGCTCAGTGTTTTCATCCAGAGATGAGTCCGGCTTCCCGATGACACGGAGAATCCTGTTTGACTCGAGGCCCACTGGCAACATGGTCACCTCTGGGTCTCCGGCAGGAAGCTCTGTAATGGGAGAGAGTCCGGCGGGGCTTATCTTCTCGTCTTCAGACAGAGTGGTCCGCTCTGGATCTAAGGCCAGGGCAGGCACGAGAGTTGATCCTTGAACGGAATCTGATGGTGGATCCGATGGGCTTCCTTCATGTAGACGACGAGCGGCGGCCGAAGCCGAGAACCCTTCGAAGATCAAGTCTCCTCGGATATCAATGATGTAATTCAAGCTTCCAAACCTGATCTGGTGACCAGGGGCGTAGCTGTCGATCTGCTCGAGGTGACCAATTCAATTGGCATGCAGAGCGAAGTCTAAAGGAAATATGCCCTAGAGGCAATAATAAAGTTGTTATTTATATTTCCTTATATCATGATAAATGTTTATTATTCATGGAATTGTATTAACCGGAAACTTAGTACATGTGTGAATACATAGACAAATAGAGTGTCCCTAGTATGCCTCTACTAGACTAGCTCATTAATCAAAGATGGTTAAGTTTGTCGGATTTCGGGTTCCGGCAAAACCCTTGAGGTTCGAACACTGGGGTGCGCACAAAGATCTCTCCCCCTCTCTAGCTCGCACGCTCTATGATCTCACGGCCTAGCTCGACGAACCCAAAGAACACGAGACACAAGATTTATACTGGTTCCAGCCACCGTTGTGGTGTAATACCCTACTCCAGTGTGGTGTGGTGGATTGCCTCTTGGGCTGCGGATGAACAGTTACAAGGGAAGAACAGCCTTGCGAGGTGAGGTGTTCTTGTGCTTGGTGAGTTGATGCTCTCTCTCTCTCTCTCTCTCTCTCTCTCTCTCTCTCTCTGATTCGCCTCGCTTGCTATGGTGGTGGCTAGTCCTATTTATAGAGGCCCTCGTCCTCTTCCCAAATATTGAGTGGGAAGGGACCCCACAACGGCCAAATTCAAAGGGAGACAACTAGTACAAGCTATCCTGACAAAAGTAGTCTTCGCCTGGCAAAGGCTTTGGTGGTGATGTCGTCTTGGGCTCCACGGTGACCTCCGTCTTGCCGTCCTGCTGGTCTTGGTCTTGTTGCACTGATATGGAAACCTTTGCTTGATGCCTCGGGACTCCTCGCCTGCGCTTGCCCCTTTAGCACCAAAGAGGAAACGAGGACACTACGCACGTTGGTGCCTGCCTGGCTCCAGTCGTCATGGCTTGCGTCACAGAAACCTCGCGAGGTGTCCCTTGCCTTGATCTCTCCGCCCCTTGCGAGCCAGCCTGGTGAGGCCGCCCCTGAGGAGGTCTTGCGTCGTCCGCCTCGTGAGGCTTGGCCCCTTGTGAGGTTCTTGAGTGTTTGCTGGTGAAGATGGGTCGTACAGGGCCGCTGGTGGAGCCACGCCATGGGTCGCAGGCAGGCAAGTCTGGGGACCCCCGTTCCCAGAACGCCGAT
Source organism: Triticum dicoccoides (assembly GCF_002162155.2). Lineage (NCBI taxonomy): Eukaryota > Viridiplantae > Streptophyta > Magnoliopsida > Poales > Poaceae > Triticum > Triticum dicoccoides. The sequence goes on along the minus strand of NC_041380.1, from coordinate 471,281,622 downwards.
AGTAGCCCCCGGGCTTGGCTTCAAGGCGAAGCCAAAGGGCAAGTGCGGAGCTCCATGGGCCCCATCAGCCTGCAACCACGGTTGGTGCGTGGTGACTGATTGGACGTGGGCGTCTCCGCTTCCCCACGCTGCCTTGGCAACTGCCTGACTTGATGAATCCTAGCTGCATGCAGAAAAAAGTCATTATTACCTTAGATCGTGGAGGTCGGCGGTTGGCCTCCCCTTGGCTATAAATGGGAAGTGGGGGCGGAGGCCCCGTAATACATCTCTTCCTTTGCTCCTCCCGCTACTTCTTCTTCTTCCTCGTTCCACTGCCTGCTGGCGCGGTCATGGCACCGATACGGAGGTTCTCGGCCGCGGAGAAGGGCAAGACTCCTCTCAACGAGCCCATCTACTCCCGTCGAAGAAGAGGCGGTCCCATCGTCGCAAGATGGTCATGAGGCTGGTAGTGTCGCGGTCGTGGTACGAGCAGCCACCTCTTGGGTACCCGTTGCCCTTGTACGCTCAAGCAGAGGGCTCCGGAGGGAGGAGCGATGAGCGCCGCCACCCGTGCCGGGGCCGTGGTCGCGGCGCCATGGTGACGCATGCTGTCGCCCCAGGGGTCCATGTCGTGGACTCCTCGCGCGAGTTCGTGCTATGGGCGGCGATGCCTCCGAGAACCTGGATTCACTTCCCGCAGTTCTTCATCGCCGAGATGCCGCCAAGAGGTCCCCTTGAGCTTTGGCTGCAGGACGCCGACTGTGACGCCCCTGCAACTGGAGCGGAGGTTGAAGTTGTCTCCTTCGGAAAGATCTTCATGACTCACGGCTGGGGCGAGGTCGCCCGAGTCTGCCGCGCGGAAGGCGCCCTCGCCATCCACTTCGAGTACGACGGCTCCTCCATGCTATTATTCAAGGTCTTCGATGAGGAAGGCCGCCGCTTGGAGTGCTGCCCTAAAGGGGGTCGCCAGGACAGCACGGCGGCTGGTGCCGGGCCTGCCGCTGGCCTCGCTCACAGCTCCTCCAGCGACAGTGGTGACTCCTGGTGGTCCAGCGACTCTCCCGAGCTCGTCGAGTCTCTGGAGACAAACGACGACAGCTACGTGTCCCCAAGATCTCACCGCACTCGGAGCAAGGCCGCAGCATCCGGCCACCGCCATCGATGATCTGGATGGGGTTGGCGTCGGCCTCCGGAGGCCCACTGTTGATGATGGCATCAGCGCTGTTTGGCGCGCATAGATAGAGCTCCTAGGAACTCCTTTCTATTGTTTCCTGTGAGGAATCGGAACGGGCCCCGTGGGGGTGTGTAAAGGATATGTAATGTCTTTTGTTGATATTATCCTTTTCATGATAATTTGCGAGCGCATGTCTTGCTGAGGCTCGGTTTCCCCTTTCCAATCCCATGGCAGCTTGGTGCTCTACGCTGATATGTCCCGGTCCCCAGGCAGGCTGCAGCCGTCGCTGGTATGCCAGGTCGCGATGTCGTGGTCAAGACCAGGAGGTGAGCGGCCCGAGGTCCAGTAAGAGCTCCTGAGGTGCGATGCCCAAGAGGTCCCCTTTAGCACGCAAGCAGCTTCCTGAGGATGAGAGAGGAAGGCGACGTTGCCGCAGCAGGGCAGTGAGAGGCGAGGGTCTTATGCCGTAGTGCTGGGTTGATCCAGGCGCGAGACTTATCTTGGCGTCCCGGAGATGGTTCCTCGTGTTGCGCCAAATTTGGGTGTCGTCCACTGTTGGGTAGCTAGGTTGGGCCCGTGCGAGCCTCTTCCTCTTCTCCGTGCTCTCATGTGTGCTCTGCGTCCTCAGGTCCCGGCCCTCGAGCGAGCTCAGCCGCCGCTGGTATGCCAGGTCGCGATGTCGTGGTCAAGGCGAGGGGGTGAGGGCTGGAGAGCCAGTAAGAGCTCCTGAGTCGCGATGCTCAGGAGCCCCGCTTTTAACGCGCAAGCGAATTGCATGGCAGAAGAGAGAGAGAGAGAGAGAGAGAGAGAGAGAGAGAGAGAGAGAGAGAGAGAGAGAGTCTGCGGTACCACCCGCTGTAGTCCTTAGGAAGTTCCTATAGGTTAGTGCGAGGAAGGTCACAAATCGCCATGGTGATTGCTGGTCCATCACTGGCACGTGGGAGGGGACTCCCTACTGCGGAAAGCCCCCGGGGCGTGTACAGCCCTACCCTGACACATGGCTTGCACGGCAGGGCTAGATGAGGTGTGTCTGGGCACTCGTGAGCCAGCGCGGGACTAACGAGGCCCTACCTCAAGGCGGGTTGCGCCTGGTCTTGGTTCTTGATTGTTGTGGCGTTCCTGCGAGATGGTTAGACAACATGCGCCGAATGAATTTCCTGAGGCTGTCACACGAGAAGGCCAAGCACCAACGACCCCAGTAGGTGACGTGAACGGGGTCGGCCCGCCAGACAGAGCTCAGCGTTGGATTTATCGACGCTGCAGGGATGGGCCCGAGCACAGACGCCGTGCCTAGCCTTCTTATGTGAAGGATCCTGAAGAAAGACGATCGGCGCATGGCTCCCATGGTGGGTGACAATCAAGCAAGTGATATTCATAGATAGATTACACATGAAAAGCAACTAGCTTAGGTAAATGCGAGAGCGATACATGCCACTGGGTTGGACCCGAGCGGCTTGGGGATACTGCAGATACTAAAGATGCAAGCAGATACATGCCGCAGGGACGGACCCACGCGACTTGGGGATGATGCAGCCCAGGGGGCGCTCCCAGCTGAATGAACTTGGAAAAATGTCACCTAGTTTGGTTGCCGAAGGAGTGTTGGGGCAGCCGAAGATACGCGCTGAAGAAGCCGCTCCTCACGAGCCATCGAGACCCTAAGTCTCGGGAGGCTCTGGAGGCTCAGGTGGCCTCCTGAGGACCATCTCCATCTCCGCCAGGACTGCGTGATGCCTAGCCTCCTGACCCACCAGGGTGCTCCGCAGGTTGCGCTGGAAGGCGGCTACTATGCTTGGTAGGCCGAACAGAATGCGAACGCAGCTGTGAGGTGGACCCTCACACCGTCCAGCACATGAAGGTAAGAAGCGCTCCTGAGATGCGGCCCTGTTGAGCCCTGGGATGTCAATGCAGATGCGCATCTCACCACCGTCGCCTGGGTGGGGAGCAGCGCCAGGTGGGCGGCGGTCGCCGCGTATTGCTCTCGCTTCCTGAAGCCCTTGAGATACCTTGGTGATGAACTCCTAAGCGCTGGGCGCTCCTTGCCCGGTGTCCTCCTGAGGGAAACGTGTCGGATTTCGGGTTTTGGAAAAACCCTTGAGGTTCGAACACAGGGGTGCGCAAAAAGATCTCTCCCCCTCTCTAGCTCGTACAGTCTACGATCTCACGGCCTAACTCGACGAACCCAAAGGACACAAGACACAAGATTTATACTGGTTCGGGCCACCATTGTGGTGTAATACCCTACTCCAGTGTGGTGTGGTGGATTGCCTCTTGGGCTGAGGATGAGCGGTTACAAGGGAAGAATGGCCTCGCGAGGTGAGTTCTTCTTGTGCTTGGTGAGTTGATGCTCTCTCTCTCTCTCTCTCTGATTCGCCTTGCTTTCTATGGTGGTGGCTAGTCCTATTTATAGAGGCCCTGGTCCTCTTCCCAAATATTGAGCGGGAAGGGATCCCACAACGGCCAAATTCGAAGGGAGACAACTAGTACAAGCTATCCTAACAAAAGTAGTCTTCGCCTGCCAAAGGCTCTAGTGATGACGCCGTCTTGGGCTCCACGGTGACCTCTGTCCTGCCGTCCTGCTGGTCTTGGTGCACCAATATGGAAACATTTTCCTGATGCCTCGGGACTCCTCGCATGCGCTTTCCCCTTTAGCACCAAAGAGGAAATGAGGACACTGCACACTGGTGCCCGCCTGGCCCCAGTCATCATGTCTTGCGTCACAGAAACCTCATGAGGTGTCCCTTGCGTTCATCTCTCCGCCCATCGCGAGCCAGCCTGGTGAGGCCGCCCCGAGGAGGTCTTGCATCGTCCGCCTCATGAGTCTTGGCCCCTCGCGAGGGTCTTGAGTGTTTGCCAGTGAAGATGGGACGTATAGGGCCGCTGGCGGAGCCACGCCATGGGCCACAGGCAGGCAAGTCTGGGGACCCCGTTCCCAGAACGCCAACAAAATTTCCTGACCATAGACATGTGTTGTCATTTGATGAACGGGATCACATCATTAGAGAATGATGTGATGGACAAGACCCATATGTTAGCTTAGCATAATGATAGTTTAGTTTTATTGCTATTGCTTTCTTCATGACTTATACATGTTCCTCTGACCATGAGATTATGCAACTCCCAAATACTGGAGGAACACCTTGTGTGCTATCAAACGTCACAACATAACTGGGTGATTATAAAGATGCTCTAAAGATGTCTCTGATGGTGTTTGTTGAGTTGGCATATATCGATATTAGGATTTGTCCCTCCGTGTATCGGAGAGGTATCTCTAGGCCCTCTCGGTAATGCACGTCACTATGAGCCGAGCCTTGCAAGCAATGTGTCTAATGAGTTAGCCATGGGATGATGCATTATGGAACGAGTAAACAGACTTGCCGGTAACGAGATTGAACTAGGTATGATGATACCGACGATGGAATCTCGGGCAAGTAACATACCGATGACAAAGGGAACAACATATGTTGTTATGTGGTTTGACCGATAAAGATCTTCGTAGAATATGTAGGAGCCAATATGAGCATCCAGGTTCTGCTATTGGTTATTGACCGGAGATGTGTCTCGGTCATGTATACATAGTTCTCAAACCCGTAGGGTCCGCACGCTTAACGTTTGATGACGATTTGTATTATGAGTTATGTGTTTTGATGAACCGAAGTTTGTTCGGAGTCCCGGTTGAGATCACGGACATGACGAGGAGTCTTGAAATGGTCGAGACATAAATATTGATATATTGGAAGGTTATGTTTGGACACTGAAATAGTTTCGGAAAGGTTCGGACATTTTCTAGAGTACCGGGGGGTTACCGGAACCCCCCGGGGGGTTAGTGGGCCTTCATGGGCCCTAGTGGAAGAGAGGAGGTGGCGGCCAGGTGGAGGCGTGCCCCCCAAGCCCAATCCGAATTGGACTAGGGTTGGGGGCGGCCCCCCTTTCCTTCCTCTCATCCTTCTCTTTCCCCCTTCCCCCTTCTTCGGAAAGGAAAGGGGGGTGAATCCTACTTGGACCGAGAGTCCAAGTAGGACTCCCCCCTTGGCGCGCCCCCTCTAGGGCTGCCCCCCTCTCCTCCCCTTTATATACATGGGAGGGGGCACCCCAAAGGCACACCAAGTCTTCTTTTAGCCATGTGTGGTGCCCCTGTCCACAGTTACACACCTCGGTTATATCATCATAGTGCTTAGGCGAAGCCCTGCGCCTGTAACTTCATCATCACCGTCGCCACGTCGTCGTGCTGACAGAACTCTCCCTCGTCCTCAACAGGATCAAGAGATTGAGGGATGTCATCAAGCTGAACGTGTGTTGATTGCGGAGGTGCCGTACGTTCGGTGCTTGGATCCGTGGGACCGCGAAGATGTTCGACTACATCAACCACGTTACCAAACGCTTCCTCTTTCAGTCTACGAGGGTATGTGGACACACTCTCCCCTCTCGTTGCTATGCATCTCCTAGTTAGATCTTGCATGATCGTAGGAATTTTTTTGAATTACTGTGTTCCCCAATAGTGGCATCCGAGCCAGGTCTATGCGTAGATGTTATATGCACGAGTACAACACAAGGAGTTGTGGGCGATAATAGTCATAGTGCTTACCAGCAACGTCTTACTTTGATTCGGCGGTGTTGTTGGATGAAGCGGCCTGGACCAACATTACATGACCGCGTTCATGAGACTGGTTCTACCGACGTGCTTCACACACAGGTGGCTAGCAGGTGTGTGTTTCTCCGACTTAGTTGAATCGAGTTTGACTACACCCGGTCCTTGTTGAAGGTTAAAACAACACACTTGATGAAAAATCATTGTGGTTTTGATGCGTAGGTAAGAACGGTTATTGCTAGAAGCCCGTAGCAGCCACCTAAAACTTGCAACAACACAGTAGAGGATGTCTAACTTGTTTTTGCAGGGCATGTTGTGATGTGATATGGTCAAGACGTGATGAGATATAAATTGTTGTATGAGATGATCATGTTTTGTAACAGTTATCGGCAACTGGCAGGAGCCATATGGTTGTCGCTTTATTGTATGAAATGCAATCGCCATGTAATTGCTTTACTTTATCACTAAGCGGTGGCAATACTCATAGAAGCAATAGTTGGCGAGACGACAATGATGTTATGATGGAGATCAATGTGTCAAGCCGGTAAAGATGGTGATCATGACGGTGCTTTGGAGATGGAGATCAAAGGCACAAGATGATGATGGCCATATCATATCACTTATTTTGATTGCATGTGATGTTTATCTTTTATGCATTTTATTATTGCTTAGTACAGCGGTAGCATTATAAGATGATCTCTGCTACCTCTTGAGCATGCATTGGTTTTCCCTTGAAGAGGAAAGGGTGATGCAGCAAAGTAGCGCAAGTATTTCCCTCAGTTTTTGAGAACCAAGGTATCAATCCAGTAGGAGACTACACGCAAATCGCCTAGTACCTGCACAAACAAATAAGAACCTTGCAACCAACGCGATAAAGGGGTTGTCAATCCCTTCACAGCCACTTGCAAAAGTGAGATCTGATAAAGATAATAAGATAAATATTTTTGGTATTTTTGTATAGATTGGAAAGTAAAGATTGCAAAGTAAACGGCGACAGAAATGGCTAGTTGACGGGAAACTAATATGATGTAAAGTAGACCCGGTGGCCATAGGTTTCACTAGTGGCTTCTCTCAAGATAGCATAAATTACGGTGGGTGAACAAATTACTGCCGAGCAATTGATAGAAAAGTGCATAGTTATCAGAATATCTAGGCATGATCATGAACATAGGCATCATGTCTGTGTCAAGTAGATCGAAACGATTCTGCATCTACTACTATTACTCCACACATCGACCGCTATCCAGCAGGCATCTAGAGTATTAAGTTCATAAGAATAGAGTAATGCATTAGGCAAGATGACATGATGTAGAGGGATAAACTCAAGCAATATGATATAAACCCCATCCTTTTATCCTCGATGGCAACAATACAATATGTGCCTTGCTGCCCCTACTGTCACTGGGAAAGGACACCACAAGATTGAACCCAAAGCTAAGCACTTATCCCATTGCAAGAAAGATCAATCTAGTAGGCCAAACCAAACTGATAATTCAAAGAGACTTGCAAAGATATCAAATCGTGCATATAAGAATTCAGAGAAGAATCAGATATTGTTCATAGATAAACTTGATCATAAACCCACACTTCATCAGATCTCGGCAAACACACCGCAAAAAGAATTACATCAAATAGATCTCCAAGAACAACAAGGAGAACTTTGTATTGAGATCCAAAGAGAGAGAAGAAGACATTTAGCTAATAACTATGGACCCGAAGGTCTATGGTAAACTACTCACACATCATCCGAGAGGCTATGGTGTTGATGTAGAAGCCCTTCGTGATCGAATCCCCCTTCGGTAAATCGCCGGAAAAGGTCCACAGATGGGATTTCAAGGGTACAGAAGGTTACGGTGGTGGAAAAGTGGTTTCGTGGCTCCCCTCGATGTTTTCAGGTATAAGAGTATATATAGGCGAAAAAGTAGGTCGGTGGAGCTACGAGGGGCCCACGAGGGTGGGGGGCCGCCCTACCTCGTGGCCGCCTCGTTGCTTCCTTGACCTCCACTCCAAGTCTCGTGGATTGCGTTTGTTCCAAAAAAGATCCTCACGAAGGTTTCATTCCATTTGGATTCCGTTGATATTCCTTTTCTGCGAAACACTGAAATAGGCAAAAAAACATCTTGCACTAGGCCTTCAGTTAATAGGTTAGTCCAAAAAATAATATAAAAGTGCATATTAAAGCCCATTAAACATCCAAAACAGATAATATAATAGCATGGAACAATAAAAAATTATAGATACATTGGAGACGTATCAAGCATCCCCAAGCATAATTCCTGCTCGTCCTCGAGTAGGTAAATGATAAAAACAGTATTTTTGATGTGGAATGCTACCTAACATAATTTTCAATGTAATCCTATTTATTGCGGCATGAATGTTTAGATCGAAAAGATTCAAGACAGAAGTTTAATATTGAAATAAAAATAATAATACTTCAAGCATGCTAACCAAGTAATTATGTCTTATCAAAATAACATAGCCAAAGAAAGATTATCCCTACAAATCATATAGTTTAGCCATGCTTCATTTTCGTCACACAAAATGCTCCCATCATGCACAACCCCGATGACAAGCCAAGCAATTGTTTCATACTTATCCTTTTCAAACTCTTTCAACTTTTAAGCAATATATGAGCGCGAGCCATGGACATATCACTATGGGTGGAATAGAATATGATGATGGAGGTTGTGTGAGAATACAAAAAGGGAGAAAGTCTCACATTGACGCGGCTAATCAACGGGCTATGGAGATTCCCATCAATTGATGTCAATGCAAGGAGTAGGGATGGCCATGCAACGGATGCACTAGAGCTATAAATATATGAAAGCTCAACAAAAGAAACTTAGTGGGTGTGCATCCAACTTACTTGCTCACGAAGACGTAGGGCGTTTTGAGGAAGCCCATCATTGGAATATACAAGCCAAGTTCTATAATGAAAAATTCCCACTAGTATATGAAAGTGACAAAATAGGAGACTCTCTATCATGAAGATCATGGTGCTATTTTGAAGCACAAGTGTGGAAAAAGGATAGTAACATTGCCCCTTCTATGGTGCTATTTTGAAGCACAAAATATGACTCTATGTGAATGCCTCCAGCAGTGTACTGGGATATGCAATGAATCAAGAGTGACATGTATGAAAGAATTATGAAGGTGGCTTGGCCACAAATACGATGTCAACTACATGATCATGCAAAGCAATATGACAATGATGGAGCGTGTCATAATAAACTGAACAGTGGAAAGTTGCATGGAAATATATCTCGGAATGGCTATGGAAATGCCATAATAGGTAGGTATGGTGGCTGTTTTGAGGAAGATATAAGGAGGCTTATGTGTGATAGAGCGTATCATATCACGGGGTTTGGATGCACCGGCGAAGTTTGCACCAACTCTCGAGGTGAGAAAGGGCAATGCACGGTACCGAAGAGGCTAGCAATGATGGAAGGGTGAGAGTGCATATAATCCATGGACTCAACATTAGTCATAAAGAACTCACATACTTATTGCAAAAATCTACAAGTCATCAAAACCAAGCACTACGCGCATGCTCCTAGGGGGATAGATTGGTAGGAAAAGACCATCGCTCATCCCGACCGCCACTCATAAGGAAAGCAATCAAAGAACACCCCATGCTTCAAATTTGTCACACAACGTTTACCATACGCACATGCTACGGGACTTGCCAACTTCAACACAAGTATTTCTCAATTCCACAATTACTCAACTAGTACAACTCCTATATTACCACCTTTATATCTCAAAACAACTATCAAGAATCAAACTTCTCTTAGTATTTAATGCACTCTAGATGAAAGTTTTTATTATACCCATCTTGGATGCCTATCATATTAGGACTAATTTTATAGCCAAAGAAAATTACCATGCTATTCTAAAAGATTCTCAAAACAATTTAAGTGAATCATGAGAGATCAATAATTTCTACAAAATAAAACCACCACCGTGCTCTAAAAAGATATAAGTGAAGCACTAGAGCAAAATTGTCTAGCTCAAAAGATATAAGTGAAGCACATAGAGTATTCTAATAAATTCTGATTCATGTGTGTCTCTCCAAAAGGTGTATAAAGCAAGTATGATTGTGGTAAACTAAAAAGCAAAGACTCAAATCATACAAGATGCTCCAAGCAAAACACATATCATGTGGTGAATAAAAATATAGCCTCAAGAAAAGTTACCGATAGATGAAGACGAAAGAGGGGATGCCTTCCGGGGAATCCCCAAGCTTAGGATTTTGGTTGTCCTTGAATTTTACCTTGGGGTGCCTTGGGCATCCCCAATCTTAGGCTCTTGCCACTCCTTGTTCCAAAATCCATCAAATCTTTACCCAAAATCTTGAAAACTTCACAACACAAAACTCAACAGAAAATCTCATGAGCTCCGGTAGTATAAGAAAACAAACCACCACTTTAAGGTACTGTAATAAACTCATTCTTTATTTATATTGGTGTTCAACCTAATGTATTCCAACTTCTCCATAGTTCATACCCACCGATACTAGCCATAGATTCATCAAAATAAGAAAACAACACACGGAAAACAGAATCTGTCAAAAACAGAACAGTCTGTAGTAATCTGTAGGTTTTGAATACTTATGTAACTCCAAAAATCCTGAGAATTTAGTACGTCCTAAATAATTTTTATATTGATCTACTATAGTTGGAATTGTCATTTTATCGCTCTCTGGTAAAAAATGAAAATTATTTTCATGAGCGTAAACTTTTTGTTTTTTCAGCAAGATCAAATAACAATCATCCAAGAAAATCCTAAAGGCTTTACTTGGCACAAACTCTAATTAAAACATAAAAAACACAATCATAATAGAGGATAGATGATTTATTTATTACTAAACAGGAACAAAAAGCAAGGAACAAAAATAAAAATTGGGTTGCCTCCCAACAAGCGCTATCATTTAACGCCCCTAGCTAGGCATAAAAACAAGAATAGATCTAGATATTGTCATCTTTGGTATGCAATCCATATGTGGATCTCATAATAGATTCATAAGGTAATTTAATTTTATTTCTAGGAAAGTGTTTCATGCCTTTCCTTAACAGAAATTGGAATCTAGTATTTCTTTCTTTCATATCAATAATTGCACCAATCGTTCTAAGGAAAGGTCTACCAAGAATAATAGGACATGTAGGATTGCAATCTATATCAAGGACAATGAAATCTACGGGCACATAATTCCTATTTGCAACAATAAGAACATCATTAATCCTTCCCAAAGGTTTCTTAATGGTGGAATCCGCAAGATGCAAATTTAAAGAACAATCATCAAATTCACGGAAACCTAACACATCACACAAAGTTTTTGGAATCATGGAAACACTAGCACCCAAATCACATAAAGCATAGCACTCATGATCTTTAATCTTAATTTTAATAGTAGGTTCCCACTCATCATAAAGTTTTCTAGGGATAGAAACTTTCAATTCAAGTTTTTCTTCATAAGATTGCATTAAAGCATCAACGATATGTTTAGTAAAAGCTTTATTTTGATCATAAGCATGAGGAGAATTTAGCACGGATTGCAACAAGGAAATACAATCTATCAAAGAGCAATTAACATAATTAAATTCCTTGAAATCCAAAATAGTGTGTTCATTGCTATGTAAAGTTTTGACCTCTTCAATCCCACTTTTAGCAATTTTTGCATCAAGATCTAAAAACTCCGAATCATTGGGACGCCTTCTAACTAAAGTTGACTCATCTCCAGTCCCATCTTTATAAAGATTCATATTGGCAAACAAAGACTTAATAGGAGATACACCAATCACTTTTAGATATTCATCATTATTATCATGAAAACTAGAAGAACACGCTTTTACAAAGCAATCTTTTTTAGCACGCATCCTAGCGGTTCTTTCTTTGCACTCGTCAATGGAAATTCTCATGGATTTGAGAGACTCATTGATATCATGCTTAGGTGGAATAGATCTAAGTTTCAAAGAATCAACTTCAAGAGAAATTCTATCCACGTTCCTAGCCAACTCATCAATCTTAAGCAATTTTTCTTCAAGCAAAGCATTGAAATTCTTTTGTGAATTCAAAAATTCTTTAACACTAGTCTCAAAATAAGAGGGCATCTTATTAAAATTTCCATAAGAGTTGTTGTAGGAATTACCATAATTATTAGAGGAATTACTAGGGAACGACCTAGAATTAAAATTTCCTCTATAAGCGTTGTTAACAAAATTGTTCTTGCCAACAAAATTCACATCCATAGATTCATTATTATTCTCAATCAAAGTGGACAAAGGCATATCATTAGGATCAGAAGAAACACTCTTATTAGCAAACAATTCATAAGTTCATCCATCTTTCCACTCAAAACATTAATCTCTTCTATCGCATGAACTTTTTTACTAGTAGATCTTTCGGTGTGCCATTGAGAATAATTAACCATAATATTATCTAGGAGTTTATAGCTTCTCCTAAAGTGATTTCCATAAAAGTGCCTCCCGTGGCCGAATCTAAAAGATTTCTAGAAGCAAAATTCAATCCAGCATAAAAAATTTGTATAATCATCCATAAATTCAAACCATGTGTAGGGCAATTGTGTATCATTAATTTCATCCTCTCCCAAGCTTGTGCAACATGCTCATGATCAAGTTGATTAAAATTCATAATATCATTTCTAAGAGAGATGATCTTAGTGGGAGGAAAATACTTAGAGATAAAAGCATATTTGCACTTATTCCATGAATCAATGCTATTGTTAGGCAAAGAAGAGAACCAAGTTTTAGCACGATCTCTAAGCGAAAACGGAAATAGCTTAAATTTAGCAATATCATTATCCACATCTTTCTTCTTTTGCATGTCACACAAATCAACGAAGTTGTTTAGATGGGTAGCGGCATCTTCACTAGGAAGGCCAGCAAATTGATCTTTCGTGACAAGATTCAGCAAAGCTGTATTAATTTCACAAGATTCAGCATCATTAAGAGGAGCAATCGGAGTGCTAATAAAATCATTGTTCTTGGTATTGAAGAAGTCACATAATTTAGTATTATCTTGAGCCATCGTGACAAACAATCAATCCAACAAATAGTCACACAAGAGGCAAGTGAAAGAAGGCGAACGGAAAAAGGGCGAACAGAAAAGAGGTGAATAAAATGGCAAGGGTGAAGTGGGGGAGAGGAAAACGAGAGGCAAATGGCAAATAATGTAATGTGAGGGATAAGAGTTTGTGATGGGTACTTGGTATGTCTTTACTTGTCGTAGATCTCCCCGGCAACGGCGCCAGAAATTCTTCTTGCTACCTCTTGAGCATGTGTTGGTTTTCCCTTGAAGAGGAAAGGGTGATGCAGCAAAGTAGCATAAGTATTTCCCTAAGTTTTTGAGAACCAAGGTATCAATCCAGTAGGAGACTACACGCAAATCGCCTAGTACATGCACAAACAAATAAGAACCTGGCAACCAACGCGATAAAGGGGTTGTCAATCCCTTCTGATGTAGGGTAGAACCCTAATCGGCCGATCTTTCACAAAAGGAGTGGATCCTGCGATGAACACGACTAACGCGAGGAGGGAAACGAGGGAAAACACGGGGGAAACACAAGAGAAACACTAAACCAACAAGATTTAGTCACACATGTGTTAGATCCTCGAGTACATAAGAGATCACATGATCCACGGACAACTAAGGACGATACAAACGTAGCCGGTCTTGTCCGTGAGGAGGTCTTGAAGTTCTTCTCCGCAAGGAGGTCTTGAATCCAAAGGGATCTTGTCCGAAGAGGGGCCGCGGTCTCTCTCGTGGAGTAGACCCGATGTGGATGAGCAATGCTCTATCTCTAAATATGAGCTAAACTAATGCTAACCCTAAAACATAGGTAGGAGAAGAGTATATATATTCTAGGGGGCGAAGGGATACACGGGCCTCGGCCCTTACACTGTGCACAGACAGGGGAGGCCAGACGTCCGAGCGTCGGGCCGGATGTCCGGGCGTTCACGGAGGGCCGGATGTCCGGGCTATGGAGGCCGGATGTCCGGGCTGGTGAAGCTGGCCATGTCGCTCTTGGGTAGGTGGTGTCCGGATATCTGGGCTCGAGGCCGTATTTATGGGCCAGGCCAGATGTCCAGGGCCTATAGATGCGCGGCGGCTGGTAGGCTGTTATGGTCGAGGTCTCCAGCGGCCGGATATCTGGGCTTGGGGCCGAATGTCCGGGTCCTGGAGCTGCCTTCTTCTCCTCTCGGCGTTCCTCTTCATACGTGAACTTGGGGACTTGTACATCTTCATGTGCATCTTCGGGAGGGTCCTCTTGGTACCTAATCATGCACAACAACTCGGACTTAGGTAGTAGCCATGTCTCATGCATAGGAAGTGGAAGTTCGGAGAGGATAGAGTTCACCTTATCTTTGATAGCCTTGGCTCTGGCTCTTGTCATTGGTCCAAGTGGTGTCGTTGGAGGTGTAGGTACGTCCATGGGGATGATTGTGGGATGCTCCGCATCATCTCCCTACCCTTGGCAAAGATCTGACCTCGGATCGAAATCCTCATCACCATGGTAGGGCGAGAGATCTTTGACATTGAAGATGTCGCTCATGGAGTACTTGTCGTGTGGGATGTCGATCTTGTAGGCATTGTTGTTGTAGCGTTCGAGCACCTTGAAAGGTCCATCTGCTCATTGTCGAAGTTTGGACTTGCATTCGTTGGGGAAGTGGTCCTTGCGAAGGTGTAGCCACGCAAGATCTCCGATGTTGAACACCATGGGGTGCTTGTTAATGTTGAGCTTGGTCGCAAGTTGTTGTACTTGGTGCTCGATGTTGTGCCTTGTATCCTCATGCACCTTCTTGAGATGGTTCACATGTGCACTTGCGTCCATATTGATGCACTCTTGTAGCGGTAGAGGGAGAATGCCCAATGGGGACAAAGGGTTGAATCCGTAGACGAACTCAAAGGGGGACTTGCCGGTTGTTGAGTGTCTTGCGCAGTTGTAGGCGAACTCGGCGATAGGTAGACACTCCTACCACTCCTTGATGTTCTTATTGATGAGTACTCGAAGTAGAGCGGAGAGTGTGCGGTTGGTAACCTCCGTTTGGCCGTTGGTTTGTGGATGATACGCCGTGGAGAAGAGTAGCTTGATTCCGAGCTTGGCGCATAGGGTCTTCCAAAAGTAGATAAGGAACTTGACGTCGCGGTCCGTGACGATCGTCTTTGGCACTCCATGTAGACGCAATATTTCCCTACAAAAGAGATTAGCAACATGTGAAGCATCATCTATCTTGTTGCAAGGAATGAAATGTGCCATCTTAGAGAAACCGTCCACAGCGACAAATAGCGAATCCTTTCCATTGCGAGTCCTAGGCAATCCAAGTACAAAATCCATGCTAATATCTTCCCATGGTTGGTATGGAATTGGTAGAGGCATGTAAAGGCCATGGGATTGAGCTTTAGACTTAGCTTTGCGACATGTAGAGCATCGGTTGGTGAAGCGGTTGACATCATGAAACATCTTGGGCCAATAGTAGTTCTTTGAGAGCGTAGCGAACGTCTTGTCTCGTCCAAAATGTCCCATTAAGCCTCCTCCATGAGATTCCCGCAAAAGCAACAAACGAAGAGAAGACTCAGGGATGCAAAGCTTGTTAGCTCTCATAAGATATCCATCTTTGATGTAATAGCTTTCCCAAGATGTATGTGTCGAACATTTGGCATAAGGAGTAGCAAAAGTGGGATCATGCTCATACAAGTCTTTTATGTGCTCAAAGCTAATGACATTCAACTCAAGTTGAGTAACAAGCATGCATATGCGGGAAAGGGCGTCCGCCACAAAGTTTTCCTTACCTTTGATGTATGAATCAATAAATTCACTCCATTTAGCATGACGCTTGTTCAACTTGGTTTGGCCCTTAAGGTACTGGGGTGTTTCATGATTGGTACGAATGTTGAATTCATGAGGGAGAAGATAGTGTTCCCATTCATGCAAAACGCGGACTAAAGCATATAGCTCTTTGTCATAGATGGGGTAATTGAGTTGCGCTCCAGAAAGTTTCTCACTAAAGTAAGCTATGGGGCGCTTCTCTTGCGTTAACACACCTCCTATGCCATTACCGCTAGCATCGCAATGAATCTCAAAGGGTTTGTCAAAGTTGGGTAATGCAAGCACGGGAGCATGAGTAAGCAAATTCTTAAGCTCATTGAAAGCGGTATCTTGGGATGGTCCCCAAACAAAAGGCGCATTCTTCTTGCTCAAAGCATGCAAAGGAGAAGCAATGGTGCTAAAATCTTTCACAAAGCGACGATAGAAACCCGCAAGGCGAAGAAAGCTATGCACTTGTTGCAAGTTGGTTGGTTGTGGCCAAGTCTTAATAGCATTGATCTTGGAATCATCAACATGAACACCCTTAGAAGAAAAAACAAAACCCAAGAAAACAAGCTTATCAACGCCAAAAAGGCATTTCTCCATATTAGCATAGAGACGCTCTTTTCGAAGAGTTTGTAAAACGGTTCAGACATGGGTGACATGCTCTTTGAGAGACTTGCTAAAAACAAGGATATCATCAAAGTAGACCACAACAAACACACCAATGTAAAGGCGAAAGACATGATTCATAAGACGCATAAAATTACCCGGTGCTTCCGATAGACCCATAGGCATGACTAACCACTCATACAAGCCAAACTTGGTTTTGAAAGTGGTTTTCCATTCATCACCCTCTTGTATGCGGATTTGATAGTAACCACTCTTAAGATCAATTTTTGAAAAGATAGTGGCACCACTAAGTTCATCAAGCATATCGTCAAGGCGTGGAATGGGATACCTGATGACCCACAAGTATAGGGGATCTATCGTAGTCCTTTCGATAAGTAAGAGTGTCGAACCCAACAAGGAGCAGAAGGAAATGATAAGCGGTTTCCAGCAAGGTATTCTCTGCAAGTCCTGAAATAAGTGGTAACAGATAGTTTTGTGATAGGATAATTTGTAATGAGCAACAAGTAACAAAAGTAAATAAAGTGCAGCAAGGTGGCCCAATCCTTTTGTTGCAAAGGACAAGCCAGGACAAACTCTTATATCATGTAAAGCGCTCCCGAGGACACATGGGAATATTGTCAAGCTAGTTTTCATCATGTTCATATGATTCACGTTCGGTACTTTGATAATTTGGTATGTGGGTGGACCGGTGCTTGGGTGCTGCCCTTACTTGGAAAAGCATCCCACTTATGATTAACCTCTATTGCAAGCATCCGCAACTACAACAAAAGTATTAAGGTAAACCTAACCATAGCATGAAACATATGGATCCAAATCAGCCCCTTACGAAGCAACGCATAAACTAGGGTTTAAGCTTCTGTCACTCTAGCAACCCATCATCTACTTATTACTCCCCAATGCCTTCCTCTACGCCCAAACAATGGTGAATTGTCATGTAGTCGACGTTCACATAACACCACTAGAGGAGAGACAACATACGTCTCATCAAAATATCGAACGAATACCAAATTCACATGATTACTAATAGCAAGACTTCTCCCATGTCCTCAGGAACAAAAGTAACTACCCACAAAGCATAAACATGTTCATAATCAGAGGGGTATTAATATGCATATAGGATCTTAACATATGGTCGTCCACCAATTAAACCAACTAGCATCAACTACAAGGAGTAATCAACACTACTAGCAACCTACTAGCACCAATCCCGGACTTGGAGACAAGAATTGGATACAAGAGATGAACTAGGGTTTTGAGATGAGATGGTGCTGATGAAGATGTTGATGGACCCTCTCCCGATGAGAGGAGCGTTGGTGATGACGATGGCGATGATATCCCCCTCCGGGAGGGAAGTTTCCCTAGCAGAACAGCTCCGCCAGAGCCCTAGATTGGTTCCGCCAAGGTTCCGCCTCGTGGCGGCGGAGTTTCATCCGAGAAGATGGCTTGTGATTTTTTTCCCATCGAGAGACTCCATATAGCAGAAGATGGCCATCGGAGGGCCACCAGGGGGCCCACGAGGTAGGGGGCACTACAAAAAAAGTCACACCCGTGACATTTTGGGCCGAACGAAAAAAAATTATGTCATACATATGACACTTCTATGACGATAATTGTGACAAAACCCGGTATCATCATAGATGTGGTGGGCTCCTACTTCTATGACAAAAAATCATGACAGAAAATGGGCTTTTCGTCCTGGGCGGGCCGGAGAAGCAGCTGCATGACATTCTTTGGGCCGTCCATGACGGAAAAAACCGTGGTAGAAGCGAGGGGGAGGATAATTTCATGGAGTTCTCGGTTGCGGTGGGAGGTCGGGGGCCGAGTGATGCGCGTTTCTCTTGTACACGTACGCGCGTGTGTGCAAGGCGTTGGCTCTAACTGAACCCGAGCGAGGCGTTGGGCTCTAACTGAACCCGAGCGATTGCATTGCAGGCTATGCGTTACTGAACCCGAGCGATCGGTCGATGTCTGTTAACTGAACCCGATCGAGCGATTCCTTGGCTACTGCTGCTAACTGAAGCCGATCGATGGGATGAATAGTGAGCGTTGCGGGGGGTTTGGATGAACAGTGAGCGGTGGCGTTGCCTCTGGATGAACAGGACCCCGTGGTGTGGTGGAGGGCTGGATGAACAGTAGACGATGGAGGGGTGCCCGTGGAGGGGTGGATGAACAGGACCCCGTGGTGTGGAGGGCAGGATGAACAATAGACGATGGAGGGGTGCCCGTGGAGGGGTGGTTGAACAGGACCCCGTGGTGTGGAGGGCTGGATGAACAGTAGGCGGTGGAAGGGTGGTTGAACAGTAGCTGGTGGAGTAGCGCGCAGTGGAGGCTGGATGAACAGGAGCCCGTGGAGGCTGGAGGAGGTCGACGGTGGATGAACAGTAGCTCGTGGAGGCTAGAGGGGGTCGACGGTGGAGATGAACAGTATCCCGTGGAGTCCTGTTTTGCGGTATGCCACACCCCTCCCGATGAACAGGATCCCCGTTTCGACCGTAGCGCTCCAACACAAGTCCATTTTCTTCGTTTTGCGGTACGCCACACCCCTCCCAATCAACAAGACCCCCGTTTCGACCATAGGAGGTCTGTTTCCTCCGTTT